>NC_089204.1:25417519-25737162 GCF_963930695.1 Labrus bergylta
TTGTATTTAGTTTCCTTTTTAACTTTTCTTATTCTTCACAGTTCAAACCGTGTAGCATCTAGGTGAAAGCTTACATTCAGGCTAATGCTACTAGAGCCTTATTAAAGAGCCAGGCTGAAACATAAATATCAAACATCCCAATTTTTTATTTATATGTTTCTGTATTCATTCTGTCTGTGAATTGAAAGGCAGGTACACTCGTACTTTTTCAACTGAGGAATTCAAAATGCCTCGTTTTCCCTTTAATACAAAAACAAAAAGTATTCAGTTTGTGGAGAAAAGCAAACAAATAAAGTCATACATACCCAGGGTTTATATGGCTTTGCCGTGACGCAGATAATCAGAGAAACACCGACGATTAAAGAAAACCTGCGAGTGAAAAGACTTAGGATTACTGTCCAGAAAAGATCATTATCCAGGGAAAGAAACAAACAAGTAATTTATACAGGTAGAAAATAAAAACTAGGTAAATCAAATCTATAGTTCTCTCACCTGAACATGGTGTCGGCTTTCAGCTCAGCTTTGTTTTGTATCTGAACGATGGGAAATCTTTAACTCGTGGTGGAAAAAGACCAAAAGACCAAAGTCCTGGCAATAAACAGTCGTATTTTCTCGACCTTTGTATCCACGGAAACAGAAACGTCAGCTGTAATCATCCATGTCTGGTCCTTGTTGTGCTGCAACAACAAAATGTTTTTGATTTAAAAAAGTAATTCACTCCTTTCGTAACAGTGTACATGTATGTGTCTTAATCCAGTGAGCAGGTAAAACTGCATTCTGTTTGTCTGGTCTCATAAGTGTGAGAATGTGCTTTATGCATCATCTGATCATACATCTGACAACTCCGTCTGTGGGGATTAAACCTGATGTAATGACGACCTTTGACCTTAGAGCTGAGTGTGAGATATTTAATCACGACTCAAAGTTTGTCATGCAGTAAAAGTTTAAAAGGGCTTTTCCTATTACCTGTGCGTCCATAACTACAGTGCAATCTAAATTAAGTTTGCCTATTACACAATATGGATCTCAGAGCTATGACGTTGTGGTAAGTGAAAAGTAAGTTGGCTCTTTTTATGTCAAATTGATGAAAACAAAACTAAAACAATTCAACTCGTTTTCAAACCCAGTTATAAATAAGCAGCTTACACCCTGATATGACTTTTATTTTAGAGTACAGTGGATAGAGTAGGATACGAGAGAGAGAGAGAGGAACAACATTCAGGAAAGGAGCCACAGGTCGGATTCGAGCCTGGGCCGCTCACACTTGAGCCTCTGTACATGGTGCAAGCGCACTAACCACTAGGCTACAGGCGCCCCTGCAGCAAACACTTTTCAGGGAAACTCTATATTATATCTTATAATCACAATCACTTCATCAACAGCTGTCAGACTGATGTCATGTATCATTTTATGTATTTATGTAAAGAAGTGACATGTTGTGCATCAAAATGTAAACTATCTTAAGTTGTTTCACACATCAGGTCTTGTGTATGTAAATACGAACTGTGTCACAACAATAACTCAACGTGCCCGGCTTACTGTCACAGGAACTCTGTCAGACGCAGACAGGCTGCTCAGTGCGCACAGCTTCAATCATTTAAAAGTCACTAATTACCTCCACACACACATTCACTCACGAGGACCGATTGGAGGCAGATGATCGGCCTGTGATCTTAGTGCCAGGCACCAGAAGCAACTTCAACGAGTGTCAGCTCTTATTTATGTTCATGAAAACTTCCTGTACCCCCCCCCCCCCCCCCGTAACTCTGTTTGTTCTTCAAAATAAAACAGCTCCTTTGTGTTTAATGTACAAAAATAACTCTCTTTATAGAGAGAGAAAAGAAAACTTTACCTCTGACTCTTTCTTAATGAAGTAAATTTAAACAGATTAAACAGATGTGAAATAACATTTATACAATTAATGCCATATGATTATCGCTCGGTGTCTGGGGTCCCCCTCCATCCCTCCATCAAGCTGCTGTGAATCAGCTCCTCCTCTCCTCTCCTCTCCTCTCCTCCTCTCCTCTTCCTCTCCTCTCCTCTCCTCTCCTCTCCTCCCCTCCTCCTCTCCTCTCCTCTCCTCTCCTCTCCTCACCACTCCTCTCCTCTCCACTCCTCTCCTCTCCTCTCCACTCCTCTCCCCTCCTCACCACTCCTCTCCTCTCCTCTCCTCACCACTCCACTCCTCTCCTCTCCTCTCCTCTCCTCCTTTCTCCACTCCTCTCCTCTCCTCTCCTCACCACTCCTCTCCTCTCCTCCTCTCTCCTCTCCTCTCCTCTCTTCATACAGCAGTGGGAGGGTCAACATATGGGCTAAGCTAACAATGTCTCATAACAACAGGATTCAGCACACGTACACCACACATGGTACAGTAGAACAGGAGCAGACAGCAACACCACACTTCCTGCTCTGTTTAAAGGATGGCTCCACCGCGTCTGCCTGTTATCTGTCCTCTCTATCAGATCCACATGTACGAGTTCAGGGTTACCTCTCTACCAGCCCCACTCCCAGGTCACTGAATGGTTAACTGTCTTCTACTCTAAAAATGCTCTCAAAAAAGAAAAAAAAAAAAGAAAAAGCCAGACATCTGTAAGATAGAAATGTATTCAAACAAGTGACTGTTTATTTCACCTTTAACTTCTGTATTGGGAAGAGATGTTCCAGTACGCTACCTCTTTTTTTCTTCTTAATACTTGTAGCTACAGCTTGAAATGCTGCTTAGAGCGGAAGTGAACTTTCAACTGTGACTCGCTTATTATACCAATCGGCAACTTCTGAATGAAGCCAAAGCGGAAGTGTAAAAAACTGCAGTTCCTTGAGGGTGCTGACTCCAAAAGACTCAAGAGTTCCTTACAAACCCGATATTAAAATGTCTGTTTTGACAGCAGGAATTAACATGTTTACAGCCTGGTACCATTTTGTTTTGGTTTTATTAGTCACCGTCTTTATCGACAACAGAATGAAATATATATTAGAAGAGTAACGCGGGTTTCATCCAACTTTTATATATAAAAGAGCACATGTCACTCCGCTGTTCATCTCCTTACACTGGCTCCCAGTTACCACTTGCATCAAATCTAAAACTCTGCTGCTCGCTTACAAAACAGACACAGAAACATCTCCTCCTTACTTTAACTCTCTCATCAGGTCTACACTCCCTCCCGCCCACTACGCTCTGCCAATGAAAGACGTCTGATCCAACCTTCACAACAGGGTCCTAAGTCTCTGACTAGACTCTTCTCCTCTGTCGCCCCCGGTGGTGGAATGAACTTCCAAACTCCATTCAATCTGCAGAGTCCCTCTGCACCTTTAAGAAAAAGCTAAAGACCCAGCTCATGAATACCTACTAACTTAATGATGATGGTCTCCATATCATTGATGATGATGATGGTAATGACGATGGTTTTTGTTTGATAACGACGACTTATAAGATGGTTTCTATACTGATTAGAGCTCTCAAGAACTGCCCCTCAATGTTGTGCTTTGCCTCTGGTCACTTCCTGTCAGCACCTGTGTGTCCAATCAGACTCAAAGCTGATCGTTTTTGCTCTTACTGACATTGTTCCCTTTTTTCTAGATCCTTGCGTTGTGTTGTTCTTACTCTCTGATGTACGTCGCTTTGGATAAAATCATCTGCTAAGTGAATTGTAGAATTGTAGAATGTTAATTCGGGAGCTTTAGAGGCTCTGGTTAGCTGATGTTGTTACCTGCTCAGTCTTTATGCTATGCTAAGCAAACCAGCTGTTTTCTGCACCAGGTTTTTATTTGTGTACAGGCTTGAGAGTGGGTTCAATCCTCCCATGTTAGTCAAAGCGACAAAGCTAATCAGCATATTCCTAAATATACCAATGTACTCCTTATAGTTAAATTGTAGTTTTGAAGGAAACATTTCAGGTATCAAACATTGCTGCTACACTGACATTGAGGCTGGTGAATTGGAGCCTTTATGTAAAGTGCTCTGTCTGGATCCCAGAAACCACAACCTTGGGAAACATGGGCTCACTGTTCCAGGGCCTTGAAAGTGAGCTTTGACGGATAAAGTGTGCGTATACTTCCACCGATCCAGCCCCCAGTGTGTCCCGAACACATCAGGAAAATCGTCTTTCATGTGACGCTCTGAGGCCGAGCAGCTTCCACCACAGATCAACCACAAGACTCTCCTCCCTGAACGTCTGATGGTCCCACAGGCTTACAGGAAAACAAACTCCTCTGTGGTTTACGCAGCAAATGAGCCACTCTCCATTAGGCTGCATTTTGTCTCCGTCACTCCACTAAGGTGATGAAGTGTTGGAAGGTTTCAAAAGCAGTAGTACTACGACTAAAAAAGATAGAAACTGCTGTTTTTTCAGAGCAACACTGGTAGGTTTAAGTTACCTGTGTGGGTACTTTAAGGTTTCCAAAGAATAAGTGGGTGACAGAAAAAATACATTTATACAGCCAATTGTCATTTGTATACACATTGTTTTTTATCCAACAAATGAGACAAAACTTATTGACTTTATGAGGCGCTGGCAGGTGGAATTCATAGCCTTTGGATGGACTCTGTTTTCCTGTCGTTATGGATGCTGTGGTGGTGGGGCTGAGTACTGGTGCAGGTCAGAGCTGGCAATGAAAGAGCAGAAGGGAGAGACCGGATCTTACTGCTTTAACAGACCAACAATTGGAAGGAGGTGTTGTCAGGAGATTGTGCATAATGACGCATGTCAAGTGTGTCTGCATGATCTAGCTCACAGGCGTCGACTCATTTAAGGAACAAAGAGGATATTTTAATCAATATCAGATATTGTTGTGGCATGGTGGGGCAGTAAAATCAGTATAATATCTTGAAAGAAAAAAATCACGATACTTTGCTGTATTCTTTATTTTTTTTTGCACAGCCCGATAATTAAAGTGGTGGTGTTGTTTTCATTTTTATTCTTATTCTTAAAAAGCAGACCCTCCCCCTCCCTCCCATTTTTTTTTATGTCAACCAGTGTTTTATTTTGCAAGCTTGCACTTTTGTCTCTTTGGTTAAAACAGTCCACATTTTAAGCATACAGTAAAAGCCCTCAATTAATTTGCAGTCATAAAATGCTTCATCAACATAAAAAAACGATCACTGGCATTCATTAAAAAAGTAATAGATATTATATCTTCCTGGGATGATACATGGCCCATTTAAGTTCTGCCTCTAACTTTGGTGTGAAAAAGTTAATGTAGTGTAATTATGATGCCTTGAAGCCAAAGAAGCAAGAGAGACGGTGGAATATTCCCTAATGAGCCTTCTACGCCCCTCTCAGCTTCAAAACTGACTGCAGGTAACGTGTAGAGGGTAATTTCATCTTGATGTGTGGTGAGAACAGATTGTTCCATCAGAGGCTGGCTTGGGCATGCCAAGTGTGGTGAGTAAATATGTTCCCCTCTTCCTGTCACAACGACCATGTCTGCTCGTTCCTGCTACGTGTGGCTGGTTGTGGTCTGGTGAACACGCATTGCTCATGTGAATGACGAGCCTTATATAAAATGTAAGCCCAACAATAAAGAGCAGAACACATGTGGGCTGTCAGCGAGGGAAACGAGTGCTGCAAATAACACACACACACAGCCAAACAATGTTATTGCACAAAAAGCAGAGTGAGCCAAGAATAAATTGCCTGTCTGTAACTATTTAAATGCAGCATTAAGGCGTGATTTATGAGCATAAATCTGCGTAGAAAACATGCTCGAAATGTTGCAGCCTGCAGTAATTTATGAGGAAAACCACCAAAAGGAATATTTGGCTGAATCGCCCGTTTGAAAATGAATGTTTTGGCTTCGTTTTGCTTACTTCTTTTGTGCAGGGTTCTAAGCATTAATTCACATGTTGCAGGGTTTGCAATATCAATAACTTTCAGGATAAGTTGTCATTTACAGCAGATTAATATGTCACTGCAACTGATGACAGCACTGTCTTCAAATTGTGACTTTATACGTGCAGAGTGTCCTGGCTCTACCCCAAAACCAATAACTGCCTATTACTGTAAAGGCTGCGAGGAATCCAGCCGTCATGTTTCGACTCGACTCAAAGTGGCATCTTGATCAAGACTTTCCGAGACTGGCAAAGAAACAAATAGAAAACAGAATATTTAAGAGGCGACTACCAGCTGGAGACATCTGACTCCGGGTGAAACCTCAACACCGTTTGAAACGTGATAATGAACATATTGTTCTCTAAAACAATCATCAGCACCAAAACCTCATCATCACCGTCATTACTATCAGTAAATCCCATAAAGGTCGCCTCAGAGTGCAGGCCTGTATTTGAGGCTAACCGCCCCCTCTGTCTTCACTCACTGCCTTCCGTCATATCCCCCACACTCATAACATTTAGGAAAGCTGGGGTTTTCTTAATAACTAAAGATTAACTCAATGATGTACAATTAACTTAATTGTTGCTTCACCAACACCCATTAAACACACATTAGACATCTCACTGAGGACTTTAACCGCGGGAATTACAGGGCTGAGGGGAAGGACCTCCGTGGAAGTGCGGAGACGAACATGAAATGTTGTGACGATGGTTTTTGGTGAACAGGGGAGCTGTCAGACTCGTGAAGCGGCCGCAGAGAGAAGAAGAAGTGAGCCAGCTGCTCCACACTTACATGAAGGCACTTCAGATTTTAACACCAACATGTCTCCCTGCTCGTTGGAGATGTACCCTTGTAATAAATACCACTGCGATTATTTTTTGATAGTCTTTAAAATCTGGATGTGATAACTCTCTGTAGATGTTATGTGATCGCTAACGTTGTTCATTATAATAAAGAAAACATGAGCTGAGCGTCTACAAACATGCTTTCATTAGAATCATCTTAGTCAGCCTCCGACGACTCAATGATGTGAACGTGCTGCATTATTATTTATAACGGGTTTTAATCACATTTTTCAATAATCTCTAAAATTGGGAATTGGGCTAAACACGCCGATTGCTGACATTTAGCCAACTTGATTGACGTCACACTCTGCTAGCACCAGACTGTAGATGTTTGCTGCAGCACACGGTAATTAATCTGTAATCATTGTCTTGCCGATCTTAAAGAATACGTAGTTGCAAGATGCTTTATAGAATATTTATCTAGGCATCGCACCATTGTTGTCTGTTCACCAGAGGACAATTTACATGAAATTTGTTCTTCTTTGCCAGAACGGATGTTGCCATCATTTTCTGTGTAGGATACTGCTTTTCGCTAGGAGGCGTTTCTAACACCTATGACTGTCGAAGAGGGTCAAACTAATTTTAAATTAAACTAATTTACATTATTTATATCATCTGAACTTTGAATTAAAAAAAATGCAGCTTCAGATCTTCAACAGGAAAACACTGACTGCTGATGTTAGGCTACACTTGATGATGTTACATTTTCTGTTAAAATTATTATTGCTGTCTGGGAAGAGTAGACCATTGTTGGGGGGGGGGGGGGGGGGGGGGGGGGGGTAGCAATAACGGTATGGGGAATGTGCACTACTCAATGACACCTACACCTGCATTTTAGGCTTTTCCGATACTGTTATCCGTAACATTACAACTCTATTAATCAGATTAATCAAATGTCTCTTCACTGAACAGATAGGACTTAGTGGGGTAGTATAAAAGGTGTGATGAGTGAGGCAGTCTGGGGCCTGATTTATCTGACTCTGTGGCTCCACTGGGTTATAATGCCCATAATGGTTTTTCCAGCAACAATAGCTCAGATGACAGCTGAGGCAGATGAGAGAGAGGCTGACCAGGAGCTTAAACAGCAGCCCAGGAGACGGACAGAAAGAGGAACTTTTCCTCTGTGTCCTCTGTTGTGTAACTGACCACAGAAGACAGGGACGCCTTTGTCTGTTTGAGAGGAGACGCAGAGGAATATTGACCCTTTGTCCCAAGCAGCTAATCTGAAAAGATCATCTGAGATGGCCATTATCGCTGCTTGAGCAGGAACATTGCACTGCTTTGATTAGGTATCTTCCATAGAATATATTATATTGTAGCCCCAAACTGAGAGGAAAAGCTTTCTCTTTACACCGACACAAACACTTACACACACAAACTTTACGCCCTTATCCTCCCTCAATCACACCCCTCATAAACTCAGTCAACATGTGGGAGCCGTTAGAGAACGTTTAATGGCTATTTACTCTGTTTTGGACGCTTCTCATTAAACACATTTTCCACTTGAGGAGAACTAATGTTTTGGAACAGACACATCATGCCAACTCTTAGCACATGTGGCTCATAAATGAAGAGATCTGCCCTCTACAGGAGAAATCAGGGAACTGCAGAAACTTGACTTTGAAACAAGCGGCAACTTACAATAACAATACAACAAACAATTGATTCACTAGCCGAGGAATCTCACTTTTAAACACAGCAGTACATATCATCTCTGTGAGAAAAGATTGAACACATTCCAAAAACACAACAATATAAAAAATATCTTTAAAATGTTTTGGGCTTCTGCAGCGAGCCTCAAGTGGACACTCAAGGAACTGCAGGTTTTTGCGCTTCCCCATTGGCTTCAATTAATGACAACTGTAATTTATTGGTTCATTACATCTACCAGACTAGCACCTGTTTATCTGCTGAGTCTCAGTTCAAGAGTAGAATATAAGTTATACAGTGGCTTCAAACTGGTGAAAAAGAAAGAAAAGAAAGAAAAAAGAAACTGATTTTCTTGTGATTTATTTGCAATGAATGGGAATTAAGTTTGTCGAAATCACAAGATAATGATGCACACGTCCTTTAGAGGAGAAGAAAACCACTTATAAAATCCTAGATTGATGAATTTAGGTTGGATCGATCTTTTCTGGTAGTCGGGGAATCTAAACACTGATTGGCTCAAGTTAAAATGTTTAATGTAATGGATGGTCAGCTGCACGTTTATGTTACAATCATCTATCTAATCTAATCTATCTATCTAAACGCGTTTATTAGAAATTAATAAATCACAACAATACAGTCGATTGGAGTTGGTATGTTGTTAGCGTGGATAATGTTCCGCCTGCTTTTTTCTGTCCACATGGACTGTTTCTCCTCCACGCTCCAAAGTCTGCTGACGTAATCGGTCGATACAGCTCGGACTACAAATGCACTACAGAAAGAAACCACAACACTTCCCGTGCTGAAAATCCAGACCCGGTGTACAGATTCTACATCATTATGTAGAATCTGTAAAGAGAGATTATGACTGGAGCAATGCACAACAAAATTCAGCAAAGGCATGTAGACAATAACCAGGAAGCAGGACCGATGGCTGGTGGTGTTAGCACTGTTAGCTGACATCGTTCAGCTACAGAGACTATGATCCTGCTCGGTCTAAAGAGATAACACGGCTCAAGGTGACCCATTGTTGATATAAGCGCCTTTTACTTTAGTAGTTAAAGATTTCTGTACAGCGTTTTTCTAACTTCTGACAAGTGTGAGGGGGAAAGATCGCCTCGAGGGTGGAGAACATCAAAGAAAACAAAAAGAGAAATAACTTTGTCCCTCTCTCCCCCCCTCCTGCTCCAGCCACTGAATGCCTCTTCACTGGAGTCCACTGCGGCCCTGGCTGCCAGCTGGAGTACCCCTAACCTTTAATCTTTGACCCCCAGCACCACAGAATTCATCACAGATCCTTCAGCTCAAAGCGCTCAGCGGGGCGGCGACATCCAATGAAACACCGTCAGCGATGGCAGATAATACAGGTGTTCACCGTGAGACAGGTGTTACAGATGTTCTTTGCGCCGCCCTTTCCCCTGACATTTGTGACACACTGACCACACTTTATGAGCACAGAAATCCTCTCAGTGTTCGTCACGCTCTGATTGCTGTCTCTGTTCTTTGCATGTCACGGTCCCATCAGTGCTGACGCTCCCGGGTTCAAGAGAGAATCCTGCTGTTTCTTGATGGAAAGCTGCCTGCTACAGAGAGATCGAGTTACAAAAGAGCAGCGCTTTCATCCTTATTAAAGAAACATGTGTCCGTTATGTCTGCAAATTCAACTTTTTACTCTTCAGTCGGCTTCTAGCTTTGTTTTCTTCTTCGAGGTTTTGGCTCATCCTCTACATGCTGATTTATGGGAAGAAAAAACTCACTTATCCTACGAGGATACAAAAGGATTAATAAAAGATTATTTGTATCTCAGTTAATATAACTAAAGCCTCCTTTGTGCGCATCCTAATACTTCGCATGCCGTTGGTTTCTTTGTTACGCAGTCAAATGATAATTACAGACTCCCTGGTGACAAAGAATGTCAAAGCCAGCTGGTTTAATAAAATGATTACTTAATCGTTGGTCTTCATTATTTACCCACAACTAATTGGAGCGGTGCTGCTGCTGCAAGAGCTTTTATTACGAGCAGGCTTTGCATTCAAAACAGTTTGAGGGACCAGTTTGTTTTAACTTCCCCTCAAGGGAACTTGTGTTAGCTGTGAGGTTTTATTTTGGAAATCTAGGATATGTTCTAAAACAGAAATTAGAATGAAAGATTTCCTATTTCCCAATTGATTGATAAAGCAGTAGTTCAGTCCGAGTATGGGACATGGATCGTTGGTTCCGGTCCCAGTATGGACCAAAGTATGGAAATCGGTCTGTTTGCAGGAGAGGTACTAGATCACTAATCCAAGCCCCCATCAGCTCAGGGTCACACCCCCTGTGTACAGCCCCCCTCCCCTCCCCTCCATCTGACATATCTTTATTAAAGCATGTCCACAGGATCCTGTTTGTGCTTGTGTGTATTTAAGGCCTATATGTGTGTGAGTTAGAATGCCTCTGAATAACACACAAGGGGAAATTCAGGTTCACACTACTCAGTATGAAATATTTAAAAAACTTCTTAATAAAAAGCAGCACAACTTATTATTTAGAAAACAGATCAGGTGAGAGTCACACTGGAAGAGGACTCTGAGAGATTTATAGATTTAACAGTAAAAGTGTTACCTTCAATGATGTTGTCTATTTTTTATAAATAGAGAGAATAAGAAAAGTTTTATATTTTCTCGTCAAAAGTGATGTTTCCGGGGGCGCTGGTAGCCTATTGGATGATAACCTGTGGCTCCTTTTCCACGTCATTCTTTATCTCTAACTGATTTCAGACTCTATCCACTGTCCTATCTCTAAATGAAGGTATACAAAGCCCAAAAAACAAACCTTTAAAAAAAAATATATATAAAGTTTAAGGAAAATGTGAATATTATGAGGACTAAAACTTCTAGAAATCTGCGTTATTTGAGATAAAAGGGATTCTTGATTCTCGATTTGAAATAACATGTCGAAGAATTCTGTTTAAGTATTTTATTATGATGCCACTTCACTGGGAAATGTGGGGAAATAGTTTGTAATATAAGGGTTTAAATGTGTTCCTATTTTGTTTTTACAATCTATGATCTATGATTTATATTATATGAATTGTATATCTTTATTATATCTTATTTTCAATCCTTATTTTAGTCATATTGACTGAATACTGAGTGTATTACTATATTTCTACTGATTTATTGTGTAAGAGCAGCTGTAATGAGCATATTTCCCTCTGGGGATTAAGTATTTCTGACACTGATTCTAAAATGCTCCTTTACAATCAGGTTGTGCTAAATTAAAATCTCTCAGAATCGATTATAATATCTATTTTCTCCGTTTGTTTCTGTGCTTTAACTGCTCTGCATCACAATCACAAGCTGTAATGGGATTAGAGGAATCTTGTTACATGTAATGCTTCCTTTATCAGCTGTAGATCCTAAAACTGATGATTAATTCATGTCAGATTGCAAAGTCGTTCATTACAAACCGTACGGTGCCGTGTGTAAACTACCCTTGGCTCAGTCAGAGGATGTGAGTCAGCTCTCTGAAATGACTCCGCTAACAGACTTTCATTTGATCATCGTGACACATCCCCTGCACGTCTGTCTCTGTGGAGTTTAAGAGCCGCGCACACACTCCGGGCTCCCTGCGCTGACCTCCAGGACCCTTCCTTTGTTCCCACGCTGTGCCCTGTGGAAAGTCTGGCTCCGACCTTTTCACACCATAATTACATACCTGCAGAAAGCAGACAACAGGGGAGTACAGAGAGACATCAAAATGAAGAGTCATTCCTGATGTATGATCCCTTACTGCCATTTAACCTGCTGCTCTTAAAAAGCTTCTATTTAACGACATGACTCAAAAGTTAGTCTTGTAAAAACATCCCTTAGCAGTGATTAGTTATAAACTAAAGTGAAATAAAAGTGACTTTGATTCTCTCCTTCATCCGTATCACTGAGCAGCAGTATGACTCTTTCACATCCAGTGTGTCTCCTGTGGTAAGATTACTGCTGATGTTTAAAAAGGGGTGATCAAAACTTTACTACCTGTATCGTACAGTAAAACATTTCAAAAACTGAAATGGAGTAAAGAAGCAGGAAAGCGTCTGACATTTGTGACACATTGACCACATTTTACTACAGAAATCCTCTCAGTGTTTGAGACGAACTTCTTGAATTAGTTTTCATTCAACAAAATAACTCCTTGATTTGATTGAAAACTGACTGAGGTACAAGCTGTCGCTCCCTTTTATCATCTACACCAGTGGTACTGTATCTTAAAGAAGCTGAGCGTCCTCCAGGACATGAAAACAAAGGTGATACATTGGCGTCGAAAATTAACAATTTGATTGATTTCACCATAACCTGAATTGTAGGTGTTGCTGACTAAGTAGCTTGATATTTTATGTGAGGAAACATGAACTTTTTTTACAGGTTCATTTTTGGACTTGTTGTGCCTTTATTGTAGAGATAGGAAAGTGGATAGAGTCAGAAATCGGGAAAGATTTCCAAACAAAAACAAACACCGAAAATCGTCACCATGTGTATAACCTATCCCACCAGTTTTATTTTACAGAATTTTGTTACTATACTGTCTCCATGTTTTTCTTTGTCCTGTTTGCTCATTTACTTATTTTGTCCCTCTTTCTAATTCATTCATTTTATTTACTGACCCTTTTCCTTTTGTTTTGTTTGTTTTTGTCTAAATCTGCTTGCAAAACTGTATCGTACCACAGTTCCCCTCTTGTTTGTATTTCTTTTTTTGTGAGTGTGTGTATGCACGTTTTGGAGCCACAGTTCGGATTCTAACCGGGGCCGCCTGCTCCGAGGTCTACAGCCTCTATAAGCGGTGCGCGTGCACTAACCACTAGGCTACCAAGTAATACAGTTAATTACGGTTAATATGAGCAAATCTAATTTTGACTTCCGCAGAGCAGAAAGCGCCTCACTCCCGTCCAAAGGAAGTATTTTTCGTCCCAGTAGAAGCTGCTCGGTCTTGGAGGCGCTGTACTGAAAACATCATGTAATTCAGAAAGCATTTGCAGAAAGTAAATGTTGTACCAGGAGAGGTTAATCTCAAAAGTCACAATGCCCTTTGCAAATTAAAAGAACACAACAATGAAGCCCGCTGTGTCCTCTACAAACAAACCAACACAAACGACTCTCACTAAAGACGGTTACTTCAACATTCTTGGTTTACGTAGCCGTATGGACTTATCCCTGAGGAAAGACGCTGGCCAGGATGGGATTTTACTAATGTGCCTAAATCAATCCCAGCTGGCCCGACTGCAGGAAATGCTTCTTTCTTTCTCAAAACCTCAGAGCAAATAGTACATGAAGCGAGATGCATTCATGAGCATGTCTGGACTAACTTATGTTGAACTGTCTGTCCTGGATTTCAGGGCGTTTAACGTCCTCCAGGGCTGCGGTCACAGTCCGCTCAGCCCTCTGTACTACCATGAGTCCCCCCCTCCCCCGTTAACCACTTAACCTTTTTAAAGTGGTCGACTAACTTCAGAGGGAAAAACGATTCCTGGTTTAAGAAGGTGTGAGGAACGCCGGATCAGTGAGCAGAGTCCATTATGATAGCAACGGCCGCCGCGGGGTCAGCCACACAGTGACTGCAGGCCTGAGCGGGGGCTTTAAAGGGTCCCTCAGACATTTGAGCAGGTTCAGTCTCATGCTTGTGAAAGCAGTTTAGCAAAGAAGTAAACAGCCCGGGGCCAGCAATAACAGAGTGGAACTGATTAGAGGAGGAGGAGGAGGAGGAGGCGGAGGAAGGAGGGATGGAGAAAGAAGAGAGAGGAAAAATGAGACAGGGACTGATAGCATCTTCATGCCCGACGTAATTATATTTGACAGCTAAAGACGCCAAAATCTCTCAGACCACTTTGAGTTCACAATCTCATGTGAAATGTAAACAATCACTAAAGAAACGTTCCTGTATTTCAGAGTAGAGGCCGGGAAATATGAAGAAAAAATGAAATGACATCACCATTGTTGATTCTGACAGTAATCGTATTTCAGTATCATTTTTTTTTAAAACCATTGATTTTTACATTGCATGTGATTTTTACATTGCAAAAAAAGAAAAAGAAAATAAAAGAAAAATGTTGGTGTGTCTGACATCATGACTCTTCTAGATGTTTTTTTTTCAGTTTTGATAACAACATAAGCTTTATTATTTACAAAAAAACAAATAAGAACTGAACCAGAACCACACAAACGTTAAAAGAAAGTTACTTTTATCACAAATGATTGTTTTCAAATTTATTTATTTTTGCTGGGAATCAGGAGAGACATACTCCCCCTACAGGACACTGAAAGAAAACAAATTACAAAAGATGTTTGATAAGCGGCGCAGATGGCCTAATGGTTTGGTCACACCCCTTGTACCGTACAGAGGCTAAAGTCCTCCAAGTGGGCGGCCTGGGTTCAAGTCCAACCTGTGGCTCCTTTCTCACCGGTTTCCCTTCTATCCACTGTCCTATCAAATAAAGGCAAAAAGCCCCCCAAACAAGTGTTCGATGAGAGCTATGCTGTTTGAAAAATGCAGAATAATTTTGATACCCTAGCAGCCGTGCTAGCTCCCTATGTTAACGATTCTATAAGTGGAGCCTTTAATTTTTCAAGCTTATGGCAGCTGCATTTTTTACAAAGCCAGCACTCGGGGCAGACGATATTCAGGGAGTGTAAAGTCACAGAAGAGACACATTGACTTGATATCATTCAGTAAGATAAAAGAAACACGATGCAACTATGTGGCATTATCACTGCAGAAGTTACTCAGTCAAAAGGATGTTTTAATCTTTAATGAAGGGAATTCAACAGCAATTAATACATTTTGGGGAATTTTTCTAATCTTACTAGATGACTACTTTATCCACATGGAGATTAAATGTTGGAATTTAGTTTTACAGATCTGCAAAGTTGTCTGAAGAAACAGTCAGGTTGTTTGATAAAACGTACTGTAGAGGTCACATTAGCATTAAGTAACCAATTCACAAAAATGACTGGGGAATTAGTGCACAGTCATTATTTAAAGACAGAGATACGGAGATCCGGCTGTCAGATATTTGTTTTTTTTATATTTGGTACTGATTTGACATGATGTAGAAAAGCTCCTATAACAAACAAAGAGAGAGGACAACCGTCTCTCCTTCATCACTCCTCTGTATCCTCTCACTTTTAAACCCTCTCTCCATCTCTCATCCCCTCCCTCGCTCTATCCCTCCGCTGCCAAGTCTTCAAAAGTCAGTGAAAGCTGTTGCTAATAAAAGTTAAAAAGGCAAAACTATGAAAAGGAGGTGAGAGGGAGCAGAGGGAGGTGCATTCTTTCCTGGCTGCATGGGAAGCGGGGTTTTTTTTGCCGGAGCGAAAGGGAGATCCAGTAGATTGGGGTGGTGGAGGAGTGGAGTGGAAGGGGGAGGAAAGAGAGAGGGGAGGAGTGTATAGGAGCTCCATCACCCCAGGACATGGAAAAAAACATTTTGTTTCGTCAGGTTTCAAAGGCAGAGCAATTACATCGGAGACGCAGGATGACAGGATATCCCTAAACTGAGCTTTAAAAAAAAAAAAAAAAAAAAAACACTGAGGGGAAAAAAGCCACGCCTTCAAAAAGTTTACTCCTCTCTTCTCTCATCACCTCTCCTCGACATGGCTATAAGAAACACTAAAGCAGCACCCCAATAGCTCATCTCCATCTTCTCTGTGTCCAGAGAAGGCGGCCATTGTGTGCCCATTCCTCTCTCCCCGAGTCAGTTTCCTATTGAGGATCTGAAAGGGCCTTTGAGGGGCCCTGTTTTGGCTGTGCAGCTCACCTGCAGAGGGGAGACTATGGGTCTATTCTGAAGCCCAGCAGCTGCCAGGGCAGAGAGGCTGGCACCCAGTGGGAGAGAGAATAGCGGCCGCAGAGCCTTTCAATATGAAGCCACTTAGTAACAGAAGGCATGTGCCAAGCCTGCAAAGCCAGAATGAAGAGTCACCCTTTGGAGTTCACTAAATATCAGAAAAGTCTCAAACTCATCTCCTGTTTGACACTTGTACCTCCGCCTGTATGTTCTTTGTCTAACTGTCTGTCTATGGGACAATAATGATCAGGTAGCAGGACTCAAGAGAACGCCTGGACTGCAAAAATACAAGTTGTTCATTGCACATCGGCTCTGTATTTCTCTACAGACAAAATCTGCATTTGAACAAAATCTTCAGCTATTTCAAAAAGTGCATATTTTCTATTTATTCTATCATACTTGCACAGTCTATTTAATTATATTTAGGTTTTCCTGACAGTGGGAGTAAAGCAGTTGCACTTCAAGTTTCTTCTACTTCTGTTTACAGTTATTCACAGTAAAAACACCCAGACACATTTCAGTGTAAATCTTCTCTTCAACAAACCTTGAATCGGATTCTGACCGTGGTTCCTGGTGGGTTGGATTGGGGTCAAATAGTTCAAGAAGTTTTAAGCAAACACAGATCATAAGGTAAGATGGTGAGGAAATGAATCACTTCAGTTTATAGTGTGCATTTAACTGTTACCAAACCGTTCCCTCGTCCACGTTCAAGAACAACACGCAGAGCTGCTCGTCCGGCGACACATCGAGCTCTGACACCGCTGTGAGGATCTCAGTGTCTGCGGGCCTGTGAAGAAGCCTTCAACACACAAAAGCCCCCTTTTCTGTCAGCAGGCTAGCTCCCACACTGGCGCTAATTTACGATGCCCTCACAGCAATTTCCACAGTCAGAGAAGTTCAATTGTGTTTTCCAGCTCATTAAGCATCAGCACAACAAAGCTTTCATCTTCTCCTTCATCTCCTTCATCCCCCCTTTCTCTCACTCCACACATCTTCCTCGCTTTAGCTGCCTGTCCGCTAATCTGCCTCGCCGTCAAAGATTTTTTTTTTTTTTAAAAGTAAAGGTAAAATGGGCTTCCTCATTCGAACTATTTCACTTTTGATTCTGTTTTTGTTGTGGTTTATTTAAAGCACGGCGCCAACTCTAAAGGTTTTTTTTCCTCCGGGAGGCGTAGGGAGAATTTAATGGTTGTTTATTCAGGGGCCTCCGCGGTGCCCTCCCATCTCTTTCAGAGCTTCAGGAGACGACGTGGAACCTTTTGTAATCTCCGAGGAATCAACTCAGCATATTTGTTCAGGTTGTCACCGCGCTGAGATCACAGGCACTGCACTCTCATTCTCACACAAACACAAGTTAGCGCCTTAAATATATTTTAATGAAACCTTTTTTTTCTTCTTTTTTCTCTCAATCATAAGTCATTTGAAAGAACAGGGATCTGCCCGTCGGAGATGTAGGTGTGCGAGCAGAGCGTCGTACTGACTCAAATCCACTGATGGTCTGAGAAATCTGCATGAAAAGCAAAAGGCCAATTCCCACCATTTCAAGCTTGTGCAGAAAAGCCCCTAAGTAAGGCATGTAACCCCCATTTGTTCCAGTTTTCGGCCCCTCTGTGGTCAACAAAAATACTATAATTTATAGACATAATTAACTTGCCCAGAACATCTTTTGAAGTCCATGTGAGTCACACACTGAAAGGAAATATACATCTTAAATATGAATGAGTCCCTTTTGAAACGTTGATTACTGCTTCACAGGCGTTACTCTCGAAGAATGAAGTTGTTATCACTAAATAAAGATCCTTAACAGGAGTTCCCCCCCCCACTAAATTGAACTTCAAACACACCACATGCATTTTACTTAATGACAAATGCTTTGATAATAAATAATCTGCTCCATCTTTTACTTTTCATCTTCCGTAATGACGTTTAGCAGATAAGAGAACTAAAGATGACTAAAACAGTCCGTCTTTTTTGTTCGGGGTTTAGGCTAAAATTAGATCGGTTAGAGAATGAGAAACATCAAAAGATGACGATTTTAGCTGTTATGCCTCAAAGGAGCACCTTGATACTTGAATATGCTTGTTTGTTTTCTTGCTCTGATAGATGAGACCAAAAAAACACACATGCATGTTGTCTTACGGTGCAGGGGGAGTCAGCCAGTCTGAGCACAACAAAGAAAGACTTGTGGCACCGCTGAAGCTTGTTAACAGATTTTATGTTGTTTATTCATGTTGTCATATCACATTAATATTAAAACAACAACATGATGAGTCAGGATGATTCAGATTTTGTTATAGAACAAAGCTAGCTTTATACCCTCAGTTTCTAGATTGTTTGCTAAGCTAAGCTAAGCTAACTGGTTTATGCTGCGTTCATGTGTCCCAGTTTACGAGTTGGGAAGTCGTTCTTCCGACTTCAGTGAGTTTACGTGCTTTAAATTCGCCGACTCAAAATGTTATAACAACAATAACAACAAACAACCTGTATGCTACAAAGAATATGTGGTAATAACATATAACAAATTATATTTGAGCAAACAGTTGATGTAGAATACGTGACTTAATAAAATGTTCTGAACATAAACAAAACATCTTTTGCCCGCCATGTTGATGATGAACATGACGTCAAGTCGGCAAATCATGTACAACTTTTTTCCGCATTTTTGCTTTGACTTGAGCAGACGTTCACATTGCATTTTCCAACTTGGAAACTCGCTTTTCCGATGTGTTCAATACCACATGAATGCATCGTTACTGCCAGCAACAAAATAACTTTAATGCCCCAAATGTTGAACTTTTCCTCTGCTGTCACTTTGATTTTCTTTCTGATAATGACCAGGAAGAGGCTACTAAGTAGGCAGCTCACTCTTTGTTACATTTAAAACACAATGTTAGAAGAGAAGAAAGCACACTTCAGTACTTCTTAATATTCAACATATGCAGACTAGTAATCAGGTGAAGATTAGTTAACATGGCATTGTATTTTCTTGGCTTACTAAATAGATACTAATCAATAAATGTAAGCATGAATGAAATTGTTTTGTGCGTCTCATGGACCAGTCTTCTCCTCACGGGTTCTTCTGTGGGATAAGTCACAGTTTGAATCGTCACAGCATGTTGCAGAGCAGCTGCAGACATTTGAATATTTGAGAAGTCAGTTTTTAATATTGTTGGAGACCTTTGACCTTATTTGCAAATAGTCAATTAACAACTGCTGTTTGAAGGTAACTGAAGAGCATAATTGCAGTGGAAGAGTTTTCCAAAGCGTCGGAGCCACAAACTCAAAGGTCACCTTTTGTTTTCACACGAGGGACAACAAGAAGACCCTGGACAGAAGACCTGCTGATGTGGAGGTGGACCACGCAGGTCAGAGATAAAGACAGGTGCCTGATCATGCAGGGCTTTACAAACACAAACAGAGATCTTAAAAATAATTCTGGAATTGATTAGAAGACAATGTATGGAAAATAAAACGGGTGCTATGTGGGCCTATAATCAACAATCTTGCAGCAGCGTTTTGGTTCATTTGCAGTCGATTAAGCGAGGACGTATTGGGGAAGGTGAAAAGGAAATTGCAGTAGCCGAGGCGGAAAGATACAAAAGCACAAGTGAGCATCTCTGACTCGGCTTGTTTGTGTGTGTTTTTGGACTTGTGTGTCAGGCTCCTCTTACTTCCATTAGCTCTGCGGTGTCCCCTGCTCCTCTGCTGTCATCATCCTCATGCTAACACCCCCCTACATCTGCTATCATGGCCACACAATGAGGAGCCTATGATAATATGACATCCCAAGCCTCTGTTAGAGGGTAATTCTCCTATATCATCGTCATCATCGTTATCATCACTGAGTGCAGGCTACCATCTGAGTTCCCCTCCTGCTGTCAGCGCCGTCACTGAGCTCACCCTCACCCCTGGCTCGCTCCGAGTGCAGAGAGGGTGTCCGGTTGCTTTTTGTCCCCCCCCCCTCCGAACCTCCCTGATCACAACAAAACAGCAACAATATCTCTGTGTTCACCTGTTAGCACCTGGCACCGTTGGGAAAGACTCACAAGCGAGCGCGGGCATCGGCCAACCACTCTGCTCGTCTCTGTCAGACGCCATGTGGAACGCGCCTTCCTGTCACCAAACCCAATATCCTACATACAAAACACACAGAGGCATAATGAGCAGCTCGCCGCAGGCCTGTCAACACTCCCCCCCCCCCTCCCCCCCCAGCAGCAGAGTCATGCTAACATACAGAGGATACATGAAAAGCACTTAACCAATCAGCAACCCATCAGGTAATTACAAAGGTTTCAAGCATCATCTGCCATCCGAGTCTTCAGCATGTACTCCTCGACAAGGAAATTACAGAGACATCAACTTAAGAACCTAATCTAATCAAAAACAGACAATCTAAGCTTAGACTCGCTGAATAACTAAACATACTTAAAGCTCCTGAGAGGAGTTTTAAAATGTTGATGTGAAAGACTGAAATGAACACTGATGCTTCTTTAAAAGCTACCAAAGTAAAAAAAAAAAAAAAAGACAATCATCCAGAAGATGGACTATTTTAATACACCTCTTTTTATTATTTAAAGCCGCTGCCACGGGGTAGGAGTCAGACGAGGCGATGAACAGCCCGCTGATGAGACAGCCTTTTGTATGTTTTTCTGAGCAAATAATAACAATGAGTAGTTTGTTTGATGAGATCAGAATATGTTTTAATCGTAAAAAAAACAGAACTTTTACCGGTCAAGGTCATCAAAGACATAAGAGGTCGTGCTTTGTCCACAGGGGGCGCCAAAATCGACACAAACTAAAAGTTCCTCACAGCAGCTTAAAAAGAAATTACACTTGTGAACAGACTTTTCATTTTTGTAAGCTTGCATTTAATTCTGTGCATTGTTGTTTTTTTTGTAACTGTTAAGATAGCATGACGATCCAAAAGTTCAATATGCCTTAAAAAAAAGTTCAAGCCTCCTCTGTGACACCCTGAGAAACGTTCTGAGATTATTTTTCGGGTCCAGCACTACCTGAAGCCGGTTGGAAGACAGAGAATATTGAAGTTGATTATGACAGACAGAGGGTCATATACCTAATCTTGATTGTGTGGAGGTAGAGTGGCGGCTCACATGACATATTGTGCTAAAGGTGTGAAACATGAAAGAACTAATGAAAGCTGACGAGCAGTTGCCGTGCACTTCAAGCTCAGATCAGATAAGGAGAAACAACTCTGTGAAGACCTCGGGCCCTCAACATCCCTTCTGACATGACTGACATGACTGGGCCTGAGTGAAACTGAACCAGAGCCGTGTGTGGGTTCTGTTTTTTTCAGAAATCAATGTAACACCTATAGAAGTCAAGCCCACTGACAGTGAGAGCGCTGCAAGCATTTAAGTGTTAATTTGTGATTTGTAAGCTGGTTCAACAAGACAAATAGTAAGCAAGTTTAAGTCTGATTCCAGTTATTATCTATTGCCACAAAATGAAGATTCCTCACAGTAGCTTTGTGCAAAGTAGTTTGTGTCGACTTTTGCCGTCCCTGTGAACAAAGCTGTCCGTCTCATCTCTTTGTTGATCCAATCCTAAAAAAAATCCGACTAAAAATCTGGTCTTGCTTCTTTTAATTGGGTAACATACAGTACATCTCACTTTGAAGCTTTCCCTGCTAAGCGTAAACAAAGGCTCATTCGGGCTGCGTGCTGTAAACAGTGTCATGGGAATCCGGCCTGGTGGTATCAGTGACAGACATTAAAAACTAACAGATGAGACAATCATGTTGATGAGAGTCTGGTTAGCTCTTCGTGGTCATGTAGAGGCATCGGCATTAAGCTGAAGCTGTTTCACAACATTTTGAAAGTCCACACTGTACCTTTAAGTTAAAGTGAAGATAATGTGGTGAATATGAAATAATTCAATACATGTGCATGTGACAATTAACACTTCAATGTGTGCGTCACAATACACAGAATACTTATAAAGGTCAGAATGGAAAAGAAGGTTTGCGATCTTAAATAGTTTGACATTTTGACATACGAATGTTGGCAGCTCCACTCAGACGCGGGATAATGTTCTGTTATGCTCCACCAGGCGGGCCTCCCGTCTCTTTTTAAGACGATACACTTTGACCGCAGAGTTCCCCCGCTGTGCGTTTCATAAATGTTTATCCCACACGACTCCAGCCCCCTCCCCACGGTTTGCTTAGGATAACTGCAGGTCCTGCCAACTCTCATGAAAGAGGACGATTTAAAAAATGAAATATAAAGAGCCTGCCTCGACATGTTGGGTACGAAAGGAGAACTCTTTTAGAAACCGCAATCAGCTCCTTAAACATTTCTCCACTTTGGTACGCCAGCAGGTTTTTTAAGTGTATGTGTGTGTGTGTGTGTTTTGTGGGAAACTAAGATCATAGCTTTATAAATACAAAAATAAAGTACAATATTTTTATAGAGTCCAATATACCCTCTTAAAACCCACTGAATGTTCCTCAAGTCAACCAGCAGGTGAACTTTATGATTCTGTTTTTTTTTAGATAAATTGTTCAATATTGAATAAATTGTCATGACATTTCTTACAGATATTTGCGGCGCCTAAAACAAAGGGAAGTATCCAAACCAGTGCTTCTCAACTGGTCTAGCCTCATGCACGCCCAGTATTCCTGATATTTTTCAACCAATCAGATTTATTTCATGAACAATGGTGCAGTTTGGACCGCTTACAGACGAAACATGTGACAAAAAAGGAAATAGAACAAAACAAACATGTTAATAAAGAGCTTCATTGACTTTTTGATCCAAACTTTTTTTTTTTTTATTAACACATTTGTGGCCAACTGAAAACAGCTCTGCGACCCATTTTTAGGTCCCGACCCACCAGTTGAGAACCACTTAACTAAATATTTATATGTATAAAAATGACCAGGTATATCTCAAAATACAACAGTTTATATTAATATAGATTACATTTTCCGTTATATCCAAAAGAACTGTATTTATTTTATAACTTACAATTTTTTCTGCAAGACTTCAGAAGTAAAACAGTCAAATCACATTAAAGTTGTTTTAGGTGAGAAAAAGGTTCAATCATTTTGTTTTATTTCCAAAACAGGTTTCATTACACAATACAAAATCAGCAAAGATCATATCACAATCCAAAGAAGGGATTCAATGTCACATTGAGGTCAAAACATTATGGCTTTGGCGATTTTTCCTTTAGTGCTAAAGACAGGCCAACGTCTTTGTTTATCCAGCGAAGTATCTGATTCTTAAGTGGATCAAGTGGCACAACAATTTTGTACAAAGTGAAAACATATTTGTTGATCTCTGAACTTTATATTGATTTCACCTGATCAATACTTTGAATCATCACCAAAGAACTGCTAATGATGTTATCTTCAGCCTCAGCTGATACATTCTATATAGTGCATTAATATTTCAGTTCACACAAATTGAAGGAAAAAAGCTGCATTGTTACAGATATTAAAAAGCAGTATCAGGGTTTTGTGGCGGCAGCAGCCCAGTCTGTGGGGAGTTGGGTTGGGAACCGGAGGGTCGCCGGTCCAAGCCCCGGTGCAGAACCAGTCTGGAAATTGGTCTGGTAGCTGAAGAGGTGCCCGTTCCCTCTCGAGGTGACCTTTAGCAAGGCGACGAACCCCTAACTACTCGGTTGCTCTTTTTATGTGCAGCCCCTCACCCTGACATCTCTCCATAGGATCCATGTCCATAGGATCCTGTTTGTGCATGTGTGTGTATTTCAGCCTAATGTGTGTAGCATGTCTCAGTAACAGAGTTAAAGTGAATCTCCCCTTGAGGGATTACTAAAGGATATCTTCTTCTTTCTAATATGGTAGCACTTAGCAGAAGAGGACCTCTGGCTCCATTTGACACGTTGTTTGTTTTTTAGTGAAACACCCAAAAACAAGAAAAAATCCCACTTATAAAAAATGAATGTCCAATTTCCTGTTTCAATTGAATAATAATAGAGACATACAAATTGAGGAGATAGTCAGTGAAAGAACTTATAGAATTTCTGGCATTCCTGTGCAGCTCACATGAGCAGGAAACAGCCTCGACTCTTTCATTAAGAAACAATGCGAGTGAAACAAAACATTACAGACAGCACTACATCCCTTGTCAAACAGGAGGAGCGAGAGAGAGAGAGTGGTAATAATCACTGTAAGTAGAGGAGAATGTAATGTTGTCGGGCACTAAATTACAGTCATTGAAAGCTCGTACGGCCTCCCAGCGATCCATCACTGTCACACAGAGAGGGAGGGGGGAGAGAGAGAGCAGACAGGCGCCAGGCGCAGCAGGATCAAAGCAGAAATGTACCTCGGGCAGAGAAACAGTTAACTGGGTTTAAACAATTGTCCTACAGAGAGACAGTCAGTGAGCTGCTGCAGGCCAAACAACAGTTCCCATAAAAGAGGAAAAAAATACTCTCACATATTGAGTTTCACTGAAAATTATTTCATTTGAAGAGCTACAGAACAAGAGCAATTTGGACTGGCCTCCTCAATGGGCCTCTGCAACATTAGTTGTGGTTTTACTGTCTCTCAAAGGGATTGCACACAATGAGCACAATAGGTTGAATTATGTGCAGTACACATCCATAGATAATTTGATTACAGGCCACAAGATAGAAATCTATAGTGATAATAACTCTTGAGCGTATAAAAAGAACAGTAAATCACCGCCTGTATCACACTACTGCTTTAATGAAAGTGATAAACTACTGTCAACATTTCTCAGGCTCAACTTTTTAAACAAGAAGCTACAAGAAGTAACAGCACTACGGCTCTGGCTGCATGATGAAACAAACTTTACTGAACTGATTTCACTGAGACACATATGTGGAGAGATTTTGAATCAGTTTTTTAAATTGGCATTCTTTCCTTTTTTTTCCCGATCCTGGACGATGGCAGACAAGAAGTTGTAACAGGCAACAAAACAAACAAGAATCGTTGTTTGTTTGGTGCGAAATAATAAATGCAAATGAAGCAACGTGTGGCCGAAAGGCAAAAAATAAATGCACTGACAGCAAAACATGTTGCAAATAGATAAATGCAGCAAAGTCAAATACAAACTCAACAGGAAAACCATGGCAGCAATGGAAGTGCTCCAGGCCTGAAGGGGGCGCTGCTTGAGAATGGATTTTTGTGTGATGTATTCTATAAAGAAAATGTCACATATGGAGTTTTATAAGGATATTAAAATCATACAGTTTGTCTTTTTGGTATTTTGCCTGTTTTTTTTTTTTTGCCTTTGGTTTAAAGTTGTTTCTATGTTTTGTTTACATGTGTGACCCACTGAGCATTAGCTGCTATCTTGGTAGTGGTTAACGAGGATACAAATAAATATAGAAATAAATAGAATTAGGGCTGGGCCCGGACAAACATAACTGAGGTTATTTTGAAGTTGCCAAGGGCTGAAACCCAAGGTTGTTCTTTTTATTTAAGATGTTTTGGAAGTGTTTTTGACTTTTTATTGCTTCTTCTTTAAACAACATATTGGTTCAAACTAAAAGATTTGGTATCTCTGAAGTCAGTGCACAAGCTGTAAACACAATCTGTAGATCTGTTTTGATCTTTACTGATGGCTTAAATGTCTTCCTCTCAGCTGCTATACTGCAAACTGTATGCTCACTTGCAAGTTGCTAACTTTGGCTGACAGCCATTAATACTGAGTTGATAAGCGTAAGGTAAGAGCAAATTAAGACAATAATGTTGGGGCAGGAAAACCAAAAAACAGAGTTAAATGAAGGTAAACTGCAGAGTTGTTGATAATTCTTTCTGAAGAAACATCTTGCATATTACAAAAATCTATTCAAAACACTTTTAATAGTAAAATATTCATTATAGATATAATCTCAAAGTAGGACTTAAATATTCAAGTGAAGCTCTTTTGGAAGGGGCGGTCAAGTCTTGATTTTTAGAGGTCACAACATTTACAATAGAAGCAGAATATTGTTAAAAACTTATCATTAACATCCATCATAAAGTATATCATGAGCATTATCAGTGTGAAATAATGAAAAGTCTCAGGCAATATCAAAGAAGTTCTCGCCTCTACATGTCTCCATGCTGTCACAGGTGTTTTATTGCATTTTCTAAGTGTTAACAAATTAAACCAACCAATGCCAGTGTGTCAGTATTGTGCAGGATGATGGTGCTGATGTAGGAGCCCACAATGGGAGAAGGTCAGCATAAATTCTTGAGTGGAGGGAGAGGGGGACAGGGTAGTCCAAAAAGGTGGGGGGTGGGTGTATTATGAGAATAGGATTCTTCGCTCCGCCCCTGACAGAGTTTCACGTCCGTCAGTGGACCACAGGCCCGTGAAGAAGACCAAAACACTGTCATTAAAAGCCTGACCTATGAGAAACACTTTAAGAAGAGTGACGTAGAAACAACGACACGCTGATAGGCAGGCGGTAAGATGAAAGAGAAACTTGTTGCACTTCACTGGAGGAGAGGAGATTACGTGCGCAAAAACTGAAGTTCACCAAGCAGCTGCGCTTCACCAGAGGAACCTGGGCAATAACACAGATTTCCTCGAGTGAATACGCGAAAACAACAACAGAAGCAAAGAGAGCGGCAGGGAAATTGATTGTATGGCACCTCAGTCGTGCGTAATGAATCCTGCGCAAGGATCACCTCCCTCGGCTGCTCCGGGGGAAACCTCTCCAGAGGACCGGGTGACGGACGAGCTGGACCTGTCATCCGTCAGGAGATATAAACCCAAAAGTTCAGATTTGCCTTTCAGCGTGGAGTCTCTCATATCAGACAGGACGCCGGACAGAAGCCTGCGCTCCCCCGAGCCCGGCTCAGGTTGCGTCCAAGTGGAGGAGACCGAGTGTGCGTCACCGAGGGGACTCTATCGGTCCAAAGCGGAGGCGGTGGACCTCAGTGACAGGGAGTCGAGCCCCTGGTTTCACGCTCCTTACGCATCCCCTCCAAGTAAGCGCAAAAATACTGTTATTTCTTAGGCTATTTAAAAAATGAGTAGGCCTAACCTACATTTTTTTTACGAAACTTTCTACGTTCTCAAACTGTTCATGAAACAGTACAAAGATGGTACAAAATAGAAGTAAACTGATTCCATGTTAGAAAGTGAAAACATCGTCCACTGATAATCACACCCCTTTAACACGACGGGGAGTGATAATTAAACTTTTAGATGTTTCCCCCAATGCATGTGTTTTTTCTTGACTTTACTTAAGCTATATCATCGATTAAAAAAAATAGAAAGCATTTATTGAAAATAAAACACACACTCATGTCCACTAGCATTCAACCAAACACACTTACACATTAGCCTACGTAATATGGTCTTTAAAAAAAAAAGAATTAAGTTTTTTTTAAGTGCCTCTGTGCAGTCTTACATTTTATATGACCTTTTTATTATTGCACATTTTAAACATGCTATTGCACATTAAATAGGCTATTCCTGCACTGCCTGTTACTGTCATCAAGAGTGTTGTGATGTTGTTTTAAGGGTGTTGGTATAGTGCCAGTGTGACTTTAACTACATGGTGCATATGGCTTATATATATTATAATGCAGTAGTAATGTGATTTTCTAAATCTACTTCCAGGACTTCCCAGCCCCAGCACGTGCAACCTTCGGAAACACAAGAACAACAGGAAACCCAGGACTCCCTTCACGACCTCTCAGCTGCTCTCTCTGGAGAGAAAGTTCCGTCAGAAACAGTACCTCTCCATCGCGGAGAGAGCCGAGTTCTCCAGCTCGCTCGGCCTCACAGAGACTCAGGTCAAGATCTGGTTTCAGAACCGCAGAGCCAAAGCCAAGAGACTGCAGGAGGCCGAGCTGGAGAAGTACAAACTGGCCGCGAAGCCGCTGATGCCGGCCTTCGCTTTTCCTTTACCCCTGAACGCACCGCTGGGCGCTCCGGCCCTGTACGGGGCCCTGACCGGACCGCGGCCTGCCTTACATGTCCCGGGACTCTTCCGTGGACCGTATGGGATGTACTACTTATCTTAACCCGAGTTAACTTTGAACTGCATCACCCGGACAGCTGCCTTAAAAATACCTTCACATAGCAACCGACCCCTACTGCAAAACAAATCCATTTTCTGAGACCACCTGCCTTAAATCTTATTTTAAATATCTTAAATTCCGTATTTGTACAAACTGAAATAACGTCATACCACAAAACATATATTTTTTTAACACAAATGTTGTTCGTTTCTGACATAGACTTTATTGAAGTTTGCTCCTTTCGGATAGAGAAAAATGATTTATTTTCTCTCCCGCTGATTGTCATGCCTTTACAATTTCATGTTAATTCTCTGTAAATGAAAAACTGAAGACTTAAGTTAAAGTTAATTATCGACATTTTTAGTAGTCTAAATTCAGTTTAATCTGTTCTTCTAAAATTCCCCAGAGCAGGTTTAAAAATACGTTTTTAAGTGTAGAGCCTTTCTGGGCTTTTCATTGCATGAACTTGAGTTTTCTCATTTGAATGTTGCACGTTAAGAGGACATGTTTATTTAAATGCCTGTAAATTTGGGTTTAAAGCAACAACTTTCCATGTTTCCTACCAGAGGCCTTTGACATTTCCTCATCTTGAGTGTTTCTATTTGGAGGACCGTAAACGCAGCAGAGCGAAAACAATTAGACCCTTAGTATACTCTGACGGACTGAATGATCATTTATGGCTTATCATCAGACTTTCTCTGTATCAGCTAGAGGAACAGAGACTGTCTGTTTATATTTATAATCATTATTTTTAGAAAATCACGAGACACACTGAGTCTTCTTGGTGTGTTTTTTTTTTTTTTTTTGATGTTGTGATGAAATTTAAAACATTATTTAGAGGTTTTATCTTCAAACATGAAGCTGTTGAATACTGCACAGTGAATTGGTCAATGTTATATCAGCCATGAGATCTTTCAAAGTGAATTTAGAATTACAATCTGTAAGTCATACTCTTGGTTCTAACTTCATTATTTTTCTCAGTTGTACAAAGTTACTGTTGTCAGTTCATTCTAATTTTACCTCAAAGGGGAGATTTTTCGATTTGCACAGATGTTCAAAGAGCTCTTAAAAGTCCAAGACCACAGACAGATTCATCACTACATGTAAAATAAATAAAGGTCTTTAACTATTTTTGCAAACACTCAGAATGCTCAACATGACTGACGGACGACGATCAGTCATTAATGTACAGAATATTTTATATATTTGATGTGTGAAAAGTTGTTTTGTACTTTATTAAAATCTATTATGTAAATATTGTTTTTTTCTCTTTTTTTTTGTCCCCCACAAAGTTTTCTAGTTTGAAAACATTCACATGACGTGTAATTTAAAGATACAGTATCGAGCTGCATTCAGTCATTGTTTTAAATGTACAACACATGCATTTAGATTAAAGTCACACTTTTAACCAGATCAGGGTCAACATATACTTTTTAGGAGCTGATGTGACAAAAAGCTTGTTAAAAATGAAGACAACAGTGATGCAGGAACTGAAAACAGGAAAGATGCTTTGTGAGACGGGAGCCACACAGCAGCGTAGAACACACAACTCCACTTATTCTTCATCCTGTAGATAAATTCCTATACACAACACTTTATATTTTATAAAAACATTTTATTTTAAGGCCGACACATAGGATTCTGAATATACTATGTTACCCAGCACGGGTATAAATGTACACATCATGAAGAAGAGAAAGTTTAACTCTGGTGTTTCATCATTTCCTCCTTCCTCGTCGCCCTCTGAAGCCTCGGACTGAGCCGTGACCGAAGCACACGTTTGTAGGGACCCTGTGGGACAATTCATGGGTGCTGTTTAATACTTCTGACTGCTTGTTGTTTAAATAAAAAAATATAGTAGTAAATAAAATGAAGCGGTCAACCAGCATACATTAGAATGACATAATATGATATATGTTGCCTAACCCAGAGTTACCAACATTATTGCAACGTTTAATCTTGTTTTTTTCTGAATTCCCAGAGTTAACCTTAACATTTCTCAAAACAGCTGACGTTCTTACTACCAGCATGAGAATATCCAGACTCACCTGTAGGAGTATTGTGGTTTCAGCGGCTGAGAGCTTGTGTTCTCCGCGCTGTGAGCAGCAGCAGAAAGGTTTGCATGATCCTCAGTAATGGCAGATGTAGCCGTGCGAGCAGCTTCTTCCTCCGACACATGCGTCTCCATGGATTCCCCGTGCTCGGGTTGGTCAGACAGCACATCACACATAACCTCACACACACCCTCAGACTCACACACACTCTCTGCTACTTCCATGGATGTGTCTTTCTGCTGTGGTCTCTTTGTCTCCCTGTGTCCATTAAAAAAAAAAAAAAAAGATATCAGAAATAAATAGAAAAGTTAAACCAACATACACATACAAGGCTTTTTAAGACAATATTTTACAGTTTGGTAGTTCAGAATATTATTTTTTTAATAAATAATCAACTCCGGAGCTTCATTTTTAAAGTGAAATTCAAAAAAGTTTCAAAGACAGCAGCCAAGGATCTCACAAAAAAAAGTTTTCAACTAAAGAATTTCAAATAATAAAAAACAAATACTGCTTCAATTTTACAACAATTTACACAAAAGATTCAATTCAGTGAGAATCATCCTTATACATTAACAAACACAACTCTCTTTGACTGAAACTTTGCAGGGACTCACATCTCTTCTGGCACTATGCTGCCATCTAGTGGACAAAAGAAGAGGTACAGCCTTACCCTCGGTCCTTTTTGGTTTTATCAAATCTGAAGTCTGGGGGATACTTGTGAACTTTTATCAGATGTTGCTTCCTGTGTTGACTCGTCCTGAACTTCTGTCCACAGCCCTCCACCAAACACTGGTACTGAAAATGTAAAGAAGGTGTCAGGAATCAGCTCAGACGTGTGACGTTCTGGGATATTTATTTATAATTCAACAAGAGCTTACGCTAGACAAACTTGTTGAATGAATACTAAAAGTATAGGCATCGTTTTTGAACTTTTAGATGAAAACACCTTAATTATTAAGGTCTTTTGAAGATACGAGGAGCTGGAGAGAAATCAGATTTGTAATGACAAACACAGGAAATGTGTATAATATTTAGTTTGAATGTGAGGATGCAAACATATTAAACACAAGAGACAGGTTTTTCCCCAAAGTGTTATTTTAAACCACAATCTTTAAGTTGAAATTGTTATCATGATCAGAGAAAAGGGGCCTTACTGGCTTAAGTCCATGCCCGATAACAACAAGGGTTATTTCCCTAATGCCTACCTACTGTATGTTGAGTGAGTGTCCCAAACCATGGGATAGCAGATGTAAGATAAAACATTAATTTTCAGTTTATTTAAAATAATTTGCTTTGCGTACAGCTTTTTGCTCTCAGCTTAATGAATATGAAGTTCATAATAAGATCATAAAGAACACAACTAGAGAGACATTCTGTCTTTTTGACTTACCATATCTTGTCTCTGGGCGAGGATAGTGAAGAGGGAGTCGTGCCACTCCTGAATGTGAATGTCCAGGAGTCGAGCACTTGGCAGGGAGCGCCGGCAGGAGCAGCACACATGTCTGTGCAGGGAGTTGTAGTGGTGCTCGTACTCCTCTAAAGTGCTGAAGACTGCACTGCAGCCAGAAATGTGACAGGCGAATTCTGACACACTGAGAGAAGACAAGAGGAGCACGACAGTGACTGACCCACACTGACATTAACTGGTTGCAGGATTACCCATCATTGGAAAAGATGTAAGCCACAGTTGTTGCCAAAAAGGCGCAAAATGTATTTGGTAGTTAATTTCTTTCTTTTAAGAGTAAAAAATGTTGGGATGAAATTAAGAGATTTGCCCACACGACCAATAGTGGAGTATGCTTAACAAGATTTAAAAAAGTGTTTTGAATTAGAAATAAGACACAAAATAGTCATACCCAGGTAACCAGGTCGAAGGGTGGAAATCAGCCCGATTATCTTGTAGTGTGTACACCACTAAGTCGTGATATGATGTCAAAGTCAAGTATAATTCCATTCATTTAACATATCACCTGTATTACTCTAATATAATAGTAACTTGGGTATGGTGGTTTCATTTCAACCTATACTGTACAACAGCAGTGGCTGTCACACTGACATACCCTGGACTCTGTCACTTATTTCATATCATTTCTAGATGCTTTATGTTGATATTTATTGCTTACTTTTGGCCACCTTATTTTCAACTCTGTCTTGATCTACTAACTGGTCACTATAAATTCAACTTGCCACTTAATAATGTCTCAATGTCCTGTATAGTTTTAGGTGTATAGGTAAGATTTTAATTGGTGTATTGTTTACTTAATTCTTGCTTATAATAGTCGTAAATACATAGTACCTTTATCTTTATTTTTATTTTATTGCTATATATTCAAATTTTTATTTGTACTATATGCACGCTCTTCTTCTTGTCTTTTACTGCTACAGCACTTGAATTTCCCCGCTGGGGATCAATAAAGGATTATCTTATCTCCTATCTTCTTATCTTCACAACAGGGTCTTAAGTCTCTAACTAGACTCTTCTCCTCTGTCGCCCCCCGGTGGTGGAATGAACTTCCAAACTCCATTCGACCTGCAGAGTTCCTCTGCACTTTTAAGAAAAAGCTAAAGACCCAGCTCTTTCATGAATACCTACTAACTTAATGATGATGGTCTCGATATCATTGATGATGATGATGGTTGTGACGATTGTTTTTGTTTGATAAACGACGACTTATAAGATGGTTTCTATACTGATTAGAGCTCTCAAGAACTGCCCTCAATGTTGTGCTTTGCCTCTGGTCACTTCCTGTCAGCACCTGTGTGTCCAATCAGACTCAAAGCTGAACGTTTGCTCTTACTGACATTGTTCCTTTTTTTCTAGATCCTTGCTTGTGTTGTTCTTACTCTCTGATGTACGTCACTTTGGATAAAAGCGTCTGCTAAATGAACTGTAGAATTGTAGAATCTTACTGCATAATATCTGTAGTAATTGTTTGCATTGAGTTTATAAAAGTACAAAAATGTTTGTCATGATGTTTTTGATGTCGTGTGTGAAGCTCTTTAAATGGCCTTGTTGCTGAAATGTGATATAAATACACTTGACTGGTAGCAGTGTGTGAATGTGCTGCGTTATACACCAAATCTTCTTTCATATATTTTTTATAGGACTAAAATAACGTGTGCTACATACTACAGAAGAGAGTTTGTTGCTTGTTAGCTGTACACAGCCCACAGCCCAACGATAGTTGTTCCACAGAGCAGGACAAAAACCTTTGGTGATGCTGCTTTCAGCTGTTACGCTCCAAGACTGTGGAACGACCTTCCTGAGGGTCTGAGAGGAGCTCAGAATATCGAGATTTTTTAAACGCAGTCTTAAAACTCATTTATTCAGTCTTGCTTTTATATAGTGTATTATATCAATTCAAATCTTAACATTACTGTATTGTCTTTTTTTATCCTACGAGAATTTTAAATATTTTCCTCTCATGTATTTATTTTAATATCTTGTTGCTTTTATGTGTCGTATTTTTTATTTTATTTTTTAAATTCTTATTGGTGTGCATTCGTCTCTCAATGATTTTACAAACTACTTTTTGTCAACAACTTTTCTGCACTCTTGTAATCTTAACATTACTGTATTGTCTTTTTTATCCTACGAGAATTTTAAACATTTTCCTCTTATGTATTTATTTTAATATCTTGTTGCTTTTATGTGTCGTATTTTTTACGTGTCGTATTTTATTTTATTTTATTTTTTAAATTCTTATTGGTGTGCATTAGTCTCTCAATGATTTTACAAACTACTTTTTGTCAACAACTTTTCTGCACTCTTGTTAAGCACTTGTCTGAACTGCAATTTAATTTGTGTGAAGGTGCTGTATAAATAAAGTTTGATTGACATAGTCTTACCTGAGGGTTGTTTTGTCGTCTGTCTCTGAGACGTAGAGATCTTGTAGATACATGTGTCTGTGAATGTCTCCATCCTGTAACAGATTCATCAGTTTTTATATCGACAGGTGAATAGAAAACAGTGTTTTTATATCAGAACGTGTTAGTCAGTAGGTTCACTGTGTTGTTATTGGTCAGTCTGTTATTCGTCTTGTTGCTAAGTTACCTCAAACAGCTGGTGGTCCCGGTGCAGGCGGAGGAGCTGCGGGGTGAAGTTGAACGGGTTTCCCTCCTCTGCCTCACTGAGCCCCGGCTCCTCCTGTGTGTTTCCTACATCGCTGCTTTTTACTAACATTTGTCCCTCTGTTAGAAGTCGAGCTGTTTCTGGCTGCAGCATCGTTTCCCGACGTTTTCATTTGCCCACTTTGACTGTGTCGTTAAAGTACTGCTGCTGCTGCTGCTGTTGTTGTGGTTGTAATCGTCGCGGAATGATGACGTCATGAGCATTTTGGCGGGTGTTAAAAAAATCTAAATATGCATCTTTGTTGATTTATTTACTTTATTGTCTATGTATATACACAAAGCCTTCTGCTTGTGCTTTTAGTTTTCGTTAGTTGCTTAGTTGATTAAATCTGTTTTTGTTTCTATTTTATTTTTCTTCCTGTAGCACTTTGAGATGTTTTGTGCGTTACAAATTAAATGTATTATTATTATTATTTTTCTTTCTGGTATATATTATTTTAATTGTTTATTTATGCTTTCCAACTTCCCTTATGTCCCAAAAAGTAAATAAAAAAAAAAAAAAAAAAAAAAAATACTATATTTGTTTACTTCATGGGACGTCCGTATTCATGTAACCTCTGTACAATACTATTTTGTTATTCTAATCCCTCTTTCATTTGATTAACATGTGCTACTCTCTATTTACCTTAAGTATTTGTACATTACTGTTCTTTGAATTCAGTAAAATAACAATAAAGAGTTAAAATAAAGAGTCGGATGCAGCCTATGATTAAAAGTTGTCGATACAATAAGAATTTAAATGTTAGGATTTCCAGTAGCTTTTAATTTACATTTTCCCTGTCGAAGGTAACAAGTACAGCAAACACGCACAATTCCATCTCACTTTACATTTTCTGTCCAGGAATGAACACAAGTGAAACTGACTACTCCATTATTACACCAGTAGGTGGAGACAAAGGCCTCTTAGGGACAAAGCTTGGTCTCTGTCTTCTACATAGACTGTAAAGGTTTTAGTTAAAGTGAATGGCTGTAAGGTAGACTTCCTCTTTTCTTTTTTATGTACTATGTTTTAACTAAATTTAGGCCTAGTTGTTTAAATCTGACCAGTGTGATCCTTTTTTGTAAAGCTACTTCATTGTAAATAAAGATTCCCTTCATTTTGGAAAAGTGACACATTAGTTGAAAATGGGGAAAAAAATCAAGAAAACTATGTCGGCTACTTATATTTAATTATAGGCTACTACTTCCCTGACCAATCTGTGAAATGATAAAGTTGTCGGAAAAGGTTGGGGCAGGGGCAACTTTCTCCAATAATCTGTTTTATAACCCTTAACAGGTTTTGTTTCCTATATAATATATATTTATAGTCCTATGTGAAGATAAATGAAGAGTTTTTAACACTTCACGTCTGTTAGTTTAATTTGACTCACTCAGCACTTTATTGTCTTTTTGTTATAACTCTTTTTACAGGCTAAGGTTGTGACTCATGTGGTCTCTGAGCCTCAAATGGTAATTTTCAGGATATTACACAGCACAGAGGGGCGGAGAGCTGAAGAGCCTCCTCACTATTTCCCTCAGACGGCCAAGCACACAATGACAGAGAGCGTCCGGTAGAGCAACATGCCAGATTCTGGATTTTTTATATGGATTTTCATCTCCTCATGGGGTATGACTTTTGTTTGTTTCTGTGATTCTTTCTTTCTTTTTTTCTTTCTTTCTTTCTTTCTTTCTTTCTTTCTTTCTTATTGCTTTATCAAACATCCCTGGTATCCTTGCAGGAATATTATTTGCCGGCAGTGTGAGGACTCTTCCTCATGTGATAAAGTACCAATCAGTGATACCTCAGAGGCTAAAGGATTCATCTCACATTAATGATGCTGCTTCACACCAGGTAACACACTCTCTTAACAGGGTTTTATTAGTGTTATTAGATTATTTACAACACCCATTTCAACCCTTTGCAGAATATATTTAAATTTCTTCTGCTGTGTTTGTGTGTGTTTGTGTGTAGACATACCCTGATGTACTCCAGTACTCTTTGACAATAGCAGGGCAGAACTACACGCTGCACCTGGAGAAGAACAAGTAAGAAAAATGTCCTTTTTTTTTTTAACTCTGTGGAGTGTTTTCTAGTATATACCATGTATTTTTAGAGATGCTGTGTTGTGTTTCTGGATATATTACTATTACTGAAATGAAAAAAATCCTGTCCTTTCAGAAACCTTGTTGGGAAAAACTTCTCTGTGACACATTATTCTGATGAGGGCACAGAAGTCACAACTACTCCAGATCTTGGGGTATGTATAGCTTTATATTCTTTCACTGCTAACACCAACATAATCCCTTTATTCATGATCAGCGGGCATGTTAATGTGATCTATCGTTAAATTAGCTGGGTCTATCAGATACACATACCTCTATTAATGTAATCTAAGAGTGTAGACATATAAAGCCAATGATTTCTGTTCAAAATGCAGTACTCTAAGTCCCCAAAAAAAATCAGACCCTGCATTTGTTTCACTTCATTCATTCATTTAATTTGAATAGCTAAATAAAACAGAGAAGTGGGCGATTCAGACGTCAGAAATCCGGCTAGCATATAAAACAAACTATTAATCTAACTTCACAGGTTGAAAGTAAAAGACATCCAGTGCCAGCTGCCCACATAGTTTCAGTGGTTTTGTTCAATTTCTTTTTGGCTGCGCTGAGTTGAACAAATCTGCATAATGTTGGTGTGATTATTTTCATCAGTCTTAAATTAAAGTCACATCTTCTTAAGAGATGAATAAGAAACAGGTTGAGTACAACAGAGATCTTTATTTGAGAAGTTTCACCTACTTAAGGTTAAATCATTTTTCTACTATTATATGTTTTATTGGTCAAGCGTCTGAGATCATTTAACTTAATTAAATGAATCTTCAAAAGTCATGTGGGGTTCATTGTATGCAACATGCCAATGTATGCAACACTTTTTCTAGTAACGGATGGCATGAAACCACAAAGTTACTCTTTTTGAGAGGTGACGATACTCACTGCAGGTCTTAATACGAATGTGGAACAGGAAGTGACATATAAGGTCATTCCAGTTGACTGTGACACATCCAGTACAAATCCGTCTTCTTGAAATAATAAACCACATAATCAAACTGTGATTAATCATTTGAAGTGTCTCATTGGATCCTGTGACAAATAATGGACGTGTGTTCAGGTTAACTGCTACTATCATGGACACATCATGGGCATGGAGGACTCGTCTGCCAGCGTGGGAATTTGCTCAGGAATAAAGTGAGTAACCATTCAAGTACTTCTTTTGATCATCCAGTATCTCCAATTACAAAATATTATTAATTATTGGCGAGGGGCTCAGAATTTAATTGCTATTTGAGACTGTGTGTCCACACCAAAGTCCTCCAGAATCCATGACCTCAATCACAAAGACCACAAAGACTGCTGACAGCTCTGTCTGTAAATGCATGTAGCTGTGAAAACTTCAAAGTCACATAAAAACAAATGTAATTAGTCGAGTTGTGATCTGTTTGAGTGTTACTGAAGTTCTTGTTGTGGTCCACAGGGGCTTTGTACGTCTCCAGGATCAAATGTACCTCATTGAACCTCTCTCTGGTGCTGAGGCGGGACAACAGGATGAGGTGCAGGGCTCTGAGGATCACAGCGACAAGGGTCTTCACGCCGTTTACAACTACAGACACCTGAGGAGGAAGAGGAGCTCCTGTTCCCATGGAAACACGACCACTTTCTATGATCATGGAGCTCGTCCGTCTGGACTGTTCAAGCTCGGCAGTCTGGTGAGGACACACAGTGTGGACACGTACAGATACACACACTACAGGATGTAAAGCCTTCAGCTGATGTCTGAGGATTTTCTGTGCTCCGTTCTTACACAATTTCCTGCAAACACAAAAAAAGTTACAGGAGCGGTAAAGACAGTTAACTATAACTCTGGGAACTGGACTGATGAATTCAAGCTCTGCGTTAAATAAGTCTGTGTTCATTCAAAAACAAATACTAAACATTTTACCTTTAAAACAAACTTTAAAATATGAGAGATAAACAGTCACGAGGGAAAGGGGCCACAGGTCGGACCCGCACCCTGGCTGCCCTCTTAGAGGACTACAGCGTCCATACATGAACCGCTAGGCCATCTGTCCCCCAAAATGAATAATTTAAATATTAAAAGGGTTGCATTGCACTTCCCTTACGCCTTGATTCTATACAATAAATTAAGATTTAAAAAAAAGGAGGAAAATGCAAAAAAAAAAAATAGAAATCAGGGAAAGAGACTTAAACATTACTATTACTATTAGACCTGTCAACTAGCATCAAGTATGATTTTGCATCATTTATCGAGAAAGGTCTACTTATGCATCAAAAAGTGTGCCTGGTATTATATCGTCACTAGAGCTCAAATAATTTTAATTTTAAACACTAAAGCTCTACATCATAACACTGTTTATTACGGAGATATGCTAAATATCCTTAAACGGAGCTTAGCTTAATTTTTCCACATACACTTTGTTTTATACATTTTATTTTTTTATTAATATTTTCAGGTAATATTCTCCTTTCTAACAATGTTTTTAAAGTTATTTTAAGAAATATAAGAATAATAAATGATAAAAAAAAATATGCTTAAAATATCTTAAATATGGAATAAAAAGAGGAAATAAGTATTTTGTCATTATAAAACTTGTGTCTAATCATAAAAACACACTTATATTTGCACATACACTTGTAGTACTGTTGATTATTCATATATAATAATTCTGCTTAATTATCAGAATTCTTTGTAGATCTTGTCTAACCTCATATTTAATCTCTCTTGTGTATATTTTTTGTTTTCTGGACGTCCCTGTGTCCATGTCTTTTTGTATTGCATTGAGTTGAATTACTGACGATGTTTCCTGCTTTATGTGTCACACAGAAAAGCAGAGGTCAGCCCAAAGACCATTCAAAGAAGCCCAGGACCGTCGAGCTGGTTGTTGTGGTCGATCACACCGAGGTTTGAGTCTTTAGTTTCTCCCTCTCTCTTACTGAGTCTGTCTTTGACGCACTTTTTCTCTAAAGAAGTGTTTCACAATTGATTTGTACTTGATATGGTGTAAATTGTATCACTTATTCATATTTAATTCACTTTTTAGTACAGGAAGTTTGGCACTAAGAAGAAAATAGAGGCCAGGGTTCTTGAAATAACAAACCATGTGGACCAGGTAAGTTTGAGTCTCGTCGTTAAAATGATTACACTGAAGTAATTAATGATCTTGGGCTGCTAACTAAGGCTGGAAAATAAGGGCATTATGAGGTTCAACTTGTAGTGAACGCTTATGTTAGTATACATTTTTTAATTTGACCTCCTGACCTTTCTAGTCTTTCATCTATTTTTACTGGTAATTTAGTGATTAAGTGTGTTTTCCTTTCAGCAGCAGAGCCACGAGTAAGAAACCTGTGCTGATACTATTTGTTCTTTTCTGACTGGAATCTGACCAGTAAAAGGAAGGAAAAGTTCTCTCAGTGAGAAAATCTAACTTTAACTGTGAATCTTCACACCCAAGCTGAAGATTTTCACACATATCACACTATCCTCTTTGCATACTCTGCTAGAGTAGAGCCAACATGGCTGCATCCTCAGACAGCACTAGACCCAACCCTGGTTTCCTGTAAGAGATGAGGACTTTGATTCTGTGATTTTTTTTTTTTGATGACAATTATCATCCAGACATTACATTCAGTTTTTTAGAGTGGTTACCCGCTGACCGCTGACCCGCTGACCTGCTCATGCTTCTGTTTTCAGCTGTATCGACCCTTGAATATCCGTGTGATGTTGGTCGGTCTGGATATCTGGTCGTACAGAGATCAGCTGGACGTCAGCACAAACCCGGAGATCACCCTCAGACGCTTCCTCGAGTGGCGCCAGCAGAACCTCCTCCCTAGGACTCAACACGACAACGCACAGTTCATCACGTAAGACACCACTGTCTTTAGCTACTCGCTCCAAAGTCACAGAGAAAATTCAGAGAACACACTGCTGCCCTCGGCCTCCTGCACGAGGATGCAGAGTCTTGTGCAGTTGTGTGATGCTGACTATACCTCGTTTTAAATGAGAGAGAAACCAAAGAGGTAGTCACAAAACCTGGTCACTGGGAAATACAAACATCAGTGATGCCCCCCTTCAAAATGTTACGACAATTTTAATGGTTTTCATTACTAATTATCTCTTATCTGGTATAAACTTAACATTTTTATTTTTAAAATCCCGGCAGAATAGACCTACACTACACTCGTTCTTACCTAAATCATGGGTTATCATGATTTTAGTTCATATGTGTAAATCTTACATTGACAATGAAAGATCAGAAAAAGCCTTGCGCCCTCCCTGAGATCTTTCCCGCCCCTCCTAATGGGGCCCCCGGACCCCAGGTTGGGAACCAATGACTTAGATGATCTGTTTGTCTGAAGGTCCACGTTGAAAGTTTGTCTTCTCGTTTGCAGCAGAGATTTTACTTTGAAGCAACGTCAGGGTCGATGAGGTTGTTCAGAGGATTGACAGCTTAATTGTTGGTCAGGATGGTCAGCGTGGTATGACGACCTTTTCTGCACAGTTTAAATCGAAGCTCGCTCTTCTGGTTCAGACTGCCATGAGGGTTATGAAGAGGAATGATCACAAGCGATCACAACCATTTAAAAACATATTTACACCAACCTTCAAACAAACTTTAATAATGTTTCTTGAGGCTTAAGGGGTTGGGTGACCGCCTCATGGCGTTCAGATCTTTCATCACTCATCATTGCTTTTTCAGAACATGCAATGTGGGTATGCTGCAATATGTGTAATTAGTGGTTGTGGTTGGTTTTTGATTCACAGCTTCCATGTTCATTGATGTTTGTTTTTTATTGTGTTCTTTTTTATTAATAAGTACTACAGCAGAGAAAGATAAATCTGTGATGCTCTCAAGTCCCCGACAAGTTTCCCCACAGCGACAGAAAACATGCACTGTAACTGTTTGTGGGTCTGACAAACTGTCGGAGCTGGTGTGTGTAAACACTGTTTCTCTTCTCCGTTCAGAGGTGTGGACTTTGATGGTTCTACTGTCGGCTTAGCAAACACAAACGCCATGTGCACTTCTAACTCTGGAGCTGTCAATGAGGTAAAGACACTTTTATTTGACGTATGTGTAAACATGTAGACAGAGAAGGAAATAGATGGGTGTGCATATTTTTAAATTGAGTCTTACCTTACTTCATCTTTGTTTAATGTACAAACGTTTTAAACAGAAAAAAGGAAACCCTGCACATTTACCTTGTACTATGTATTTAAAAGATCCAAGTGGAAGCAAAACCTTGTGATGATTCCATAAAAACTTTGAACATGGATTGGTCGTGTGGGCTTTCTCTTTTTTCGCTGATCCTGTTGATCTGATTTGCCCTGTATCTACATGATGTGCATATAACTATACCTTCTTCTGCTGTTCATACAGGACCATAACTCTAACGCAATAGGAGTGGCCTCTACTATTGCACACGAGATGGGTCACAATCTGGGCTTGTCCCATGACACTGAAAACTGCGTCTGCGGCTCCTTAATATCCAAACGAGGCTGCATCATGTCTGAAAGTGTCGGGTAGGCTCAGTTTCTCACCTGCACGTAAAAAAGAAAACAATCATTAAATCTAGAATAAAGCGAATGTCATTCTCTTGCGTGCGCCTTCTCCTTCCAGCGCTGTGTATCCGGAACAGTTCAGCAGCTGCAGTCAGCAGCAGCTCAGCAGGTTCTTGGACGAGGTCGACCCCTTCTGTCTGCTGGATTCTCCCTCTACTGATCGCATCTATGGAGGGCCGGTGTGCGGGAACGCCTTCCTGGAGCCCGGAGAGGAGTGCGACTGTGGCACTGCAGAGGTATGTCACATACATTACACTTTATCATATAGCTGAAGATGACAAAAGTACACACTTTCACATTTTCTCAATTAGAACTATCTGTAAACGTCACATACACTATGCCTCCTCTATGACACATAGGTCTGCCGTTTATTTTAATCGATACATCTTTTATCTGGTTTTCTTAATGTTTTGTCAGTTGTGCATGGACTCCAAGCCACTGTCTTTTTTTGTAGTCCCAATTTGGCTAAAATGTAAAGTTTTGATGTTGCAAAGTTGGCTTGTAATGATTCTAAATACAAATGATCAACTAATTAATTATCATATGTTCAAGAAGATGTGACTCTTTTTTAAATGTTAGGTGCTAAAGTACAGATATTTGTGTTAAAACTCAGGAGGTTCATCAAAAAAAATGAAAGCTAAAGTGAAAAAAAGATATCTGAAAACTCTGCTGAAGTACATTGAAGAAGTACAAGTATCACTTTTACTGCCCATCTGTGCAGAAGGGACAATACTGTCAAACAGAAAGCAGACTGGATTGTAATATTCTGTACTGCTCTGACTATCTTACAGGAATGTAAGAATCCCTGCTGTAACGCCACCACCTGCAAACTGAAAGCAGGAGCCGCGTGTGCAGAGGGAGAGTGCTGCCACAAGTGCCAAGTGAGTAATAATCACTATTCTTTCTGGATGCATGAAATCCCACTGATGCTAAATGTGTTACCATAAAGCTAGACACCGTCTGACTGAGCCGTCTGGCCGCCGTCTGTGAGTGTATATACTTCAGTAGTCGGTACATCACCATCTGTGTTTGTCTCCGCTCTGCAGCTGAAACAAACTGGCAGCGTCTGCAGACCAAAGGCAGGAGACTGTGACCTCACAGAATACTGCACTGGCTTCTCCGCCTCCTGCCCAGCTGACTCCTACACCCAGAATGGAGGGCCATGCAATCGGGGGAAAGGATACTGCTACAATGGACAGTGTCCATCCAGACAGGAACACTGCAAGAGACTTTGGGGCCCAGGTATAAAAAAAATACCAGAGACAGTTTAGCTGAGAAGTTTTGTTGTGTAAGATACCTCAAGGCCTTTTTTTTTTTTAAATCTGCAGCCATCTTGTCTCTTCTGATTGTGTTTAGATGCTGAAGTGGCGGCAGATGCTTGTTTTTACAAGAATGCATACTGCAGGAAGACGCTGCTCAGCCAGAGATGTTCAAGCCAGTATGTAATCAAAAGACAACAAATAGTTCAACAGCAATATTTGTAACCAGTTTTTCCGTTGCAGTGTTGTTGGTTTTTGTGATTAACGCTTTGTTTTTTCTTTGGTTCGCAGGGATCAATTCTGTGGGACGCTTTTTTGTACCGGAGGTTGGGAGTTTCCTGTGACATCCAGGAAGTCCTTTTCACATTTAGGAAATGGAGCTATCTGCAATGAGGTCACTATGAAACCTGAAGATAACTACCCGCCAGATCTGCCCAAGGTGCCCACTGGTACCAAGTGTGGCAACAACATGGTAAGAAAACTTTTGCAAGCTTCAAAGCTGCATTAACCCAACTTTACCCAGGGGCTTTGAGAAGTCCTCAGTTTGTTTCCACTGTAGGAAACAGGCTCTAATTGAATTCCCAAAAGGCCCCCGCTCCAAGGAACTGAGGCAGTTCTCCTTGATACAATTGGTTTGGGTTTATCCTCTTTTAAGCTGTTATCAAGAGGCATGACTTTTACATATGTCAAGAGATTAATATGTCTAATCTTCAAGAATCGAGGGGGAAATCAGATAAATTAAATTCCTAATTACTTGGACGGGAAAAAGCTCCGTAGACTAATAATCCCTGGTGCTTTTGGTGGAAATGCGGCTCATGTTGCTGTCAGCCGTTAGCTTTAACAAAACCTCCGTATTTGTGAACGTTGTCAGTGTCCTTACTATGTCTTTATCTGTCATTCAGGTGTGCTACGACCAACGGTGTCAAGACATCAGAAACATCAAAGTGTACGGCACAGATGGCTGTTCAGCCAAATGCAACAACAACGGGGTAAGAAACATGTTCACCTTAAAATACTGCAGCTGAGCAAGGAACGTTACTAACTTTGGCATTCGAGAGCAAACACAAAAGAAGCAGATGATGAATCCATAGTGTAGTACAACAACGGCTATAAAAATACATGAAGAAACACAAACACAAAAACAAAACAAATAACAAAAATTAAAAAAAATAGGGGGTATTTACGTGTGAATAAATATGTGTAATTGATTGTCCCTTTTTTTCATTTGTAAAAAAAAGAAAAGAAACACAAAGAGGAGTAAACAATTTGAAGATAAATCAATAAAAATACCAAACAAGAAATATTCTCACACACTTTTCTTTCTGTTTTCAAAAAGTACATGTTGTTAATATGAAATTGTTGTGAAATTGATTTGACAATGACTGTGGGTGTGCCATTTCCTGCAGGTTTGTAACCACGAGAGGAAGTGTCACTGCAATCCCGGCTGGGCCCCACCTTACTGTGACGTGCAGCAGTCAGAGCTGCTTGAAGGTACGGCACATGTCATGCTTGTCTGTCCACAGATGTGAGCGCTGATGGTCATGATCTGTGTGCCTGCCTCTTTATCTGTCTGACCTCCTAAATGACCACACTTTACACTGCGTCTCTGTTTCTCACCAAGATTCAATACTTGAAGCAGAGACTTCTCATGGACTCTGAAACAATTGCGCTCTGTTCTGATGAGCACAAACAGACACTGATATGATGGAATTCCCCTGTTAGTCAAATGCAGTAATGGCATTACACAGATCGTTCTGTTTCCTTAGCAGGTGACGTATGTTGCCAAATGCTCGTCCTCAAGCAACAAATAGAGCTGGCAAAAGTACCCACATTCTTTAGTCAAGTAGAAACCCAGATATTCATGTTAAAAAGCTTAATACAAAGAATTAATACAGACTCTAGTAGAGGTAGAAGTACTGATAAAACCTCAAAATTTAACTGAGAGAGAAAAAGTACAGGATCAGATATGTACCAACAGCAATCCCCTGAGGAACTTTTCATTTTGTGCATTTTGTCTTGTTACGTCTTTCATGTTATTTTAACATTTAAAATTTCGTCAAGCATGATTTAGACTGATGGATAGCAAGGAATCTTCATCTGTATGTGTTATCATCCATTTCCCTGGGTTTGAAATTGCTGTTGATGTTGGGGAGATGGCTCTATTTCAGCCCTGCTCAGAACAGGCTGTTTCTGTGTCTGCAGCTTTAAGTTCAAGTGAGCTGTGTTTGACCACGCCCCTCTAGAAGGGCTTAGATGGCGTAGGCTTTCTCACTCCATGCCTTATTGTTAACGTTGAGAAGGCAGACTCAGAGGGCAGAACTAACACTTAGCTGTGGGAGTGTCACCCACCTGGGGGAGGGGTTACTGCCCTTTGTGATGTCATGAAGGCAAAATCTGCAAACAGCCTGTTTGAGCACACATTTTCTGAAAAGTGGAGCAGGCAAAAGTGGTAAAAGATGGACTTTTCTCATCATTGGGGGATTTGAAGACAGTCTAGGGACACATATTAGTGTTTGAAAAACATGGTAATGTTTATTTTGCACAGTATGTGACCTTTAAAGTAAAAAGTTGTCAGGAAGTTAGAGGAGTATGAGGAGTATAGAAACTTGAAAACAACCTGAGTCCAGTAAAAAAGTATTTGTACTCTGTTACTTCCTATCTCAGGCAATGAAAATATATGATCATAATTAATATGTGTGCATGTGTGTGCAGATGCAGGTCCGGTGGTGTTAGCTGTGTCTCTTGCGATTGGCTGTCTCCTGCTCTTGGTTGGGTTTATCGGGGGTCTGATGTGCTGCGTGAAAAAAAGGCGACCTGCAAAGAGGTACAGAAAAAAAGTGATTCCACATTTCACCACAGAGATCAAACTTTTAATCCTGTCCCTCTTTAACTTTGGATTCTGTGGATGTTTCTTCATAGACGGCGCCAATCTACCTCAGGACAATTCAATCCCGTGTTTCGGTCCAGCAGCACTCGCAGCAACCCTCGGGTCGGATCCACGCAGATCAGCAAGCCCATATTTGTGGAGTCTTCAGCATCTCAGGTCTGCAAACCTCTGAGCTCCACTTCTGCTCAACCCCAAACCGGAGGACTGAAGCCCAGCAGAGCAGCTCCAGAGGTGAGCGTTCATTTAAGCAGAGTGAAGAGATGCAATCTCACTGTACATTTCAACCTTTTAGTCATTTAATTCAGTTTAGTTCAAACCACTTTATTTATCCCCCTTGGGACAATTGGCTTAGCTTGTCAATAAAAGACATAAAGACACAACAGATAGACAACAATAAAAGCGAGAAAATATTTAAAGAAATACTAATAACAAACAGACTGATAAATAAATAAGCAAATTAAATTAAACTATAAGGGACCAGCCTTTAGAAAATGATAAAGAGGATCTGTCTTTGCAAAGAGGATAAAAAAGTCTGTAAAGAAATAAAAAAACATCAAGTGCATTTATTTATTTGAATCCTTTTTTCTAAACCACACACCGACTACCTGAGAGCACCTTGGATCCAATGTTACCCATTGTTTTTATTTATTGTATTTGTCACCATCGTCTCAAATACTCCCGTCTTTATATTCTTTTTTCTTGTGTACTTTATTTGACATTTCAATATTTAGAATAAATCATATTTTAATCATGAGTCTTTTTATCCAGTAAGCTGCAACAAAGCTGATTCATGATTTTTCAATCACCGTTCTCTGTTTTTGTCTCCTCACAGCCACCAAAGAAAGCTGGAGCAGTACCTCAGCCGTCCAAGATGCAGCAGGTAGTTTGAGTCACTGTTTAGTCTTTATTTAAGTGTTACAGTATTTGTATTTAAAGTTGCAGACCTTTGTTTGTGTCTAAAGTATTTTAATCATTAAATTCATGTTTTTTCTTTAGGTTATAAGGCCCTTTATGCAGCAATCAAACATTTCAAGCAAGCCAATCTACACTGAGGTAAATTGCACATATCACTGAACAATATTTATTATATTCTTAAAAGTAATATCTTGTTTTTTCCTCATTAAACATCATATTCAGTGTCTTAATTTAGTTTTTGTGTCTTCTTTGTCAGAGTAAGCCACTTCCTCCCTCAAGACCCCTGCCACCACTTGCAACTAAACCGGTGAGTGATGTGTATAACATTTCAACTTATTTGACCTTTTAATGGGTTTAAAGTATAACTGCTAAACCTCTGTGTCTGTAACCTGAACATCTGCTCTTCTTAGATCTCGAAGCCTAAGCCGCCCATGCCCCCAGTGAAGCCGAAGCCCTCTGCAGCGCCGTCTCCTCTGCCTCATACTCTCCTGGTGGGTATTCAGATATTCAGACAGCCGTCAGACTCTCCTAAAAGTCCTCCAAATCCTGGCATTCAGACATTCCTTATTTTATTCAGGGCACTCACGTTTTCAGAGAGGTCTGCGGTTTTGGATATTCTTCCAACATAGCAGTGTAATGAACAAGCGGTGGCTCAGTGTTAGTGAGTCAGTAAATGTAGCTAGTGGACTTTTGTGTTGTGTTGCTGGGAGAGAAAAAAGCATGCAGTGACTGAGTGATTTCTTTGTTCTTTTGGGTACTTTTTAGAGGGTAGGCCTATTCAATACACCCAAAGCTTTACAACAATTGTAAGTTCTTTTGTAGATATCAAAACTTTGTATACCTGCATGGTGCAACAAAACAATATAGTTAGAGCAAAACTGGACAACTAAAGCAACACCACTAAACACAAAGTTCAAAAGAAAAAGGAAAAAAACATGTCGACCACATAAAATAGTTCTTGAAATCGTAAACGTCATAAACATACCGAACACTCTGATCATGTTTATTCTAATTCTGGCTCTAGCTTCTCTCCAGTAGTCGTTAAATTGTTTGTTCGTTTCAAACGGACCAAAGGGCCTAGGTATGAATGCACCCTAAGAGACAGACAACACATTAGTGTGTTTTTTAACTGTAACCTTCTTGTTTTTTTTTTTTTTAGCTTGCAGGCAGAGCTGCCCTGATGCCCCCCGGCAGGCCAAGATGACAGAGGGAGTAATTCAGCCTGATGTAAACACCAAGATTCTCTGACGGCAAACACTGCTGTCGTCCCACTGAGAAGAACCTAAAGATCCTCTCAGGAGACACTTGTCTGTTTCTAAAGTGGAGATGGGATCCACTGAAGGGTCTGCAATAATAAGTGATGGAGCTTTTCTGTCAGTTATCATCTCCCTGAAGATTACCGCCGTCTGTGTCTTGCTTATGTAAGCCTTCAGTATGTTGATGAAAACCTGAAGCCATGATTGACAGACTGCAAGTCTGTGCTTTGTATATGACAAATGGCTCTGCTGCCATGATGTTATTTGTTTTTTCTTTTAAGGGAAATGTGTCTCTGCCTTGATCCTTGAATATGTGAAGACTTTACAAGGCTATTGCACTATGAATGCTGTAACTGTTTTACCAACTGTTACTATCCTTTCACGTTGTTTTGGTACTGCTTTTTCAAGAAATAATGTTGTTAAGGGATTTAAAAGATATTGCACCAACTTGGGCACTTTACAGATTTTCTTATTAAGGAATAAACCACAAATGTTGCGACCTCTTCTCAACTTTTTGTCGTACTAATTTAGGTATGCTTGACTTTGTCAGACTGAAGTAGGCCTACATTCAGTTTCTTTGGGTTTTTTTTTGTATGTTGACTCGATAGGCTACCTGTTTTTGTCTTCAAGGTATTTTATAGCCTATCACATTTTCTATGCAGCAGACATATCACACACTTCTCGCCTGATAATGCCAATGATTGTTTCCTTTCCTGAGAACTTTGAAATCTTTTTTTTTTTTAATGTATTTTCCTCTTATTTATTGAGATTTCTTCTTTATTCTGTAAGACTGAGCTTACAATAAAAATGAATCATGAAAAAAAAAAGGTGCAATTGTGTACGTCTCTTCACCTGGAGAGCCATTAACCGGCGTGGTCTATATATATATATTTTTTGTATCAGCGGTCGCCTAGCAACGCTCCAAACAACCAGTTCTCGGGGTGGTGGGGAAGCTAACAAGCTAACTTGCTCTGTCAGAGACTTTGGAGCTCAACAAACTTTCCTCAAAAAACAGATGTAGCTTAAAGAAGGAAAAAAAAAATGGACCGAGAACTGACTGAAGAGGAACTGCAGGATTTATACGCCTGGATAGACAAAATCCCTCTTTCCCGGCCCAAAAGAAACATCACCCGAGACTTCAGTGATGGAGGTTTGTTAAATTAGCTGTTTAGATTAGCTAACAATCCCCATGCAGGTTTAAATAAACATAATAAACAGCGGGAGTAAAAAATGACCTCTGTTTAATCTGCTTTCTCCTCTTGTGTCTGTTTGTTTATCTCCCCTGACTCCTCTGTAGTGATGGCTGCAGAGGTTGTCAAACATTTCTTCCCAAAGCTTGTCGACCTGCACAACTATGTTCCTGCAAACTCCACTCAGCAGAAGCTCAGTAACTGGAACCTTCTCAACAGGCAAGACAATCAATGGTGTTTTTTTTTTATTTGTTCATTTAAACTGCATGTGCACTTATGGACTGGGAACTTAATAAAGGGCACAAAATGTGTTCTCTGTCATAGATGGTAATTCAACCAAGTGGCACTTAATTTAATACAATGTCTGGATTTTTATGATTTAGTCAAGTTAGGCAATGATTTAAAAAATGATCTGTGTTTGTGCACATACGACAGTAATTCAGTTCAATTCAATAAACTTTATTTGTCCCCGGGGGGGCAATTCAAAGGCACACAGAGCAGTAAATTAACAACAGTGTAAGTAGACAAAACATTTTAACCTAAATATAAAGTGTCAATTTAAAGATAACTTAAAGCTTAGACTTAACTTAAAAATACAAAATATAAAAAGAGTAGATATAAGTGGACAGTGATCGGACTAACAGATGTAAACAGATGTAAACAGAACTATGTGCAGTAAACAAGAAATAAATATATATATATATATACAGAGCTATGTGCAAGTAGGCTAAATACTAAATACTAAATAATAAGTTATTAAGGTGCATGATGAATAATGGAACTACAGAACTAATAAACAATATAACTGTAAAGGTAAAAATGAGATAAATAAAGTGACCGTAGTGCAACGATGGATAAGAAACAACAGGAGTAAAGTAACCAGAACTGTATGAATACTGAAAGCCTACTAGAATTAAAAAAACAATATTTATCATTTTGAATATACCACATTTTAAAACATTTGTATAGTAAACACCAGCGCTGCCGCTAACAAATGCTCAACAGAAAGTTGAAAAAAAAAAAAGTTTGGTAAATTATTGCTTTCCAGTAAAACTTTTATTTCAAACCTTGAAGCAAAACATTTTCTGAGGGTTGCGACGGGCCTCTGCATCTGGTCCTGAGAACCAAACACCCACTCGTCGTCTCCCTGGACAAAGATGTGGCGCACTGCCAGCTACAGATTTATGGGTGTTCTCTGTAAACACATTGGTGCTTATGGTGTTTGTAATCAACATTTAAATCACTTCTATTCTGCTATCCCTATTGTGTCTAGTTCTGTCAATTGGAAACATGTGTGCTTATTATTATTAATTTATTTACTGTTTCTGTGGACAGGAAGGTGTTTTCCAAGCTGAACTTTCTGGTGCCAGAGGAGACAGGGAGGAGGATTGTACTGAGCACTGCAGGAGTGATAGAGCCTGTACTGAGCGCCCTCAGGGACAAGATAGACAAGAAACTGGAGCACTCTGCAGAGAATGTGCTTATCTGTAATGTATGTTTATGCAAAGTCATTCCATGCATGTCTTTATGCTTGTTATAAAATGTTCAAGTCAGTGGTTATCTCTCTCCCATGCAAATCATAAAGCTGCCTTTGGCATCCAGTGAAAGAGATATCATCACTTTAAAAACAATCACATTTTCAATCATGTTTGTTTTTTTTTAAATTAAGGATTTGGAATACTATGACCACAATAACCAGGACAAACATCATGCAGGTAGAGTAGCAATTCCTTTACACACGTTTTCATGTCTTTATCACCAAACATAGTGTGTGCAATGCATGTTCTTGATTTAATTCAATTCAATGTCATTTGTAGAGCAAACAGAGGTTAACTCCTTCTGCCTTACAGAAAACCAAGTAGAGGAATAAAGCACTAAACAAATAAACAAACAAGTTCAAACATTATGTTTTATCGAATAAGCTGCACCAACCCAAATAACACACACATTACTGTACATACTTAAACAGGTCTTATTTTCCCCTGAACTATTCCTGCTATAGTGCACACACATACTCATACTCACACACACACACACACAGTGTGAAACAGACAGAGACACATCTACTGCTGGAAACCCATGAGGAAAGTAAAGTCATTTTTTAAGAGAACATGAAGTTATGGCAGAACACAGATCTGAGCAGAGAAAAGCACCACAGCAGCTCAATACACTTAACTGGATTTATTTTAAATACGTCTGCCACACCAGATCCATGGACAGGGAACAGGGAGCATTCTTCATAACGTCTTACAAGAAGAAGACTGAAATTGTACAAATAACGAAATCAGCTGAAATAAAGAAACCAAGAGCGCTGAATCTAACAAGAATATGATGACTGTGTTTTGACTGTGTCTGCAGAATTTAAACTCATGTTTGTGTCATCTGTGGAGTTTATTAGCTGACACAGCCAGTCTGTAACCCTGACTGAAGCTTCACAGTCAAAAATGTAGGGGTTTTTTAGCACAAAGAGGGAAGTGGTCCTAATTTTAGACAGGTTTTAAGTGTTTTATCTGCTGGTAGGATGACACAGTTAAAATCAGCATGTTTAGGATTTTTGTGTGTCGTAGAGGATTTTTTTTTGATGACGCTTCATGCCTCTTACATTCATGTTTCCCAAGGTCTTATCTACTTCCTGCCTTACCTCCTGATAGAGTTTTTCTCTGTAACACGTCTCAGTGAATGCCAATCTGTCGCAGAGATAGCAGTGACCACACAGAGACTCGAACATACCTACATCAACCACATCACACACGTCTGAGTAGAGAATAACAGGACCTGCAGGGAGTGTCTCTCTTCCGTTTCCCACACCTCATCTGTCCCTGAAAGTACCCTGTGAAGCTGACCTCAGACCTGTACCTCCTCCCTCCGCTCTTTCCTTCTCTATCTACACCCGATCCACCCTTACACACAAACAACACAGGATCCTCATATCAGCTCCCCACATCACCAGATGGCCTTTATCGCCAGCCTTAGCACCGCAGGACTTAAAGGCCTCCTCGTTTCTCTTTCTCCATCTCCTTATCTTACCTCCCCTTTTTCATCATCTATCTGACTCCTTTCCTTTTCCTTTTACCCTACTTTTGTCCGTAAGATTTATTGGATAAACCCCTCCCTGTTCCAAGTTTTTAGCCATTATTTTATGTCCTCATAAAAAAATGAAAACTTGTTACAGTTTTGCTTGATTGTCTGCAGAAATCTGTCAGAATGAAGCAAAGCTTCTTGCTCAGCTGGCCGTAGAGGAGAGGAAAAACGATGGAAAGAGCAAAATAAAGAACGGGTATGACCAAAATAATGCTTTAAATGTGGATTAAATGAGTTAATTGCAGGTTTTGTCATAAAACTCTTGCTCTCTTTTCTTTTATTTCACAGTAAACCACAGCAAACAGCACAGCTTTACCCAAACATGGACCCAGCTCTATGGCTAATCCTGCAGGAAAAAGAGAACGCTGTCTTGGCTTTGCAGGAGACAGTGGAGGTACACACACACACACACACACACACACACACACACACACACACACACACACACATTTTCACTAACACACAGAGCTGAATCCGGGAAACACTCGGCTGACTGACTGGACGAACATCTGCAAAAAAAATCGTTTTCCGTTTTGATGTCCTGCTGGGGAAGAGCTTTGTCACTCTCTCCCTCTCTCTCTCTCTCTCTCTCTCTCTCTCTCTCTCTCTCTCTGTCTCACACACACACACACACACACACACACACACACACACACACACACACACACACACACACACATTCATACTACCTGTAACAATATTACAGATGTGTGTCAGTGTGAAGGTGTGTGTGAGCAAGAGAGAGACAATTGTGTGTGTGTGTGTGTGTGTGTGTGTGTGTGTGTGTGTGTGTGTGTGTGTGTGTGTGTGTGTGTGTGTGTGTGTGTGTGTGTGTGTGTGTGTGTGTGTGTGTGTGTGTGTGTGTGTGTGTGTGTGTGTGTGTGTGTGTGTGTGATTCATTCGTCCTAAACTGTGTCAGCCAGTGGTCAGTGAGTCAGTATCACCTCACAGGATGTTACTTTTTTTCTCTCTCTCTGCCGGTTGCCACATCTGCACGTTGTGAAAAAGCAGAATAATGTCATAAATGTACTTTAGAAAGATATTTCTCAGTAGCGAGATAATTCACAGCTCTTGAAATACACTTCTTCTAGTTTCACCACGTCCTTTCTGCATCCTCCTGTGCAGATCTTACAGATGAAAGTGAACCGGTTGGAGCATCTAGTTCACCTGAAGGACACGAGGATAGAAGATCTGATCCGACATTTGGAGACGTACAAAGGAAAAGGCAAAGCGCAGTGATAGAAAGAGCTGCTAGAACAATACAAACAAACACACCGATAACTGGCGCTCTGAGATTCGACTCCAATAAACTCTTTGAATTAAATTAAAACATTTGTCGAGGAAAAGATTCAGATTATTTAATCTTTAGATCATTTGCAAATGCAAGGATAGTGTGTTTGGTCTGGGGTTTATTTATTTACTTCATGTTTCAAAATGTGACACAATCTCATCGTTTTAATAGAAGAAAATAATGACCTGCAGGTATTGCAAAGTGTGTTCATGTGTGTAAGTATCTTCCCTGAAGATGCTAGATTAACATGGTTGTCGCCCTGTTTTATTGAAATTAGCTTTTTATTGTGAGGAGTGAGTTTTTTTTAATAGTGTTTGTGTCTCAACAGACTTATTGGACCTTCTGCCAAATTCTTAATAACCTACAAAACACTTCAATTATCCAAATTGTCATTTTAAATATCGAGATACGCAGAGTAAATTTGTATAGAATGGAAATTAACCGACTTCTGCAAATAAAATGACGTGCAGCAAGGAGTTTTAACATCGGAATTTCCTTCCAGTTATTACATTTCATCATGTATTGAAACTCTTGTTCCTGTTCATATGTGAAGATGACAAAGATAGAATGCAACACCTATTTCTCCCCTTTTTAAGCAACATCTTCAGTATGAATGTATGCCAAGCTGACAGATGACTAAATATGGTAAAGCAGAGCTGACAAACAAACCACAGAGCATTTCTTGTGCTCTGTGTTTTATATATAGAGGAACATAGTTTACATCACTTTCTGTAAAAGGAGGTTGCGTCAGTGAGATGGCCTTAGGCGTGTTTTTCTATGATTCTATCACACTAAACCTGCTGGGGTGTGTCGGTCAGTGTTTGTGCGTCCCTGCTGTGTCGTCTTTGATTGTGCACAGCAGCTGATCCATTCCAGCTGCCTGCTGCTGTGACGGCCTTTTGTTGTCCTGATTACAGTCATACCAACTAATCAATCACCATGATCAAGATTAAAGAAAACACTGAGGTTCAAATCTTACATGTTGTAGAACTGACACTTCATCAGTCCAAGTAAAGACCTTTCTCAAACTTTGCATCTTATTACAAATAAGTTTAATCAGGACTAAAGATCTCTGGAATGCATGTATTTTACAATTTAAAGTTTTATTGTAGGTTGGCCAGCTAAACCAGTTTACTGCCCAGTTAGCAGCACTCTACAAAGGCAATCATTTCAATCCATGTTTATTTGATGTTTTCTTTTACTGGGCAAATTAAGTCATCATGTAAATAACTTACTCCTTCCCAGTTATCATGTGTAGTGTATTAATTGTGCTTTCTCTGCTGCTGTTTCAACACAATTAGTAGTCTATATAAAGTTCAATGTGAGGGAAAATGGGACAAAGACATGATTGCACCATCAAAAATCACGTTGGCATGGGCTTTCTATAATCAATGTGAAGCTATATCTATAATTAGGTGTGTTAAAAGTTCAGATTAAAACCACACTTTACACCTAAGTACAGCAAAGGTTAGCAAACCGAGCTCGTTGCTAAGACATTTTATTGAACAAACAGTCTGAGTCTGCAAATCCCAGTCTATCCTGTGACTGATTTCTATTTTGCACTTAACAGTTTTGTGACTTCACAGTAAATAAAAAGTACAACCAAGAGCCTTGATTTTTTTTGATCCTGAGCTTTATGATTGGAATGGTAAATGGGATAGGGCTTATTTGGTTTACAAAAAAAAGTCAACACAGCCTATAGCATCATAATTAAATGCAATTGTAACTACTGCTGCTCCATTTTCCCCAAGTATAAATGTTGGATCTTATGAGTCAAGCTACTCAAATACTCAATCCTGCAATTCAATTGAAGTTTTATAAATCTCAAGCCTTAAGGTCATAGCTGAAATGAAAGACTGCAGGTTGAGCTACGTGGTGAACATGCTCGTAAGCTAACCAAGTCCCTAACAGAAAATAAACTTCAAATAGTCAAGACAAAAAATGACCCCTGATGTAGAGCTGTCTATAGAGGACTTTAAATTAAAGTGGGTTAAAAATCACAGCTTATCATCTTAAATAGCTCCCTCCACCCCGATCTCTTTTATGCTCACTGTTTCATGACATCACTGTGACATCACTCATTGGTTTGACTGCCTTTTCAAAGCCTCCATTTTGGCTCTCCCCATGACATGTTTCCAAGTCAGACAAACTTTAGAAAAGTGGAGGAGGGAGGGGTTAGCAAACGCCAATTCGTCAGAGCTTCAGTCTGTGCCTGAGGCTAATTCACCAGCTGGCCAATGAGCTTGCCACTAATTATGTATAACTATAACCCTTAGTATGATGCAAAGCCCTTCCCTAACCTTGTCATGAATAAAAAACGTGTCTTAGTGACCAAAATCTTTTTGTACCAGGCTTTTCAATCTGTACAATCTGCTCTAGACGGGGCAGATGGCCTGGTGGTTTGGTCTCGCCCCATGTGCATGGACTGTGGTCCTTTAGCCTCCCTTTATGTATTTCTCTTCCTTCTCTATCTCTTCCTGATTTCCTGATCTATCCACTATCTAAATAAAGGCATACAAAGCCCAAAAATAAATCAATCAAGTTTCGATTTATTTAAGACATTTTAAGAAAACTGCTGCTTGCTTGCAAAACAGCGGCAAAAACGGCTCCTTCTTCATAAACTCTATCATCCAGGTCTACACTACCTCCCGCCTACTACTCCAATGAAAGGTGTCAGATACAACCTTCACATCAAGTCTCTGACTAGACTCTTCTCCTCTGTCGCCCCCCCCCCCCCCCCCCCCCCCCCCCAGTGGTGGAACGAACTTCCAAACTCCATTTGATCGGCAGAGTCCCTTTGCACCTTAAAAGAAAAAGCCAAAGACCCAGCTCTTCCATGAATACCTACGCACTTGATGATATTATTGATGACGATAGTGATGATGATGACGATGGTTTTGTTTGGTAACAACAATTGTAGGATGGTTTTGATGCTGATTATAACTCTGAAGAACAGCGGTCAGTGTTGTTCAGGTCGGCCGAATCAGTCATCTCTTTTAAGTCCCTTCTTAAGACACACTTTTTCCGGCGAGCCTTTCCTGATTTTTGTTGATTTTAAATTGTTACTATTTTCACTTTTTCCTTTAAAAGAATTGAATCTATTTTAGAGTTCTTTTAAAAGGGATTTTATATCTTAAAGTGATTGTTATTCCTTAATCTTGCCTTGTTTATTATTGACCTGCCTGTTTTTATATTTGCTGTCCTTGTAAAGCACTTTGTACCTTGTTTTTAAAAAGTGCTCTATAAATAAAGATTATTATTATTATTATTGTGATTTGCCTCTCTCTGTCAGCACCTGTGTATCCGATCAAACTTAAAACTGTTAATTTGCTCTTACTGACATTGTTTCCTTTTTTTCTAGACCCTTGCTTGTGTTGTTCTTACGCTCTGATGTCCGTCGCTTTGGATAAAATCGTCTGCTAATGATTTGTAGAATTGTAGCCTAATGGGGATTCACTTTGGTTTTGAGTCAGCTTCAAGTGGCCATTCAGGGAAATGCAGTTTTTAGTACTTCTCAGCTTTACTTCTCACGCTTTGAAACTTCTGCTTGGTTCAATCAAAGATGGACACCATCAAGATCACACATTTACAGATCAAAGTTTATCTAAGTTTAATATTGAGCTGATTTTTACTTAACTTCTGCCAAATTTGATACCAAGCAGCTTTTCAAAGTGTGAAATGGCCTCGACTCAAAGTAACTCTTCTGACGTCATCAAGGCCACTTTGAATAAACTAACTTGTATGTGTTACCCTTATAAGATGATCAAAACGGGCAAAAATTACACAGAGGCAACCAAGAAGGATATAACTCAAGTATAGACAACACAATTCATCCTGAGAAGATGAAGTGGTGATGAACAGTAAAGCAAATAATCTTCTTAAGAGTGTGTGTTTTGCTCCAACACACAGGAAAGGAATGCGAGAGAAAACAGAGCAGCTATTGATGATGGCGCAGACTGCCGCTGATGAATCATAGTCAATATCATGCTGCTTTTTGGGGAGCAGATTTTTACACTCAGAGATGAGGAACCACACCCTCAGATCTCTTGGGAGGGTTATATCCAGAGTGGAGTCAAGGTCTGGAGGAATCACACAGGATCTGATGATGAGAGACAAAAGGAAGGAAAGAGAGGAGCTGGCTCATGCAGGACGAAGCGAACCCTGACCGTGACCCCGCTTCCTGACAGGGAGGGGATTAAGCTCTGTGGATCTGCACCCCAAACTAGACCACCCATCAAAATGAACACCAGGAAAAACTCCCGGTCAAGAAAACAAGATGAGGATAAGCGCAGTTAATTGCACTCATAAACATGCTTTGTGATCATATTTCTCACAAATCGTGACATCAGAATAAAAAACCAGATCTGGGTCAGACTAAAACCAAACACTATCCCTCTTAAGGACTCTGAGAAAATACAACAGAGATCTCTGCGAGGACTCAGAGGTCAAAAGAGGAAGTAATCCCTCATCTGGTCATTCAGGCAGCGGTCACACACACTCCCTCACATGCACACTTAGAATTCATCCGGGAAGTCCTCCAAGAAAAGCTGACCGGCCTTGCTGAGGGCAGGACTTAAGCTTTAGACTCAAGTTTACTGGGTTGACTGTTTTACAAGCCTAGCAGACAAACGCATCGCTGTTTTTCTAATGTTTACAACACATTTTGATGGGTTAGAACAACAGGGACTGTGTGATGGATTGTGTATGTATTTTCAGGAGCTGTTCACTGAATCATCCTCGTCTTGCTTCCACCACCCTGACCTAAAAAAAAAAGAGAGAGAGACAAGCCTACACGTGCAAATTATATGATTCATGACCAAAAAACCTGGTGGAGCCAAATTAATAGTGACCCTTTGTTTGGCCCAGGCTCATTTTAACACACAAACTAGTCTCTGTAAAGTGGAAAACAAATAAATAATAAAAATAAAGGTTTGTGAATAAATACAACATCTGTTGTAGATCATGTCTCCACATGTTGTCACACATTATCCTGAGAGTGGGTAAGAATTTAACCTTTTTCCACATTCAAAACCTAAGCCTAAAAACTCATGCGTAGTTTAAGTGTCCCACAAAGTGTGGGAACTTTGAGCTTGGCAGTTTTTATCTTAAAATATGTACTGTACTGACATTGATAGTGTTTTATTTTCTTAATCTTTGTGCTACCTTCCATTAGATGTAAATCATTTATTTGGTTTAAAAAGGTTTTCAAACCAAATACCTTTTACAAATTGAATAACTTTCATGTGAGGATTACTCAAAAGTTTGACAGATCACTGATCTATCACATGTATCCTGCTACTGACCCATATTTGAGCCCATGATAAAAATTCCTACTTCATGTTTTTTTTTTAACTGTTTTCTTATTCATCCCACAACCCCCAATTACCAAAACAATCTGTGAGTGATTAAACAAGAGCTTTCAGTGTTTAACATGGTGTCACAACGCCTCCTGTTGGCATTAAAGAGTACTGTAATGGCAATTTTTTACTCTGTTATTGCCATTAATACACAGCCATGATTTTCCAGCCGTTATTATAGTTGAGTTAAAGATTTATTGAAGTAAATTTATGGAGATATGAGAACAAAAATATACCATTTCCATTGAAAACATACCCTCTTGCTGGTCTGACCCATGAATGCCGGTCTAGTGAGAATTGTATGTGATCCCCCTACCTGTGCCTTCCCCTTCCTGTCACCTATGCCACAATATATGCCTACCCCTGTGCATTCAGTGTCCCTAGTGGAAAATACTATGTCAAGATGAATCTCTAATTATTTAACATGCCAACAATAAACATCAAATGGCTCATACAACTACTACAAAATATCAACACACAAATCATCACAGGGAGAAGATAGGTACCAAAATAGGTTTTATTTTACATAAGAACATTGTCAAAACTGGAAAACATTTCTCTTTTTTTCTGCATATAAACCTTTTAAAACAAGGAGACAATGTTTGAATTTCACAGATTTTACAAAATATTGACAGGAGAAAAAAAAAATCATTGAATTGAGTGATTCATGCCCCTCTGTTGCATCTTTATTTAAACCCACCACCAAGGCAAACGCAGAGTGCAGCCATTCAGAGGTCAAGTAAACAAAGCGACATCTTCCACAACTAGTATTATCCACTGATAGTTCTGTCGTTCTCAGTTAAGAGTCCCCCACTGAGACCGCAGTGTACAGTCATACAAGCTCTACACAAGCCTCACAGTTAAGTCTAAGGAGAGCCTTTATGAGTTTCAACTATTCTTTTAAGGCTTGAATTCTCAATAGTGGAAGTATTTCAATTGTTTCTCAAACAAAGCTGAACATAATCAAAAGCTTAAACACACAATGATTAAAAGCTAGCACCTACTTGCATCATGTTTAAGCCCAAGTTTTTTTTTTTTATTAACATTCATCTTTAAATAGATCAAAGCAGGTTTCTCATCTCATGTCATCACACACACACAAAAAAAGAGTTAAACATGAAGTGTGATGAGGAGCCGTGCCGGGCTTGTGTTTCCTTTTACATCCTTAAAATGATCTTGTTTAGCAAAGATGAAAAAAAAAATGAAAAAAAAACTCTGTAAGCCATCAATTCTTGAATCACAGAGAAGTGTAAACATTGACAAGAAAGGAGGTTTTGCTTAGATTATTTTCGACTTTGACAGACCAATGACCTCCTGATATTTGAAGTCCTGGACGTCTTCTGTAAATAGACGGAGCAATAAAAATGTCTCCTTAAGGACACAACTACTCCTAATTCCATCTGCAAGTGGTGCTTTTTGTTTTAGTAGTGGACTTGTTAGACATTGAATCATAGCTGCGTTCATACTCGATGAGAAAATATTGTCCGGTTTCACAACTTTAACCCCTCGCAGATTTCACTGTACTCAATGTAATCTCGATATATTTGCCATTATTGGGGGGTTTTAACTCTTCAAAAGACTGCACGCATTCTCCAACAATGAGCAGCTGTTTTACTAAAATTAAAAGTCAGCTTCCTGAGAATTTACATTGAATCTATATAAGCTGCATGACAACATAGTTGGCAGACAATTGCAGGCACTACTAATCATCTGAATCAAGCCACCACAAACGTACACATGCATGGCCCTGATACTCAAAATCAGATGGAAGATAAAAGATGTTCGCAGTTTTTTACAAGGAAGACAATCCACGTCTTCCCCCAGTGGCACAATAATTCAGCTGATTCCCTTTAACCCTCCCGTATAAATCAACCTTTCACTATTCATCGACTTTTGGGGAGAAACAGATTTTCTTTTCAACAGCATCTCAAGTCTGTGTGTGTGTGTGTGTGTGTGTGTGTGTAGGCTGAACGCTCAATAACAGCAAACTATCACCAAGGAAATAAAGTACATGACGACTAAACTGACACCACTGTGTAATAACTATAGAAACTGAACAAAAGCAGATAGCCCTCCAACTTTTAAGACTTGAGTGTCTGTAGATGAGTAACTAACTTCAAGCATGCTCGGGTGAAATTTTAACAAATTCAGGCCACTTATTTCAAGAGTGATATTTAAAAAAAAAATCTTCTGGATCATTTCAGCCCACTGGAGATGAAGCGGGCTCCACCGAAATAATCTCATGGGTAATTCTGAAACGGCTGAATGCATATTAACATAATAATTATCTTCTCCACAAGCAGCATTTTCTATGAAAGTGTGCCTTTAATAGCCCTCGCACAGACTCTCGTCGAGACACAAGAATCAGCCAGTGAATTAGTGTAAGCAAAGATGGCACCGAGGCGACCGACCCCCGTCACACACCCAACAGAAGCCATCGCTCTTTTAATTAGTGTCACCTGTCGAGATTCCAGTTCAACGTAACCAGAAATTAAATCTCAAAAAATCTATTCATAACAAAGCACTCTTCTTGCATACAACAAACAAAATTAATGCAGATCCAGCAGCAAAGTTAAACACTGCACTGATTGCAAGCACGTGTAAATTAGGGCGACTACTTGCTGTCGCCTTCCCAGGCATAAGCATGAATTATGCTTTCGATTTTTAACTATGGCATCATTCCAAGCGCTGTCTTCTGCTTGTCCATAAGTTTCCACACTCCTTCTTTGTCATGTTAGATTAAGACTGAAGTATGTTGTTTAGCACACTAGCTGCAAAGCTGTCGCCTCCGGTTCGTCTTCAGTTCAGTGCTCTCTGCCTCACAGACGAGACGAGTCCTCTGCAGGTTCTTCGGTCCCGCGCAGAGGCAGAGCCGAGGACTCACTGCCCCTTCGCTTTTGTTTTGAGAAAGTCTGGTTGATCATTGGGCAGGCCGGAGGAGCGTGCAGACTTTGGCGGGTTGTTGTTACCCTCCACAAACATGTTAGGAATTTCCTGGCCAAAGTAGATCTTACTGTTAGATGCTATGGCCTGGTACTTTGCCAGCTCCAGGTACTCCGGGGTTAACTTCAGCTGGGAAGGAAAAAGACAACAGAATGTGAGGATCAGACTACGGCTGGGTTATATCATTTTTATGACAATATTGCTATGAATCTAAAGCTCCTTTCAAACTACCACTGCACTCCTGAAATGTCCACAGATTCTGAGAAGTGAGAACAAAAATGTCCAAATCAGTTGACCAGGACTCGAAATTACATTTTCCAAGAAGGCCCGTCACATGGAGTCTGTGTGACGTCCTGATGAGCCTGCAGACACTGGCTCATCTCACTATAATGGTCCAGAGTGTTCACAGCCAGTGAGAGTGTGTTCATGAGTCTTTCTGATTTATTACCCAGCTTAATGACCTCTACTCCTCAACTGTTTTCCACAATTGCCTCTGTATTGCAGATATGTTCTTCTCCATGTTGACGTGACAAACAATCACATTAACAGAAGACTACTCCTCCAGCACTCTGTAGTGCCCCTTTTCATCATAACCAAACAAAGCATTTCCTGCTGTCAAGATTAGAATGTGTCTAACATGGATACTCTCCTAATGACGGGGGGGATGTGTTAAAAAGTAGGCCTGTAAGGAGCTGATTTAAAGAAAAGTTGTTTAGGGTTTATATTCAGTTTAGAATGTGCCAATTAAGCTTTTCAGCCTTCACGCCTGTGAAGAATTTAAGTCCAAGAAGGATGCAAGAGAAGGGAACAAGTGGTTAGTAGCATGAGGGCTGTTTGTCAGCCTGATAGCCGTTGCAAGCTGATTATATTTGTTCATTTTTGAAATGCAGTAGCTGCCTATTTTTATACTTTATTAATCCCTGAGGGGAAATTGTGGTTTTACCCTCTGTTATTGAGACATGCTTCTCACACACACACACACAGGCCTGAATCACACACATTCACAAACAGGACCTGTGGAGGGATGTCAGAGCAGGGCTGCTACACACTGCTACACAGGAAGCGCACCAGAGCGGTTGGGGGTTCAGTGAGTTGCTCAAGGGCATCTTCAGCAGTACTAGGGAAGTGCCCTGGCACCTCTCCAGCTACCAGAACAACTTGCATATTATGGTCCGCATGGGGACTTGAACCCACGACCCTCCCATCCCTACAGGCTGAGCTACTGCCGCTACCCCCAATTGAAACTATGCTTTTAACCCCAGCAGTATGAGAAGGTGCCGAGTGTCTCGTCTGCTTTCAAAGTTGCTCATCAGACGTTTATTTCTGATCCCCAAGAGTTGAAAAGTGTTTTACTTTAAACACTGTTCATCACTGCCCCCCTTTTTTATATCTTACTGTCAAAACTAAGTGGAGAAATTAAAACTGTTGGTCTTAAATCTGATGTTTTCTCGCCCACAAAAATCCCTATCCCAATCTCTAGACAAAGACCTGAGGCCTAACCCCTCACAGACTTTATTGATTTTACTTTCCCTTCGTACGTAATTATAGCAGCTCGTAACATTGCAAAGTTCAAGTTCAGTAGGTTTAGATGGTTTAACATCTATGACTCTGACCACAGAGCTTCTGTAGTGTAACATTATATGTATACAGTATATGTTTTCTTTCAAAAACATACCTTTCAACCTCATATTATCTTAATGTGATTAGATTGGATGTTGTGTGTTTGTTTATGTGTCAAACGTTGTCAACGCCAAGATTTACCTGGTTCGCTTCTGCAATCTTGAAAGCAGTGTAATATTCTGCATCAGCTTTAGCCTTCTCTCGCGCCAGGAAGGCAGAATCTGAAACAAAGAGATATTGTTGAATAAAGATAGACATGTGACAGCGCCATTACACCAGATAGACACAAATCTGTCTCACAGGAAAGAAGTGTAGCTAACCCTCGATTTCAGAGATCCTCTTCTCCGTCTCCTTCTCCATCACCTTCTGCTGGAAGTGGATCTCAGCCACCTGGGCCATTTTCTGAGCCTCTGTGGGACGGAGAAACACGAGGGCTTTAACAACTGTACAAAGGGTGTAGGTTAAAAGTAGGGTTGCACCTGAGGGGTTGAAAAAGGGAAGTGCCAAAATGATCATGACACTTCAACAAATGCAAATCAGGCTGGCTGATTTACAGTAAAAACATCAGATTTACCAATAATGGCCTTCTTCCTTTCAGTCTCTGCTTCCTTCTCCACAACCTTCTGCGTCTGAACGGTTATCATCAGACGAGTCTTCTCTGCTTCCCTGCAAACACAAACATAAACACACAGGTTCTTGCAAATATTTTTGCTTTGTGTGCGGTCTTAATGGAACCGAGTGGGTGGTAACAGGAGAGATTTTTAAACATACAGAGATTACACTGCTAAGTATGAAATTGACAAACTTACATGAGTTCAAAGTTCCTCCGGATAGACTCGGGGATCTTTGGCTTGGTAACACGCACTGCCTTTATTATGAAAAAAACAGAGAAAAACAAAATGATCTCTTTGTGGACAAGAAATCTGCCAATAAAGTTTAAGAAAAGAAATTGACACGTAACCAGGCTAATTATGGCTTTCAAGTTTGAATTGTTCTTTTAGCACATTTTGTGTTAATGACTGGGTGATTGGTGAGTAGTAAAGGGTAAACTGACTACATTATATAAAGGAATAATTTGACATTCTCTTTCTTACAGCAGACTAAAAATACAGAGAATAGTCAGAGTAGGAGAGACCGCAGTATCCTGCAGAATATTGCTGTTAACGTTCTTTTATTAACTGTGATACACAGCAGCAATGAAGAAGCAGGGTAGGCTCTCAGGCACAACTTCACAGACCTCTTCAAGCCTTTCACTCAAGGTGCATGAAGAGTGAGAAGCTTGAAGAGGTCAAAAAGCTGCAGCAACACTTTTAGAATGAAGTTTGGGACTGAACTTTTTTTAGACCGACTCGTTTCAGCTTGTGTCCTTCATGAGGGTCTTCCATGAAGTTTATAAACAGCAGCAGTCACAGCAAACACTAGGTTTGCAGCGTTACATTTTTTTTTTTAGGGAATTTGTAGATAAAATCTGGAAGACTTTCACCACAGCTACAGCGCAGTCAACATGCATCCATGTATTTGGGATGCTCCAATATAATATGTTTGTATTTGTTTCAATACCTGTATTGTGAGTCCAGGCGCCATATTATTTAGATCTTTCTGCAACGCGGTCTTCAGGTTCTCGTCAATAATGTCTGCAGGACAAGAAACAGAAGCTGTTTAAATACACAACCTGGTGTGCATCACATTTGAAGAATTTCAGGAACGAACACACAGCACACGTTGCCCTCTGTGTATTGTGTGAGAACAGAAATACTAATTGTGCTCACCAAACAGCTCGATGTAGACTTCCTGTAGTGTGTGTACACTGCAGAACTGGTTAAGTTCATGGTGAATCTTGTTAAAGATTAGAGTTTTGTCATAATCAGCGGTGTAGTTCCTCACAATGTCCACCACTGAAAATCAACAAAGAAAGAGAAACTGTTATTGTTCTGCCAAGCTCCTGGTGGGCGTAATGCATCCTAAAATAAGGAAGGACAAAATGTCTACCTGCTAATGGTACCAGCATGTTGACAACTTCTATCCTGTCAAAGTAGATCATCACACCACCACTGTGAAGGACATTAGAAATCTGTTAAACACGTGACTTTAAGGAAAGATGTGTTTCTGAACAACTTTGTGAACGAGCTCCACCTTACCTCGTTCCACAAGGCACATTCTTGATCTCATCCGTTTGGAGTGTAGTCTGAAACACACATTTAAAACATGATCAAAGTTCATCACATACCACGCTGGGCCTTTCACAAACACCAGTATGGATCTGGATGTGACAGTTAAATCAATATGACATGATTATTCGTCTACAGTGTATAAAAACTGATACAGCACTGCTGCTTGATTAAGTTAACCTGGGTCAATAATATGTACAAAATACACCATATTAACTTAAATTTATTAAATTTTAATCATTCAATTCATCCTTTATCTCGGAAACAATACGTTCAACAAAATAATATTTATATAAGTTCAACCTTAACTCGAGTCAAAGCGAACACGCACTCTAACCACCGAGTTCAAACTAGAGTATTTAGAAAAGAGTTGAAGATCATAAATAAGCAAAAACTGAACCTCGAGTAAGATCGTTAAAGTAAAGTAAACATATTTTAAACAGGTTGTGGCTACTACTCATTTTAAAATATCTGTGCTGTTCAAATTTATATTTCAAACTATGTCATATGTTATATCTTCTTTATGAAACAGTTTGTTATGCTGCTCAAAGCTTATTATCTTAATATTTATATCTCATGGGAAGTTCAAATATTAACAAGTGAAGGCTAGAACAAACAGTTATTATGTTTGAGCTCAGGAAGTTGGAAGGATGAAATTAAGGGGATGTGAGAAAAGAGGCGGGTTTTGTTTTGTTTTAGACTTACAAAAAAATCATGAATGGTTGAATAAAATACGCTCATTTTTAATTATTAAGGAACAGGGTTTAGTATAAAGAAGAATTAAAGCATGGCATGAGTTGCACATCAAATGAGTATGAAACAGGTTGGAAATAAAGCTGCTGCAGCTATGCTTGGCTGGCATGTGTTTGCATGCTGCAGCCGACTTATTTATAGCAGACCCGATTCTGGTTCTCATGTGCAGCGCCTTCTACATGCCTCTGCTAAACAGCAACGTTTCAGGGCTTAGGGTCAGTTTACCTGCACTGATCTGTAGGTGGTGATGAAAGGCAGCATAATGTGATATCCAGGACCGTTTGGAGAGGTCAGCAATGCTCCGCCCCTGAAGCAAAACACACACAAGACATTTGGTCAAAGGTCTCGGCATGACTAGATCGACTGATTACATTAAAAGAGGGTGGGGGAGAAGACATTGGAGGAGAGGTATTTCTTCAGGTGTAACAGTGATTTATGAGGGTGTGGTTATATATTTGTTGAATACGGTTATATCAGATAATATTGTCTTATCCAGGATAAAATGATATCCATGAGTATCAAGAACAGGCCTCTCACTGATAGCAACATGGTGTCCACATTTCAGAATATATTTGTCCATCTGGCACAGATGTTAGGGGTCAGAGTTTGTAGAGCTACCTGTAGTACACAGCTAGGTGTCCTTCTTCTATCTTGTGAATAGAGGAGTGCAACAGGATAGCCATCACTCCTGCTATTGCAGCGAAAACTGCACCTACATGCGGCATCGTCATCCTCGCGAGCTCTCACCTACAGACAGAGAAAGAACCATTAACATAATGTTGGATTTAAAAACGTTACATGCAGCAGTGCATAAACAGTTTATACATTTAGTCCAACACAGACCACAACCCTGCAACAAATCCAATCCCAACTTCATGGGTTTGGAGGATGTAGATTGTGGCGCTTCTGAAAGGTACAGCCCTCTCACCACATTCCCAGGAGTCTAAATGTTCAATCTAAGCATTTAAATAACTTTTAAGATTAATGTGAACACCAAAGTTCATGGCATATCTGCTAAAGTTAAAATTAAAATTAAAACAAAACTGAAAGGAATTTATACCATGGAAAAGAATCTAAGTATTTAATTAAAACTTGGACTAAGCATAATAAAGGAAGTTACAAATACTGACTACATCACTGTGTACAAAATAAGGATCTAAACCACAATCAACCAAGTTTCATCAGCAGAGCTAAGCTGGTCTACCAACTTTAATGTCTAAGAAGTATTAACTAAGATTAATCCACCTCCGCAACTGGACTTAGTTAAAGATCTTGAAGACCCTCAACCCTCCTCCGAAAATGCTTCTTTAGTTATAGACTGGAGCTAAACAAATATAAGAAGTAGAAAGTATTAACCTTAATCTGAGAATCTGAATCTTTAGAATGCTACATGGATTAAAACAAGCATTATCACTCACACGTGTGTTTAGATATCTATCTATCTCTACAGATCGGACGCAGATCTAAGAACGATATCGGCCAATGTATCGGTATTGGATTACTTTTCTCCCAAATATCAATATCAACCCCAAAAAACTCATATCAGTCAGGCCCTAATAAAAACAATTCATACCAGTTATCGCTACTGTCAGTAGGTCAACAGACGACCAATCACTGGCTGTTAAACACTGCATTGAATACATCTGATCATATTTGTTGCCAGGAGTTGTCCTCATTGTGTTGTTATGTAAGTGTTAAGTCATTGTTGTACTTTTCAAGCAAGATTTGAGATGTTATGTTTGTATTTATTTGTTTTGTTTGGTCCGTGAATTAAATAAACTTACAAATACAATACGTTTATTAGTGTAATATTGATTTGAAGTGTCAGATGTTATGACACAGTCACTGTAAAGGTTGTTCCAGGTGATGGGTATTCTACTAAACTACACTGAACTGAACTATATAACTCAATTCACATGTCTGAAAAGGAGTGGGAAGAAAATGCAGTTAATCCCACGCCTTATCCATTAATCATCCAGGCAGTTTTCTGATTTGGAAAGCCGTTATAATTTAAAAGGAACAGAGATCTTTAATAAACCGAGATTCAGAACCAAATTGAAGGAAAGTTGTTTTACTGTGAATCGGTTTATGGAACAATCTCAACAGAAAAACTAAAGAATCAAAATCAAACATGATATTTAAAAGAAAAATTAAAGCCAGTTTGTTGAATAAATATGTCAGTGAGATACTGTTTTTGTTTCGTGATGCTGTAACAAAAAAAATGTATCGTGATATGCTTCGTAAGGTGCATAATGAATCGGTAAGGAGGACTTTAATTTGAATTGTTTTGTTTTAATTAATGTTTTGTGAAAGAGGGGCAGATATTAAAAGATTAATCTTCTTTCTGCTCATTTTCATTCAAAATTTTAGATTTTACGTTTGTTTGTTTTTCTTAACTTTATTGTTTCTTTGAATTAAAAAAAAATGACAAATAAAAAAAATAAAAAAATTGTATACAAATGTATCCAGAACCTATGAATCCCCTAAACTTGTCTAAATATATATTTATAATTGATTCAAATGATTAAATGTAATTTATCCTGAAACACTCAGCGCTCACAGATTTATTTTATTGTATTTTTAAAAACAGTAAGTGAACGCACCACAGTCATTCAAAAGGACTTCCCCATGACATTTTAAGCTGCTACAAGAAAGTGTTTACTCACAGTGTTGTTGACAGTTTAATCCTTTCTGCTGTGACAGTTTAACCCACAGTAAACAACAGTCATTAAACAGACAGTGACACGGACTCTGCACAGGTAGCCACACAGCTAAATGCTAACCAGCACGACGAGCCTACAGAATGACTCGAGTCAGTGGTTCCTGTTTCACAGCGTGGAGCAGCTGTGCAGACATCGCCTTAAATCATTTGCATTGGAAACAACAAACACACAACAAAGCTCTACGTACGGTTAAGACAGCTAGCCAGGTTAGCTAGCTACCTGTCGTTTTGGAAACACCTCCGTCAGATCTTGTTGCTAAATGCTAAATGCTAACATTAGCTCGCTAGGCTGTTAGCTTAGCTGTAGCAGACAGGCTAACTCACCTTTACAGTAAATCATTAATACACATACGACGGAACAAATCGCTTATTTATGAAACAAAATAGATGTACCTCCGTATATCGAGCCGTCTTCCCTTCTGCTCTTATCATTCAACGACCCATCCCCCTCACCCCGCCTCTCGCAGCTTTCTCTACAGTTTGTACTGGTGACATTATGGTGCCTTCAGGCGCACTCAGAAATAAGAGCTTTTCTGGTATACGAGGAAAATTACACGGTATGATTTCAAGATATGGAAACAGTGGTACAGTTTTTTATTTATTTAGTGATTTCATACTGTGCTTTGTATTTTCTGTCTGTTGTATCTGATCTATATATATATATAATATTTATATTTATATATATATAATGATAATGATTTATATATATTTTTTCTTTAATTATTATTATTTATTTTTTTTCTACAGTGTATTGTTTTAATGTGTAAATCTACATTAGTAGATTAGTAGAATGTATAACATTGTGTATAGAGGGAGCCTGGAGTATAATATATGGTAATATTGTTTCTCTATGAAATATGGAATATAAATGTATAGAAAGCATATAATAGTTTATAACTATAGTCTGACTATAATTAATCATTTATGGAAGCTTTTCATTTATTTATTTTTTCCTTTTATTGTTTTGATTTGGTTAACTGACAACTGTTTTCTGTTTTGTGAAATCAGGTTACTTTGTTTGTTTGCTTGTTTTTTGCAGCTATTCTTGTTTTGATATACATAATAAGCCTCGGCTTCATCCTACACCTTTTCGGCCATTGTGTTTATTTTATTTTATTATTGTTCGTGTATGTTTTATGCTTTGTGGTCATGGATCGAAATAAATATTTACTACTAATTTACTACTATTGTCTTATCTGGACCCTGAGTCTGTTTTGATTGATACTTTATTATCTTACATTTCAGACCTTTTATTTATATTTATTTTATATAAAATCCCCCCTTAGTCTAATTGTGTTCAACCTTAGATTTTACATATTCTTAATTGAGGTTAACTATTTTGCTGTTTGTATATTTATCCTCTTCTAGATTTTGTTGGAATATTTTGTTGTATGTTAAATTAAAAAAATGAAAATACGAGAGGGACGAAGAAGAGGACAGCGTCCAGGCAGTACATGAATGACATCATAGTTAGGCTACTTATGTTAAATTAAAATAATTTAATCAGCCAAATCTATACTGTAGGCTGAAATGTATTTATTTATTTCCAGAAAACGGGTTTAATGTAGGCGTGTTGTTATTATGTTTTACACTTTTCAATATCATACTGATCTGACTCATTAAAAGCCAGTTAAATTTCTTCATAAAACTTGAATTTTCCTTACATTTTATTTGAATTAAATTAAATTAAATTAAATTAAATTAAATTATTTTTTTTGTTTATTATTATTATTATTATTGTTATTATTATTTTATTATAATAAAGTGAATTAAAAATTAGATTCTAAACTGAAAAACGCAAAAAGGAAGGCAGACTGCCACGTGCAGTGCCGCATTTGGATGTGTCTGAAGCTTGGAGCTTGACTTCCCTACGTTTCTCCTACAAATGGGCCTTGAGCTTGTTTGGAGGTTCTAGCAGGGGAGCGCAGCTACTGGTATACCGATGATGGTCGTCCGCCGGTGGGGGGGACGTCGTCCTCATCGACCGAGCGCGGAGCTTCGGGAGGGACACACATGGAGTGGTGAGGGAGGAAGGGGACACCCGCCTAGCCAGCCAGATCAGCCGAATCAACCCTAGCGATCAATGGGGTGACAGATGTCGCAGCCAGATCGCCCTCACATCCAATTGTACATAAAGAGGGTCATTCAAATATATACCTCACGATACAACAACCTTTGAATGTCATGGTGTCACAAAATAAAATGTTCACTGCAGCGTATGTAGGTCTAAGATATTTAAAAGCGCAGTTATTTTATGGGTGGAAGCCATGGTCAACAATAACGTTTATATCCGGAGGTGTTATAGTTTATTTTGTGTGCGAGCAGTTTGGAGTATTTCCCATGATGCCTGGCGACATTATGTGAATAAGCTGTGTTTCTATTGGTCGAAGTACATCGAAATCAGTTATAAGATGTTTCTTGCAGGACTTTCGATGTTCTCGTTAAGAGTTTCACTTGCTCCAAATGTTGCATTTAATGTCACGAAGGAACACATTCATATTTGAACCATTGTATTTAGAGAAAGTTCCAAAAATCCCGTTTAATGTCCTAATAGTTCCCAACACTTTGCTTACGAAACTTTAATTTGAGGAAACGAATATTAAAAAAAAAAGATTGACTTATCAATATGCCTTGAGAAGTGTCTTACTGTTACCTTCTTGTAGTTGCACAAATTGTTTGACTGTAAGCTACTGTGTAACTGTAAAATAAGGTCAGTCTTAATAAAAGCCACAGGTACGTTCACTGTAGTTATATGCTTTACATTGCTTTTATTCAATATCCAATCAAATGCAATTAAATAAACACGATTAAATATTTCCCAACACATATTTATTACGTTTATGAGACAGCAAACTGCAGGGCACAGATAATTAAGCAGCTGATAAATGACAAAACGTGATGATGTGAATATTATCCATTCACTTCCTCTGGTTCAGATGTGCTTATAAATAAAATAAAAACATCTACCTCTACAACATATCATGATCTGTTGTCTCTTTTTTTTAAATAACCAACGTTATTTTCATTTGAAATGTAACTGAATTACATAATTGTAAGTTTTGACAGTGATATTATAACAGATAAAAAGAGCTGCCATACAGTTGACAAAATTAAACTTAAATAATAATTAATTTCTGAATTTCAGGCTTGTTAACTTTTAAAAAAACAAGCTCTGTATTGCTTTTTCAGTAAAATTTCATTTCAAAACTTCATTTATTATTGAAAAGACATTGAGGTTTCTCTAATTTCCAATGCTGTCGAGATTACAACACAATTTAGACAAGCAAAAAAACACAGAATCAATGACATAAATAATATAAATCAATTAAACACTTAAACACTGGAAACAAAGTGGCTTGAAATAAAAATCGTTAAGTCTGCAAGAGAGGGAAGAACTTCAAACTTCAGAGTTGGCTGGAGGGCGTTTCAGAAACACTAAACTGTTGTTGCATTGCTTTCTAATACATGGAATTTAATGAAATGATTTTTGGTTTGCCAAGACAGCAGTTTCGACATGAAACCTCAACAAACTGTAACAGGGAAGTAACAATTGGAAATCAGCTTGAGTAAAATCTGCAGTAAGTGTAGATCACACATTGCCCGTTACAAATCTACTCCTTTAACGACTTATTCATAATGAGCACTGCCTTCAACATCCACTGCACTACATTTTTGTAGTATTCACTCATGTTTCCGTAACATCGTTCCCCTAGTTTTTCTGCTTTTGTGGATTTCAGCAGCTCCCAAGAGACTCTTGAACTCAAGGTCCCATAAACAAGTCATTTCCTGTTTGTGTGTAGACAGTTGTCTGGTGCACTGTGTGAATGTGAATAGCCTTATGCCTACTGTTTTAACTTTTTAACACGAGAAAAGACACACTGGCTAAACAGAGACCAAACATTTATTGACATGCATAGTTTATTATCAGCAGCAGGAAGGTTTGTCCTTGAATCAATATTAACAGAAAAATAAATAAGTCTTGGTTTCAGCAGGAAATAGCTTTTTAAAATTCAATAACACATGTTCAAGTTAAACAGTCATAGCTTACCAAACCGTGTTGTTTTCCAGCTTTACATGTCTGAAAAACACAGTTTGGAATCACAAAGCTTTCCGATAGTGTAACTGTGATAAGGCACTTCTTTAAAACACATTCAAATCCTTGAATCCTAACGCTCTCCTTTGTTCAATCTCTAAAGCGTCTGAGATTCGGCTTCCACTGCTCCGTACTGAGTCCAGCTCCAGTCCTCTTCCTAAGCAGAGAACAAACACATAAATATTGTACTTTGATATTCAATGTTCTCCATCCACCATTTACCAAACATTTTCATGCTGTTCTTCCATCTTCAAACAATCTGGGCCCTCTGTGTTAAACACATTTCCTTTAGAGCAGAGTGTTTGCAAAGGAAGTGTTTGCCAGACAGAAATAAAAGTCAACAGACCCTAACTATGTACACTGCCTGAGCATATTTCCTACAGATGTCTTCTGCCGAAGTAAGTCAAGCTTGTCAGCAGCAAGTTTTTATTTCAGCAATCTGTTTAAATGTACGACAGCAGTCACTAACAAAGCCTCACCATGATACTGTGCTTCATCTCCTGGGTTGCATCTTGCAGCAGCGACGTCAGTAGACTCAGATAATGTTGATTCTCATCCAACAACTGGTGCACAGTTTCACTGAAAGAAGACTCTGATATATTAATAATAATAATACTTCACAGTATATGATAGCATAAATGTTTGCCTTCAATTTTGGAGTTGTTAATACAACAGAGAAATATTTCCATTTTTCGCAGATTCATATTTGAATCCATCTAGTAAGTAAGGAAAATACGAGTCCTGCTTCTAAAAGCTACCAGAGTTAAGGGTGCATTTGGCGACCTGTAGTGGCAGCTTTATTGTTGAAATACTTTTATTACACAAAATGAAACTTAAAACTAATTTCTTCACAGAGTCTGTCAGATTCAACTGAATTGCACATGAAATTGAAAAAGTGTGGAAAAGAATGGTGAACTGTACAAATCTCACCTTTCAGTAGGTCGTTGCATTAGAGACGGTGAAGGAGAATTGTTCTGGGCCTAGAATCATGAACACATTGCATTATTCTACGTGCACATTTAGTACAATACTGCAGAAGAAGAAGAAGCTCCAACAACATCACACGAAGCTGAGGATACTTTCTGAATTATTTACAGGAAATATATCTACTCACACAGGCAATCTTCAGGAGGTACCAGAACTCCTTCTGTCTTTTCATTTGCATCAGCATCACTGCCGCCTCTGCAGTTTTTATGTTCTCCACTGCCCTCTCCAACTTAGGGAACAAATCGACGATGCGTTGCTTGCACACCAAAATTGTACTACAAAAAAACAAACCAGGAAAAGAATCAAATCAACACTGGAAACTAGACAACAAGCTGACTGTTGCATGCGTGTACTGAACTTCACCTCTTACCTCAGATGAGTGTAAAGGTCTTTCAGAACTCTGTCCTGGTTCTGAACTGTTTGCAGGATGGTCCTCACCATGTCCGAGCTATCACTGTAGCCATGTGGAGGGTCAGGACCTGTATGAACACACAACTCTGTGATGCTAGTCCATATGCAGTCATCTGCATCTCATCTTTTTGTCCTCATTTTTAACCCTGCTGGATTCAACAAGCGAGTCCCCTCTGACACATTTGTTCAGCGAATCCTTCTTAAAATCCTACCAACCAATTTATTTACTGATTATCCAGTTGAAATGTATCCATAGCAACAAGCATATAAAACCATAAATACCATAAAAGGTACAATTATTGCCCCGTTCTTTGCCTCCACCAAACAATGAAGAAGCAGATTACATCCACCTATTTGTTTCAGTCAGAATGGCACAACTCTGACTGGGACGGAGGATACACAGGAAAACCTTTGATAGAATACATGATTCTCGATACAAAACAAGGCCATTAAGTGGATGATGAACATTGTCCACTTATCAATCACAGGCAGTATTGTTGGAGGATGTATATCAAAATAAACCAGATAAAGTAAAACTCCCTCCACAAGTTGCAGTACTATCGCTTTCACAAGAATGGGATGGACATAAGGTCACAGTGACAGGTCACCCTTTAGTCCAAGTGGATATTTGTTGCAAATTTGGGGCTGGGACATTGTGTGCAAAAGAATGGTTTCAGACAAATGTATAGACACCACTAGACTCACTAAGCTTTTAAAAGCAGCCAGGATCCCCCAAAGCCATGTCTATTGTTTTAAATGTGTAATGACTGGTACTTACTTTTGCATTTATCTTTCAGTTGCTTGTAGAGTTCAATGGCCTTTCCCTCACTGAAGTAGAGATAGAGAGATAGAGAGAGAGACAGAGAGAGAGAGAGAGCGAGAGAGAGAGAGTATACAATTTAAAATGACACGGCTGTGTCTTGTTTCATATTGGCTAATTAAGCAGAGCAACAGTGAGCTATCCCTCATCGGGGGAAAGGATATGTTCTCATTTTCTCCACGTCTGTCTTGAAAACAAAAGTTAGGAAACTATGTAAACATTAAAACAATTTTTGCTTGCTGTAACCCTACACCTCCTCATATAGAGATAGAGATCCAATTTCAACAAGCTCAACGTCAAATCTACAGGCCTGGCTCTATCCAAAATATAATCTGAAATATGTTTGTTTTTATGTGACCTTTTATTAATATGAGTTATTCATATGAAGAGGGTAGCTTACAAACCAACAGCTGTTCACTACCAAAGAGATTCCCTGATGATATGCAGGAGGGCCACTGAAATAACTTAAAAGGTCCAATATGTATGATATCTACTAAATGAAATCATAAAGTGACCTTACCATATAATCAGACATTAAGGAAACATGCTATGTTGAAGTGCTGGCTTGGCCATGTAAATGAGATACTTACAGCTGCTCCATTACATCCCCTTGTTTCCTGGCAAACGGGCTTCTCTGCAACTCAACAATCTCAGAGTGTAGAGCCACTATCTCTTCATCCAGGTACCCCACATCTGCCACCTACAACAGAAACCACTTGAACACATGTACTCTCCATACTACCAGCAGCTTTGTGGAGGATTTGTGTGAATTAAACCCACCTTCATAAAACCGTCAGCCTTCTCTTCATTTTCCTGCCAGGTCTTCAGCAGTTTTTCCGAAGCTTCTCCAAAAACACACAGAAACACCAGATAGCACACTTGAGCTTTAGCAATGACTTTAAATGATGTGTCACAGCGGGGGGGATTAACATCCACTCACAAATGCCGTTGTGTCTCTGCTTGGAGTACTGCTCGAGGTCGTGCTGGATGCTGGTCTTAAAAAAGGCCAGTTTGGCTCGGAGCTGCTGCGACTGGGAGAACAGCAGGTTCTTGAAGCGCGTCAGGTTGGTGTTGTAGCGCAGCAGGCTTAGCCTACACATGAACACATCAAAGTTTAGGATGTTCCAGTGTGTGGGTTCATGTGTGTAAGTGCGATTGTCCACTCACATGGCAGCCCGCTGTCCCTGGTACAGACGGATGTAGTCTTCTTTCAGTCCGCAGACGTAGTGGACCGCCTCCCCCCACACTTTCCGCAGTGCAGACAGAGGAAGCTGCGTCTTCGTCTCTCTCACTGAGATAACAGAGATAGAAAACGTAGATAAGCTCCTGCCTTCAATACAGCTTAAAGAATGTACTGATCCTATAACACAACTTACTCTGCCCCAAAACGAGACTTATGTTTTACTTTTCTAACACAGACACCTACACAACAACAATAAATAGCGTGCCTGTCATAAGCAAATACTTTTTACAGCAACAAAACTAAACAACAATTTCAGTGCCATAACGAATCTCCACCACCAATAAAGGCAGGGTTGGCAGTTTTCTCCAGATACTTTTTAAGAATTTGGTTGAAATTGTCTTTAGGTCCTGACAGACATTAATAACTCGTGCTCTGAAAAAGGAACAAAGAAAATCTTTCATCTGTAGCAGTTGTAAGCCTGTAAAAACTTCCACCAATGTCTGCCACGAGGTGCCAATCTGATGAACCAATCACACGCCTCCCTGTCTCCCTGCTCGCTCTCTACCCCATGCACGAAAGAGCCCACGCTCACAGCATGAGCTGAGGTCTGCTTCTGGATCAATGGCGCCTTGTGCATGTAAGTGAGGGGCGTGGCTTTTGAGGGAGCACAGAAGGGGAGGGGGTGCAGACGGAGCGCTTAGGGAATGCTACTTTGAAAAATCAAGCTAGTTTTAGAAAATGATCAACCCTGCCTTTAAGCCTTCTTACATTCATACGAGTGGGAGCTCCACATTCACGCAGTCAGACATGCACTAACACAAAGCGTTACTCTCCCGGGGCGCTGGTGGCGCAGTGGTTGGTGCGCGCGCCCCATGTATGGAGGCTGTCGTCTCAAGCGGGCGGCCCGGGCTCACATCCCACCTGTGGCTTCCTTCCCGCATGTCCTTCCCCACTCTCTCTCTCTCTCTCTCTCCCTGATTTCCGACTCTATCCACTGTCCTATCTATCCATTAAAGGCATAAAAAGCCCAAAAATAAATCTTAAAAAAAAAAAAGAAAGCGTTACTCTCCCTTGCTGGCTCTGCTGATCCTGTCTTGGCCCTGTCCTGCCTCTTATAACCTCTGACATGACATTCATAGTGAAGGCAAAAATTGGGCTAATGAAAGATTATTCAAAAAGTGATATCTTCACATCATATAAAGATGATAAAATATGTTAAACCAAAAAGGTATGCTGGTACATGCTAAAAATGCTCCCTGATGCTCTTTAGCGGAAACACATTAGGTAGAATAAACAACACTGGGAAGGAAGCAAAATGGTATCTCAATGATTATCTCAACTTTAAAATACTTCATCTCTATAGATCTGCCTGAGAGATCAGATTCAATGACATGTGTGTCAGACCTAAAACTTGCAGTGAATTTAAACAGAGCATGGACTGTTGATCTCTCTGAAAATCCAATTTCTGTGGTATCATATTAAAGCTCAGTACTCATTCATGTTTCTCACCTATGAAGTTGACACTGTCTGGCAGAGGTCTGGCAGTCAGCGGTCCGGAGTATTTAGTGAGGCTCTTATCAAACAGGAAGACTATGGAGCTGTCCCAGCCTTGCTGAAAGTAGAGAGAAAGTATGGCTGTATTTACTTCAGAGTGTTTGAGTTGAGGTTTTTCATATAAAATAAATTAACAATAAGTCTTATTCAGATTTATTATAAGCATTGTTCACTTGACTAAAGACCGTTTGGAAACTGATGTCATAAAAACAAAACAATTACATGACTTTCATAAACATGAATATAAAAGAACAAAGGTCTTCTGCTGAGCATGCACTTGTGGTTTGTGATTGTTGACGTTGCATGTTTCTTTTGTGTTCGTCACATACCAACCCCTCTGGCAGACAGTGTGAGGGTGGCCATCGTGGGTCGAGGGAGATTCCCGTCTCCAGCAGCAGCTCCTGACTCAGCGGCGCGATGTGTGTCTGCGTGTGTGTCTCTAGGCGGAGCTGCAGGGAGTGTAAGCTCTCCTCTGGCTCCAAAACAAGCGAGTGCAGCTGTGCCGACGTCATGTCCAACACGTGGATCACCTGCAGAAAGAAAATGCACAGTAAGGCGGGGGTTTTCTTTTTCAACAGGGATACATGAAACTCAAATGATCTAATAATAAAGGCGGGGCAAACTATCGAGATGGCAACATATTGTGGTTCTGACTTGTGAGATACAGTAATCGGATAATTTATTCAAAATCTTGATAATATCATTTAAAAAAGGCGCTCTGAACACATTTTCCTGGAAATGTGACTCTCAGCGTCACTAGTTTATGACTAAAGAAGAAGTCGACTGCAGACTAAAAAACGGAGAAGAAGACAGCGTGATAATGTCGGACAGCGATGTCAGGCGTTTAAGATATGAAGCGTGATAAGAGGTGAAACTGAAACTTAATCGTGAACAAATACATGAATCCTGCACGTTTCCTTTTAAAGGCATTTTATATTCTTCAGGTAATACGATATCCTGATGCATCATTATGTGATTGTCTTGCAGTATATCAATTATTGCAGAATCTCTGTATTGTGATATTAACACGTTTTTGTAACTTCATTTACTCTGTGATTCCACGCCTCACCGAAAAATATTTTTTTTAAGTGACGAAAGATTTAAAGTAATGACCTTCATGTTGAGAATTTTCTGCAGAGCCGAGTAGTAGCAGGGCTTGTTTGTGTCAGGATCCTGCCCTCCACCTCGGGCTGCAGGGTCCCACAGTAACAACATCTGAAGTAGAGACTCTACAGGTTCAAGCAGCGGCCTGGAAGCACACACAGACACATGCACACAGAGGTTAGAAGCAGAGATCAGAATAAAGGATGCTTGACTGGCATGAATAAAAGAACTCAGTCTTTTTTTTTTTTTAATCTCTACCTGCTGATATTGTTTGGATAAGGCAGACGTGTTGAGAATCTGACTTCGCCATTCATATCCTCGACTGCCATGATGTCTTTGGGACCTTTGTTCTTCACTTTACTTGTCCTAAAAAAGAAAAAAAACAATTATTGCAAAAAGTTTCGACTTATGATAAACAAGATAGAAACTTGATGTACAAAACTGTCAAAATACTCAAATTTAAAATGCAGATGTTGTGTGAATAAAAAGAATGTCATCAATTTGTTTGTGTACTGTATATTCCATGTTTAAAATGAGTCTGTGTGCTCATTGTACATTTCTTATATTAGGATTCAGGGTCTGTAAAATCCCTCAAATGTGTATTTTTATTTTATTTTATTTAACCTTTATTTATCTAGGAAAGTCCCACTGAGATTAAAACCCTCTTTTTCAAGGGAGTCCTGGCCAATGTATGCCAAGCTTCCTCTGAATACAGACAGGAAATGCATCTGTGCCATGATGACTCACCACTGTACAGGCTGCATGTGGTGCAGAAAGGGGCGAAAGCCACATGTGCATTCAAAGATCACCGTCCCAAAGCTCCAGTAGTCTACACTCACGGTGTAGGGTTTACTCTCAAACAACTCTGGAGCCTGAAATGCACACAGGTAGACTTAGAGAGAGAAAAGTATTGGGGGAAAACATTTCTGATAAAAAAAAAAACACTTACCAGATACTGCAGAGTTCCTACAAAGGATGTGCAAAGACTGCCCTGATCTAGGTCTTTTGCATAACCCAGATCTATGATTTTATGGAGAAGCTGAAGGGGGGAAAACGTTTCATAATGAGAGAAAGGAACAGAAAACCACTGAGTATATACAATTTGCAGATTACAAAGGATGCACATACAAAAGGAAATGAGCTCACCTTCCCACCAACTTCCTGCAGAACAATGTTCTCAGGTTTTAAGTCTCTGTGAATAATCTTATTCTCATGCAAATACTGAATACCCGATCCTGTACTTGGAGAGAAAATATCAGTTAGGGCATTATGCATCAACATGTGGCTTATTGTAGTGAAAGTAAAAGAAGAAAATACTACCGATGTCACTGAGCAGCAAGAGGACTTCACTTTCTTTTAGCCCACAACAGTTTTCTGGTTTATTCAACATCTAAACAAAGAAGAAGTTAATAGCATGATGCTTGGAGGGATAACAAATAGTCTGTGGTCCTCAGACATTACCCACTTGGTACCTTGCGTAGGTCTCCTCTTGAGCAGTACTCCATGGCCAAAAGAGGTAAGTCATTCAAAGCAATGGCGCTCAACTCCTCTGGCACCTCTCTGGCCTGGACCACATTCACATGATTCAGCCTACAACAGAAAGAGAGTAAAACATACGGTTATGATTTGAAACGAGGAAAACAAGCTTACACAAGTTGAGGATTTAAACGCACTTCTTCATGATCTGGATCTCTCTGCTCCAGCGGTCTTTATTCTTTGAGTTCAGCTCCAGGCGGCAAAGTTTCACAGCAATCTTCTCTCCCGCCTCCTGATCCAAACACAGACAAAGGATATAAGCGAGCCGCAGACACATCAGGGAAATATATATGATCTCACAGAACATACAAGGTGCTGGTACAGGTAGACATGCCCAAATCCTCCCGTTCCAAGTCTCTCCTTCATCTCCCAAGAGCCGCACAGCTGGCTCTGTTTGAGGGCAGACCGCTCCATAGTGTGAGGTCTAAAACAAGGTAGGCTGCTAGAGACCTTTGTAAATAAAAGAGAGAATACAAAACATGTGTCACTGTCCTGAAACATCAGAAATACTTGATTAATCCCTGAGGGGAATCTTGGGCGTTACAATATCTCCTACACAGAATATAAACCTAGAGATATAGGCATAGAGATATAAGATATAAGCATAAAGATACAAATCTAAGCATGAAGATATAAGAGATAAGGGAGAAATATGCAAATGTCAATTATATGTACAATAAAAAAAACAACAATATATATACACTAGGAATGAAATAAATATAGCAACAAGTACAATAAATAACCATTTTATAAACCTGTTTTGGATTTCATGCGTGCTTTGAATCTATTTGTTCATTTTTTAAAGGAGTTTGTTTTGTGTTTATTTATTCTAGTCATATGAGAAGTTTTTTTTTTAAGGAGGTGTTCGCACATCCAACTATCTCATAAAGTAGGTGCATAGGGCGACAAACTATTACTTTAAAATAAACACTTGACAAAGGTCCAGAAGGACCGAAACGATGTGATTTTTCTAATAAATTGGTGATAATTGGCAAGAGTAGTGTGCAGGATTTGTGATTTGTATGAAATGTGCTACACAAATACAAATACAATTTGAATTGAATAAGAAATATAGCAGTATGTAGATATTTAAATATGTACTGCCATGTATCCAGAATTTGAATATGTAAAAATATGTTCTTTAAAAAATGAGTATGTACAGATGTGTGCATCACATACAGATGTGTGCAACACGTACAGATGTGTGTATCATGTACAGATGTGTGCATCATGTACAGATGTGTGTATCATGTACAGATGTGTGTATCATGTACAGATGTGTGCAACATGTACAGATGTGTGCATCACGTACAGATGTGTGTATCATGTACAGATGTGTGTATCATGTACAGATGTGTGCATCACGTACAGATGTGTGCATCATGTACAGATGTGTGCATCACGTACAGATGTGTGCAACATGTACAGATGTGTGTATCATGTACAGATGTGTGCATCATGTACAGATGTGTGTATCATGTACAGATGTGTGTATCATGTACAGATGTGTGCAACATGTACAGATGTGTGCATCACGTACAGATGTGTGCATCATGTACAGATGTGTGTATCATGTACAGATGTGTGTATCATGTACAGATGTGTGCAACATGTACAGATGTGTGTATCATGTACAGATGTGTGCATCACGTACAGATGTGTGTATCATGTACAGATGTGTGCAACATGTACAGATGTGTGTATCATGTACAGATGTGTGCAACATGTACAGATGTGTGCATCATGTACAGATGTGTGCAACATGTACAGATGTGTGCATCACGTACAGATGTGTGTATCATGTACAGATGTGTGCATGATGTACAGATGTGTGCAACACGTACAGATGTGTGCATCATGTACAGATGTGTGCATCACGTACAGATGTGTGCATCACGTACAGATGTGTGTATCATGTACATATGTGTGCATCACGTACAGATGTGTGTATCATGTACATATGTGTGCATGATGTACAGATGTGTGTATCATGTACATATGTGTGCATGATGTACAGATGTGTGTATCATGTACATATGTGTGCATGATGTACAGATGTGTGTATCATGTACATGTGTGCATGATGTACAGATGTGTGTATCATGTACATATGTGTGCATCACGTACAGATGTGTGTATCACGTACAGATGTGTGCATCACGTACAGATGTGTGTATCACGTACAGATGTGTGTATCATGTACATATGTGTGCATGATGTACAGATGTGTGTATCATGTACATATGTGTGCATGATGTACAGATGTGTGTATCATGTACAGATGTGTGCATGATGTACAGATGTGTGCAACACGTACAGATGTGTGCATCATGTACAGATGTGTGCATCACGTACAGATGTGTGTATCACGTACAGATGTGTGTATCATGTACATATGTGTGTATCACGTACAGATGTGTGTATCATGTACATATGTGTGCATGATGTACAGATGTGTGTATCATGTACAGATGTGTGCATGATGTACAGATGTGTGCAACACGTACAGATGTGTGCATCATGTACAGATGTGTGCATCACGTACAGATGTGTGTATCACGTACAGATGTGTGTATCATGTACATATGTGTGTATCACGTACAGATGTGTGCATCACGTACAGATGTGTGTATCACGTACAGATGTGTGCATCACGTACAGATGTGTGTATCACGTACAGATGTGTGTATCATGTACATATGTGTGCATGATGTACAGATGTGTGTATCATGTACATATGTGTGCATGATGTACAGATGTGTGTATCATGTACATGTGTGCATGATGTACAGATGTGTGTATCATGTACATATGTGTGCATGATGTACAGATGTGTGTATCATGTACATATGTGTGCATGATGTACAGATGTGTGTATCATGTACATGTGTGCATGATGTACAGATGTGTGTATCATGTACAGATGTGTGTATCACGTACAGATGTGTGTATCATGTACAGATGTGTGCATCACGTACAGATGTGTGTATCATGTACAGATGTGTGTATCATGTACAGATGTGTGTATCACGTACAGATGTGTGCATGATGTACAGATGTGTGTATCATGTACAGATGTGTGTATCACGTACAGATGTGTGCAACATACAGAAATAATAAATAAAAAAGGGTATACAGCAGTTTAAGTTCAATAATAAATAAATGAGTTTTATTTATAGCACTGAAATAAGTACAGCTTAATAGACATGGTTTAACTCTCAGAGGGTTATTATGTGGATCTTCACACACCTGTCCTCTATACATCTACAGGTAACACATTTAAAGGAAACATGCTTATAATCCCAGAAGTTATGTCCTATGAGGATGATCAGATTAATCTTTTATCACAATTACTGCTCAGTTAGCGTGGCAAACCCAAACTATAGAATCAATGAAAAAGTCCACTAAAAGAAACCACTCTAACATTAAACATTAAAAACTTACCTGTGCAGGAGGTCAGGGTCCAGAGTTGACAGTGAGCTCAGGCTAACTTGTGATTTCTGAACATTGTTGCTCAGAGTTAGCTTGCTGTGTTGTTTACGGTTTGTTTTCTGGTTAATTGTGACTCGAGAAGGCCGAACCCGTCGATATGATTCATTTAGCCGCTTACAGACAATCAAACGTTGCTTTAAACGCAAAGGTTTACGATTTGTTTTCGTGAAATTTTCAGGTGGGAAGCTTCAACGAGAGCCGAACAATCTAGATAACTATGCAAAGTGAAAGTCTGCCTTCAGGTGTTGTCGGAAATATCGGAAAAACGAGGGTCTAACTTAAAAATGAAGGCGTGTGCACCCTCAAGTCGTTACAAAAAGTGGGATAAGAAGTGATATCTGACATGCTGAGCCATCCAATGTACCCTCATAACACGCAGAAACCATATTGGACCAAAGTAAAAGCTGGCGTGTTATTCAAAAACGTTGCAACCTCATACAAACAACATATCACTTAACGCGAATTTGTCTGGCTAACTCATTCTATGTTTTAACGTTGTAACCATAAGTTTCTGTTACCTTAAATTAGTTTTGAGGTGTGAAATACAAAAACATATTATGTCCTTGTTGTTGTTATGATATTATAACGACTTCGTGAAGAACGATTTTCTGATTCGGAACTATCCGAGGAGTACGGGAATGCAGCATTTGTAGAGAGACAAGCCGACGTTGTTTCTGCGCATGCGTGACTTGCTTGTCTAGCTTTTGGAAGGACTACGCCCTCTGTAGGGGGATTTCCCACCCACCCACATCTAAACTAGCTGATTAAAGTGGCGCATTTAACATCAACAGGGGTGTTAAATAAGTCTTCTCATTTTACCCCCTTAACCATAAAACAACCAAGGCCATAGCAAAGAAAAAAGAAAACATTTGCAAAAGTTTGATAAGGTCTTAATGATTTCACTAGATGGTGCCACATGCACATCTTCAGTCATGATGCAACAGCAAACATTGTTTAATACAGTACTTAAACTGAAAGGGTGACATGTGAAAGGCTGTATGTGTTTAAGACAGTTATCCTTTGCCTACACACATATTCATTTTAAGATTACATTTTAAAGAACAGCCCATGCACACACAAAAACTAAAAATGTTTATAGCACGCAATCTTCACAATTATCATAGATTTGAGTTCCTCTGTTAAAAAAAACGACTTGGTTGCAAGTGGTTTTAAAACACCTGTTTTTTCCCCATTTTTCAATCATAAAAATAGTCTTATATTTTGTTATTCTTTCTTAACAGAAGTGTGATTTTTCAGGATTTACTCATAATTTCTCAACATGTGAAACAAAAGATGACAGGGCCATGAGCAATAAGTCACGATATGTGACAACACATTAAAAACAATAATAAACCGCTGATGCTATGGCAGCCAGTGCTGTTATATACCTTCAACAAAACTACTTCTTACTCAAACAAAATGTTCTGAAATTGGCTTTTGTGTTGTTTCGGAAGAAAGATGAACTACAGAAAAAAGGAAAGAAGGGAAGTTAATTTGTAAATCCTCAGCACTGTTTGTGGCCTGACACTTTACACTGTTTACATCTTCTACATTTTGTATAATTATATATTTATTTATTTTTAATCTTACCTTATTTTTCTACATTTACTGTATAATACTGTATGTGTATTAGTAATATTTGAGTGTTTATTACATGGCCTTGTGGAACAGTCTTTACATTTCACTGCACATCTGTTTGAGTATGTGACAAATAAAAATCTTGAATCTTGGCCTGGAGACTTTCAACAGATCCAGGGTGAATTCGAAAAAACAAAGTAAGTTTTTTAAAATCATCAGTACTGAGACTGAAAGCACAACCCATCTCCAAAACAGTTGGCACAATTAATACACCCTAACCCTGAATGTGTAAAGACTCAATTAAAACAAAATTATAAAATAGATGCACTGAGGTAAAGTCCAACATTGTCCTAAAGGTCTGACAAGATCAAATTTGAATATTGTTAGAAAATCCTGCAACAGGATTACTGTAAACAAGACCCTGTCCTTTTTGAAAAGTGTTGCTGGCATCAAATTGTTTTTTATTTTCCAAAAAGAATGACATTTCTCAGTTTCAACCTTTGATATGTTGTATTTGTATTTTCAGGGTTTCAGTGTTTAACAAATCACTTCATTCTGTCTTTATGCCGTTCCTGTGGGACAAAAGGTTACAGTTAATAAGAAAAAAATAAATCCAATGAAATTACAAACGTTTTTTTATTACAAGTTCTAAAAGCAGCTTTTCAAAAACTGCTTTCACAACCTTTTTATTTTAACATTTTGGCTTTTTTTCTCATTACGCTGGAAAGCAGAAGTGAACAGGTGTCTTGTGATGAAACGAGAAGCAGACATATGTGAACATAAGTGGCGGAACTCAAGCCGCGAGAACATTACAGTTCAGAATGTGTTCCTGGCTGTTTTACCTTCAAGCTCTTCAGGTTTTATGTTTTTTTTTTTTTTTTAAGGAAACAGGAACCAGAGGACAGTTAAATGGCCATCAGAATTTCAGCAGGAAACTGAATGTAATGATTTAAAATGAAAATAATAAACTTCTCATCACAGACTTTTAAAGACACTCTGACAAAAGTAGAAGGCATCAACTATAATCAAGCCAACAGACACATATCTATAGAATATATCTGCTCTATATCATGTCAAGGATAGTTTCAATTTGAACCCTCATCTGCATCTTCACGTCATTCTCATTTCTCCTTCTTCATTTTCTCTACACTGAGGTCAATGTGTTTGTGTGCAAACCCTCAAAAAGCGCTTACATGTCTTAGTGGAAATGGACATGTCACATAAAAACCATGGTAATGCACAATACTCCCCATGGAGTTACATACTGTACAAACAGGAGACCACACAATTAGACCTATGGACCTGACCTATCAAAAAGCCCCCCCAAAAAATACATCCTGCTGGTCTTTCCATGTGTTGACGGGTCACTCATGAGGTCTTTAAATCTGCAGGTACTTTCCACCAGTGGGCTTCTGATACAGCCTTTAGCACACCTTTTATTCCTCTACTGCAATTTAGATCTTTTAAAGAGATATATAAGTAACAAGTTGAGGAAGAAATCAAAACTGAAAGAAGTGAGTCTGAAGCCTTCGGGGCTGAACAGGGATTGCATGTGTCCTGGGCAATTATCCCGGGTTTCCCTGAGTTAGGTAATGTCTGCACAATTCTTGTTTTTGTTCAATATCTGTGTGGGTAAAGTAGACATTTATCAAAATCTGAATTATCAAAGTAGATCAATTACTGAACTAATGTGGGTTGTTTTGTGTCTCATGCTTCCTGACCTCCTACATGTTGTATTTTACCTCTTCCTTTAAAGCCGTCCGGTCCGCAGAGCCCTGCACCAAGGTGTCATATCTGCCCATTGTCACAGTCCCTGAGATGGAAGCATGAGTAACACAAGCGTCAGAGATTTGAGTCCAGAAATCCCCGAACATGATCAAGTGCTCATTGTTTTTGAGGAAGTTGAGTAAGATTAATAGTATGATATGTTATTTATTGAACGACAGCTGCAGCCTCATGGAAAACAGATTTATTAGTAAAGAATAAAGTAGGTTAAACTCATCCGGTTAATTTACAGATGTTTATGTAGCAGAAGTTTGTGCTTTTAGGTGATCTGGATAAATGATGCAGCTGGTTACAAGTGACAACAGAGAGATGATTCAAGAGGATGTATAAGTCAGTATTCATGCAGGGGATGGTCTTCTCTTAGTGATGTCATTGTTTCTTATACAGCGATGATTGTAACAATCACATCCTTTGGTTCTGATTTTTGTGTGTAATTGGTTTTAATGATAAAAAAAACAAAAAAAACATGCTCAGAGTGAGAAGCGTCCTGCTTGTTACGTTTAAGAAAAATGATAATTTGTTTTTTAGTAGCATCTTTATTAATGAGGTCACAGACTGATGGACAAGTAATGCAACAATCATTAAAAACAAACAAACAAATAAAGCAAATAAGCTTTGGGGTGAAAGAGTAAGAATACACAAGTCTTAAAGTCACACTCCTGGGATACGAGTGATTTGTTTCTCTCATTTACTTAAACGCTGTGCAGCTTCCTGTCCTCTGTCTCAGACTGATGAAATATAATATGTAATGTTAGAGAAATGTTATCGTCCCAATGTTTATGTGTTTTTGTTGTTGCAAAGTTTAATCCTCAGGGTTTCTTTTTTCTTCTTTTGACGATTTGAACTTAACGCTCTTTAAAATTGTATCGCTTAGTTGATAACATTTTTAATCCAGCAATATTTTTCAGAGTTTAGGAGTTTGATTTCTAGACACTTTGTTTCAAATTGTAACTGTTTTTGATTTAGCTCAGTGCTTTTTGTAATTGATTTTAAGCGTTTGTTGTTGTTTTATTGTGCTTATGATCTCGACGGCATTGGAAATGAGGGAAACCTCAGTATCCTTTGGAGAATAAATTAAGGTTTGAATTGAACTGAATTGAATTTTATTTATTGTTATTTCTCAACAGTTTTTTTCTCATACGAAGCACTACGGGCTGAATGTTTGTATGAACGGTGGATTATAAATAAAGATTAGTTAGGTTGATTTCATATATTGCAGCATAACACTTTAGGTAAGGAAAATCTGGAAATTCACTGATGCTTGATACGTGATCATTTGTCTCTTTTGTTGTGTGAATTGAGTCATTGTGATGATTACAAATTCAACCGCCTGCAATACATGAAAGGAAATATTTCCACATAGACTCTTAAATGGTTCTATAGTATTGATGATGATGATACTGACATTTAATAGATATACAATCTGAATCAAATGGAGCAGAGGACAACTACACATTTTATGCATTTAAAGCTCCTGTGAGGAGTTTTCACCTGATTATTAAACTGACTGAAAGTCATATTGATGCCTCTTAAAGAGTTACAAAAGCAAACGATACACTCGGGGACATGATTGACTTTTTCTGTACAGTAATTTTGAATGCCTGAAACTTTAGGTGCCAGACAAAGTGATGACAGAACAGAAAGCAAAGTGCAAGACTTTTCTGACACATGAACAGGACAAAATCAGCAAAGGGTTAAGAGGTACAACTTTGTCAACAGGACATATATAGACACATATAGCCAGTTTCTCACATGACCTTTAATGATGTACCTTCATGAAATGGGACACCTTATGCTGATTAAATGAGAGCATTTGACGGGAGCACGACCAAGCAAATGCAGATCATATTTGGTACATCATAATATACTTGGGAAAAACTGTTTTTATACTTTCACAGATTCAAGAGGGGAAATTTAAAGAAAAAATGTCAAATGTTAAGTTGGGTGGATTCCATCCTGTGCAACGTGTGTGTGGTAAAAATAAATCGTTGTTGTGTCTCAAATTTAGAGTTCTAAGAATCTACTTATAACCTGTACTTCTACCTTTGAATCAGATGTGGGACTTTGTACCAACAGCTGCAGACATGACCAATTATGGATACATGATGTATGTTTCTTAAAGCTGTATTACTGTGGTTTTAGGGGAAGGAGGGGGTGTGAAGTGTGTCTGTGTCAGAGAGGAAGTGATGAATGCTTCAGACAATACGTTGCCGATCAGCAACAGAGATGCAGTGATGTTTTCAAGCCCTCCTCACACTAAACCCCTCCCACTGCAGCCGGTGTGTTTTTAAATGGGAGGGAGAGCAAGGAGGACCAGCACAAATCAGAGGATACAGCATCACCTCAGCGAGACAAGATAACAAAGAGCCTCACCAGGAGTACGAGTCCAGACACAAAGGTAAATATCTCTCTCACAAAGCTTTTGATGACCATGATATTTGACAAAAGTTAAATTGTTTGAGTCTCTTTACAGTGCCTAATATTGAAGATCATTAATGTTATTCATTGGGGTTTATTATGTGTACAGTGTATGTCACCTTCTGCATAAAACATTGACTCCCAGGGAGAAACCTGACCCAGAAAAAAAGTTACTGCAGGAAAACCAATCTGAATTAACTTCTAAATGATTCATGTCATAGACGTGTAAAGACCTTAACTGTACAGATTTCAATGTGCACACTAAAGATGGATGCATTTTAGATAGATTTCAAGCAAATCCTTCACACGGATATGAAAAAGAAGAGAACCACACAGAGGGACTTGTTTTGTATTGAGGAAAATGTATAAAACGCTAAAAAATGGTTTGTAAAAATCATGTCTGTGTTTATGCCGTGCATGGTCTTCTTATGTGAAATAACGTGATCTTAAACATCATATATTGTGTGTGTCTGTGTGTGTTTAGGTTCTGTGGTTTTAGTGAGACTAAACATGCCTAGAGTGTTCAATTTCCGGCTTGACTCGTTTAGAATATATAAAAATATACTGACGTTGCAACTTGTTAATGTGGTCAGATGTTTGTCTTTGAAGACTTGAAATAGATATTAACTGAAAAGATCAACATGGTGAAATCATATTTGCACAAGAAGAAAACAGAATTATACAAATAGTTTTCGAAGCAAATCATTCACATACTTCAGGTAAGGGAACGGAGACAAACTGTATTTGAAAGGAGTAAACTTAAAGCTCCTGAGTGTAGATTTGATCTGGTAAAGAAATAAACTGAAATGAATGCAGAAATCTCTATACCACCATCAAAAGCAAAAGAGAGAAGACTTATTGCTTTTATAAAGTCATTTTATATCCCTGTCACTCCTGTCGTGGGGAAGATGTCAGACAAACTGATGAACAGCACATTGCCTGAACGACCTTTTTTAATAGTTTACATACCAAAGATTCAGTATGAGTTGAGCAGAAAACACTCCGAACACTTGTACAGGAAAAGATTATCAACTACATAAATCATCTCGCCCCGTCCGAAGAGGGTACCAAAGTCAACACGATCCAAAAGATCCTCAAAGGAGCTTTAATCTATACGCACATCAAAGTGTTTGTTTGCAGAAATTGGGCATGAAAATAAAGTTTGAACCATTCTTTTGTCAGTATCAAGTTTATACTGTGACCTTGAAATATCTATAAGATCTATGTTTGAACTGTACACTCTGCAAAATAAAACCGATGTTATTTTGTGCAGCAATCAGCCTAAATAGATAATGTCCTCACTGTACAGATAGAGATGACGTTTACAGAACAGAGCGCACGCAGTTAGCATGCTCTATCTTGCACATTCAAACCTCCACAGCATGGTCTTCCCCTCCAAATTAAATGTACAATGCATACTGTGTGATGTGAAACTTTAACCCAGACAAGGATCCACGCGTCTTTCCAGTAGACACACATGTCTGTTCAGTCATGTGCTCAAAGATGAAGTCCATATAAGGCCATCAGGGCTTTGGATTCTGAGGTACAATGTTGTTCATTTCTGGATTTTTTTTTTTTGCAGACAAAAATATCCCCAATAAGGAGAAGTGGAACCAGAAGTGAAGATGAACCTGTTAGTCATCCTCGCTGTATTTGCCGCTCTAAGTGTTGATGTGGTAAGCATAAAAATGAGGAAGTAAATAGAGGTTTTATTGTCATTCCCACGGGACTCAGAAGATTTTTCTAAATTAGTCTCAAATGTGTTTGTGTGTGCTCTTTCTCAGGCTTTTTCAGGAAAAAGGTCCAAAAAGAGATGGTTACCTGAGCCCCGGGAGACTAACAATGGTGAGCCAACACTCAGTGCAACGTATTCTTAATATTCTAAATATAACTGTGATGCCAGATTTGAAATGATCCCATCTCTCTCTTTTTGTTATGTTATCTGCAGAGATGTGTCGGTCTGGAGACGGGAGCAGCTACAGAGGATTTGTGTCAGAGTCGGCATACGGAAGCAGATGCATCAACTGGAACAGATTCACTCAACCAAGAGGAGCTTCAAAAGGACTTGGGGACCATAACTACTGCAGGTATACTTCCAATCCCCTTCATCAATTAAAGTGTGCAGCATTCGAGTCCAAGACAAAATTACAGTAAAAGTGTACGGTATGACATGATACGGTACAAATATATTTGTCAAATATTGGCCAAATATGATAGTATGTTTAATGTTTTTGATTGTATGGAATCGTAAAGTAGTGTATCATGTGGTGTTATATTGCATCTAATTAAATTGTATGTTTTTGTGTCATATTTTATTATGTCCTGTCCTATCCTCATATGTTGTGCTTTATCGTATCATAGATAGATATATAAATACTGTTGCAGAATATGACACTTATACAGCAGCTGCAATCACAGTCAAGCCATTGCATCAAAACACTGGACGATAACTTATCTTATCTTATCGTTTAAATGCATAGAATCGTTTAATATCTTATCTGAAAAATGTATATGAGGGAGAGCTATCATGTGTTGAATATGAGTTGATCTGAATTCCAGGAATCCAAACGGGAGTTTGATGCCGTGGTGTCGTGTCCGCAGAGGACAGAAGTACTTAAGAGAATTCTGTGATATTCCCAGATGTAAGTAAGATAGTAAAATAATTAATTAACCATTATATTGAATGTTTGGCTGGATCTTTGTAGTGATCTCTGTTTCTTGCTCCCTCACAGGTTCTACAGAGACGGTGAAACCTCCTCAGGCCGTGGATACAGGTTTGTTTGTCTGAATGCTGTCCAAAGCTGTTCCATCATCTCTTTTTTGGTGCTTCTGTTTTTCAGCTTCACTCAATGACTTGTGACTTTGTGTCCCTGCAGAGCTGACATGTGGGGAGAGGTCTGAGCGGAGGCTGAATAAAATTGTAGGTGGCTCCTTCTCACCTATCGAGTCTCAGCCATGGGTGGCTGCCCTCTTTCAGCAGCGTTCTGGTTTCCTGTGTGGTGGCTCTCTCATCGCACCGTGCTGGGTTGTCACAGCCGCACACTGTTTCTCAGACGGGTGAGTAAAAAAAAACACAGCACTCTATCATTTCCTCCTCTGCAATACTTCTACTTTAATAGCAACATGACTCATCGGGGTGTGCAATATGTTTACTACACCGTTGTGTGGTTATGTTAACCATTTGTGTTTTCTATTCAGCGACGACACCAACATCAAGCATCTGTCTGTTTACCTGGGGAAGTCTGCCATCAATGAAACTGAAGCTGACAAGGAACAGAGCTTCACGGTGGAGAAACTCATCATCCATCAGAAATTCAACGAGTCCAATTTTGACAATGACATAGGTAAGCACAACCGCACCATGTGAAAGAACACAGCTGCGTTTCCAGAGCAGGAACTTTCCACATGGATTAGGGACTTTAGGAGGTACTGATACATTTTCACTATGGGTCTGCAGGGGAGTTATAGCTTTCTGAAAGTACAAGTACTGGAGACTGGAACTTGTAAAGCTCAACATTTGTGATTGGTAAAGCACTGATGGCATTCAACTCTTTCAATTGCAAAAGACTTCAGTTCAAATAGCATCATGACACCATTTCAACACCTCCCTCTAATTACCATTCACGTGATCTTAAGTCAAATCTTTCTGAAAGCTTCGATTCACGGGTTGGGATGACATTTTCAAAAAATGGCAGAGCGCATGGTCGTAAGTGTTTTCACACTTAAACCCAAAGCCTTTCCTGTACACAAATTCACAACGCGACTTTATTACTTCCAAGTTCAACAAGTTCCATTTTAAGGACTCAAGAGGCCTTGTTTGAAGCGCAGACAACTACAGTCTTGAGGAACTTTTCGATCCCTTCAAAAATGACTTTTTTATTATTATAAGCCCCAGGAAAAATTTAAAATTAATTAATATTGCAAAAACTTAAATTAATATTCAAATACTTGACCCTGTCGGCCACATGCCCTTAGAATCAACCTTACTGTTTCTTCCCCATACAGGGCCCTATTCTGCTTTTGGTGGAAACGAGGACTGTGAGTCAGTAAGAAAAGAGTCCAATGGTGCTAAGATACATTTTGTCTTTGTCTTTCAGCGCTGTTGAAGATCAAAAGCAGAAGTGGAGGATGTGCGGTGAAGTCAGAGTCTGCTCGGACAGTGTGTCTTCCTCCGCTTCGCACTCAGCTTCCTGCAGGAATTCAGTGCAGCATCGCAGGATTTGGACATGAGAGATCCTGTATGTAGTGCAGATACTCTAACCCACAGATTAATGACAGACCTCTCATGCCATTTCAGTCATTCTTATCACCTATCAATGTGTTATCTGCAGTGGCGTGGCATTACTCCCAATACCTGAAAGAAGCTAAGGTGAAACTGATCTCCCGGCCTGAATGTAGAAGAGCATCGCACTATGGAGATCTCATCACAACAAACATGTTCTGTGCTGGGAGCCCAGACTGGAGCACTGATGCCTGCAAGGTAAAACTATTTACTCGCCCTTTTTGTTATCAAAGAGAAAATGTGTCTACCAGGAAACAAACTGTTTTGAACATACGCACATGTGCAGACAATTTAAAGACAGTTATTTGACATTTTCAGAATTATGAAAATATACAAGGTCGAGAGGCTTTAAGATGGAGGGAGAGAAATACATAGAATCAATGTTACAAAAATCAAATTAGAGACCTGTGGAATAAGAGAAACATGATTTATTCCCATTAATAAAAAGACTGACCTTCAGTTTGAGGGATAGGTAGTTGATGTCTTCTTTAAAGATGAGTCAGAGTCTGAAATATTTGTTATAGTCAGCAGTTTCTATTTAAAATCCCTAAATGTGTATATATGTGAAAGTTTGCAATGGAAAAGAGGAAGTTCAAGGAGTCCAGAGTTAACACTAAAAGAGAAAAGACTGAAGGCATATTGCTCCCAAAGAGTGATCTTTTCAAGACTTGCTGGTGAAGTATGCAAAAAATAAGAAGCGCTTAAAGAAAAGGATTTAAGATGTAATCTACAAACTAACACTCAACATGTTTCAAGCTGTGACTAAACCTTGCTTCCTCTTCCTCTTCCTCACAGGGGGACTCTGGTGGTCCGCTGGTGTGTGAGGTGTCAGGCCGGATGTTTCTGTACGGAGTGGTGAGCTGGGGCGACGGCTGTGCCAGAAGGAACAAACCAGGTGTTTACACCCAGGTCACCAACTACAACAAGTGGATCGCAGTAAAAACAGGGCTCAATAAATTCACCGATGGAGTCATGTATCCCCAAAAATGAAGCTGTGGCAGAATATAGGAGAATGGGCATTTCATTTCTTTAAGGAAAATTTGGCAGCATGCCTGCATAGCTTTTGTGTGCGAATGCAGGCATTTTGTCGTGTTGGAGTTGTGAGCTTTCTTACCGTTATTGTTTGGAAAAATTTCCATTTTGCACATTGAATATTTACTGTTGTAGCTGAAAGTGAATGTATTCTCAGTCGATAAGATAATGTTCTGTATATAATGTAAAATACCTTTTTTTTTTAAAAGAGGCAAGAACCGTTTTTATATCAAGAGTGTGGATTTCTTTTTAAACAAGCTATTGTTTATTAAAGTTTATTTTTCTTATTCTATTTAATGTAAGTATTTAATCCTGCAGAGGCTGGCCTTGCTGTTGAGCATTTTCTTAATAAATTAAATATTTGTATAACATGTCTGTCATGCTCTTTACTTTTCAAACTTGCACACACCTACCTGCATGCTGACACATCTCTGTTTCTCTGTCCTTATTACACACAGAGCTGCAGCAGTGGTGTGCATCCCAATTAATGAGCATTACTGCCTATCCAGTGAAATATATGATATCTAACTCTAGAAATACTACAAAAAAATAGAATCCAGACTCTCACCCTGGTACTTTGTGACAGTGTGAATTTAACTCAGTTCATTATGTCCTTGATGGGTTAGGGTTAGGGTTTAGTCCCTCAGTCTAACACTAGAGGGCACTGTTGTGTAACATTTACAGAGGAGGCGCAGTAGCTTTAGTGTAACCTTACAAATTGCCAAATGAACCTAATTTTAACAAACTAAATACAGACCATATGATGAGATAAAGAACGTATTTATTTACTTCAACAATTCTTTTTATTCTTCCAGATCATTTCAACAGCATATTTGGGGCTTTGTTCATGCATCTCTTATTCCCTGAATGACCTTGGAATTTACTTTTTTTTATTTTTTATTAAATATGACACCCAACAAAAACGTGAAGAAGCAGGTTTCACTTTGACTTGTATATCCCCTGCCTGACCCTTCAAGTCGCTGTTTCAAATAATTATTTTTGTTTAGTTTTAAACTTACAGAGTGAAGCTTCCATCAATAAAAGTGATGAAAGATTTCATTTGGACAATTATTGGGAAACAAGAATCAACAGCTACACTACCAGCTAAATATGATCATCAAGTTTTATTATTAAATGCTAACATGCTCCTAATGACGGGGGTTAGGCAGGTATTACCAAATAACTTATTCAGCATCTTTAGTTAGTTAGGCTAGTTTTTGCTGATTAGCACCCCCGACAAAGCTGGCGGAAATTTTGTTGCTTTCTAGTTTACTCAAACACCAAAATACTGGGCACAGTAACCTGATGATGGTGCATTACATGAAAAGTGGGCTGAACACCAAATTCAAACACCTTCTCAGGAAAACATGAATGACAAGTATACCACATTCCAGGAACATGATTTATCCAGAACTCCAAATGTTAGAAGATAAGTCAGGGAGTCCCCGAACTCATTAGGATTTATCCTCTGGTCACCATGCATGTCTGAAAATGTTTATTGAAATCCATCCAGTAGTGATAAGCTCTCAGTTCTTTACTTTGTGCAAAATTAAAAATTAAAACTTGAAACAAAAATGAAAATCTACACACAGAATGCTCAGGTGGGACACATGAACCCAGAGGAGCCCTCCTAATGTCGAAAATGACAAATTACAAGCAGCTGAGGATATTTAAGCTCTTTCCCTATAGCCAGATAAAAACCAAGGTGGTTCATATTTTTGTATTTTTCTTTACTGTATTTCCACAAAGGAAGGGTTTTCGGTGCTATCTGGTTGGAAAAAAAGTACTGAGCGCTCATTTTGGGAGTACAAACACCAGCTGCAGACTCAGTTGAAATAGAGGCAAGGTACTATTTTTTTGTTTGTCTTTCATGCTGTATTGTATGACTCAGCAAGAGGCTGTTGTTTATTTCCATATATTACCAGGTGGTTCTGCTGCAGTGTGGAGAAAGCCAAGCGTACGGTCGGACAACTTTTGATTCCCGGGAAACTCTCGGCTCAGCAGAAAGGAGTGAGTGTTTATGTGTACAGTTGTCCACTGACTCACACCTCTCTGTTTAATACCTCCAACACCTCCAACACCTCCCCTAAAGAAAGACCCATGCCACAGGAACACCCCCTCACTCAGAGCAGGAACATGTGAATCCACAACACAGAGATAGGGGAGACAAATTGCGGTGTCTTCAAATGCCAAATAATAGAGGATGATACATTTTGAAAGCCTTGAGTTCAGCTCATTGCCTTCTCAGCGTTGGTTTTTCAGAAATCAGAAGTGACTGATTTTGAACAATGGGGTGCAACGAAAAAGCAGCAAGGGGTTTGCAACCATCCATTCATCAAAGCTAACTAATCTGAGCTTATTTATTAGCTGCTTAATGAGCTAGATACATTTCTCGCAGAATGCAAAAAACAAAAATGGCAGATGAAAGTCGCATTTTATATCCAGTCTTCCTTTCACCGGTCATTCAGCGTATCTGTGAAGCAAATCTTGACTGACTATGCCGAAATGGCCTCAAATAAAGGAATAAATATTTGACAATTACCGAACGAAATAACAAGCAGCGGGAGAGCTGCTAATTCATGCAAAGATATACAACAACATTAGATTTCTAATGAACAGAAAAAGCTTGACCTCGAAAAACACAAAAGCGATCGATTTGTTCCCACGACGTCACGGCTGAGAGATAGGTTGTATCTGAATTAGCTTAGATGCTGAGTAGCTAACAACTAACAGTGAACAGTGCTATCAATGAAGGCATTGATATTATTAACACATGAGTTATGTTGACGTTCATCTCTGTACAGTTGTCTTGAAAAAAGAGCTATAGAGGCTGTCTATTTCTACCCTGTGGCATTTTAAAATGGGGCCAAATGGGCATTGACTCACTTTGAGAGCAAGCCTCAAGTGGCCACTTAAGGAGCTGCATTTTTCAGCGTCCCTGCGTTGGCTTCATTTCTCGACTCCCCAAGGTTGTCGTTTGATTAAGAACGCTTCAAGGCCTCTCTAAGCAACCTCCTGCAATGCTTTCTATCACAGTCTGTTTGGACAAGTCCACATATATACAGACAGTTTGCAGCAGTGCTACTGGGGCCAAACTCAGTTCATTCTATCCCCCCCCCCCCCACACCTCGATTACTCACAGACCCCAGTTTACTTTACTGCTCCTCTACTCTGCCTCGATCCATATATGGATTTGAGATGTTACGACTGCGAGTCTTGCTCCTCTTTAAGGACAATTTGTGAGGAAGAGGAGGGAAGAGGAGAGAGGAGGACAGGGCAGTAAATATTCTAACCAGGGTGGCCAGAGTGTCCAGTCTTTCTGGTTTGGTTTGTAGCTGATTGTCCACACCAATATAAGGGACACACACACACACACACACACACAGGAGGGTCTCTCTCGGCTGCACACTACTTGGTTTACACCAGTTCTCAGGGGTATAAATACCTCTATTTTAGCTGCTGGGGGTCTCCGGTTTCCCCAAAACAGAATCAGATCTAAAAAAGTGGGACAACACAACAACGATAAGCTCCAACATTGTGACCCTTTTTCCTTTAATTACTCGAAGAGATGAGTTGCTTTCGCTTTAATGCACTCACAAATTCAAGTGCAACCTGTCAGGTGGGTGTGAAACCAGCGGGACAGCTGATTAAGGGAAGAAGTGGTAGATAACAGCCAGAGGGAGCGGCGGTGCAGGGTCTGAATGTCTTCGTCCTGCGGGAGAGACTCCTTCAGCCAGAAGCAGCAAGCTGAATAGCCGGGTCTTAATTTAGACCTGGACATTTAGGTCTGGAGACATGAACTCCTGACCCATCTTTTAATGAACATAGATCGTGTGTCAGATGCAGGTTTGAGGCCTCAGGAAGAAAAAAATACATTGACAGTTTTGTTCAATATTTCAGGCCCTAATAATAATAATAAAAAAAATAATAAGCTCCTCTATTTCAGCTCTACTGGATACCAGCTGTGATCCCCTAATTGGCCGCTCTTCACTGAACCACGCACATTTTTTTTTTTTTTTCACTTTTTGGGACTTCAGGCGCTCCGTAGTATTTAAATACCTGATTCAGACTGTGTGCTTTTCTTGTGTTGTTATTTAAGTTATTGTGTTTAATGTGTGATTTTGTATGACTACCTGGGCCAGGTGTCTTTAATGTAAAAGAGACTTTGAACCTCTCCAGGATTAACTGGTGAAATAAAGGTAAAGTATAATGAGTAGTAAAAGTAGATAGAGTGCTTTTAAAATTCAAGTTACAAATTGCTTCATAAAGACAGCAATATAATAAAGTATAAGTTTAAAATAAAATAATATAACTTAAGATTAAAGCTCCTCTGAGGATTTTTTCACTTGTTATTATCCAGATTTAAATGAATACTGATGTCTCTTTATGGCGTTTAAGAGTTTCAGCGAGATGATTGATTATTTCTATATTGTTTTAAATAATGCCTGAAACCACTGTGGTATGGTATAGGTGTCATATTAAGTGATAAATAACACAACGCCTTTCTTTACATTGTCCGTGGCAAAGATTCTCGATGAGTGGAAAATTGGACTGTTAAAAGAAGGTCGAATTAGATTCTTGTTTAAAACACTTTCACGCGCAAAAGCAGAAAAGAGTTACAGGGTAGAGCTTTGTCTTAAGGGGGCGTAAACATGCGACACAATCCACAATTTCCTCACGGGCGCTTTAAATCAAAAATGTATTTTTAAGGAGCATGATTTAAGTTTTTGGATTTAAGTCAGTTTCTTGTTTGAATTGAATTGCATTGTGTCCTCTCTTATCTTTCTCTATGAGTGTCTTTGTGTTGTTTGTGTATTTCTCCTGAAACACTGAAACCAGTGGACTTAAAAGAATACTTTATTTAATCATCATCACCAGGCTTCATGATCATTTGTGCATTTTTACACATCTGAACACTCAAATTAAAATATGCAAGTTTGGAAGCTTCATTAAATAAATACAGAGTTGCATCAGTTTAGTTTGACCTTCGACCTCCCTGTGCAGCTCCTCATCCTCTCTCAGTGTGTCCTCTGTGGTGTCACACTTTGAGAAGCTGACCTTTGATAAACTGATTTATGTTCACAATCTTTTCTGATGCAGATATAACTGAATCTCAATTTTTTTTTTCTATTTTTCCCATTAGGTTACCCTGACGCTTTCCTTTTTGGGGCTACTGGCATGCATGACGTCATTTGGGAAGCGCTTTCACCGTATGTGTGCGTGCGTGCTTATGATATATGTGTGTGTGTGTGTGTGTGTGTGTGTGTGTGTGTGTGTGTGTGTGTGTGCGTGTGTGTGTGCGTGTGCGTGGGGGTGGAGGGATGGTGGGGCGTCAATGCGTGCCAACACCAACCCGCTTGGCAGCTGTATTCCTCGGCTGTGATTGGGCGGAGGGCGGCGATTCCGTCTGTCACGATTTGGGTCGCTCCCACCGGAGGACACCGACCGTCTGAGTCCAGCTTTCACCGAGGAGCACACCGGGAGGAGAGGAGCGTGAGGGATCTGTCCCAGGGGCTGGACTTGACAACTCGGGATTTGTCCTCCTGCCGGTACCGGAGAGGAGAGGAGAGGAGAGGAGAGGAGAGGAGGGAGAGGAGAGAAGAAGGAGGGGGGGGGATCTTCTGTGCTGGATCTGGAGCGACCAGCTCGCCTTTTTCTTCAATCAGGGCTGCGGTTCAAGTCGTTCAAGATGCCGGTGTTTCACACCAAGACCATCGAGAGTATCCTGGAGCCGGTGGCCCAGCAGATCTCCCACCTGGTCATCATGCACGAGGAGGGGGAGGTTGACGGTAAAGCCATCCCGGACCTGACGGTGCCGGTGGCTGCGGTGCAGTCGGCTGTCAGCAACCTTGTGCGGGTGAGTCTCCGGGCTTGAGAAACCTCAAAGTGACATTTATCATCCAAACTTCAAAAGCCTTCAGACAAAACCTGCTGCAATTAGTGATTTCTTTAATTACTCTCATGATGTAACATTTTATCACACCACACATTGGAGCAAGTAGGCTAATTATGTTCAACCTGGAGACCACCTCCAGGTAGATTTACAGCATCTTGATCCATGTTCGCCATTAAAACCATAAAACTGTCACACACACACACACCCAGCTGACGCTCGTGCATGTTTCACGAGCTCCTGCAGTTTTTTTTTTCCTCTCCCACAAAGCAACTCAACAAACATGACAAACTTTAGCCCAGATTGATGATCAGATGGCCTCAGAGCTTAATTAAGTTTGTGGGGCGGAAGAAAAGTGGCGCAGATTGAATTAACAGGATGCAGATGAGAATGTCACTTCAGGGTTACTGTAGGTTTCTCTGCTCTCGGATTCATTAACCAAGCTCAGATTGAGTTTGCTGTTTTATGAGACAAAGGGCATAAAATACATCCCCCGATCAACTTCCAAAGAGGATAGAAACTCTATTTAGTCATTTATCAGTACCTCACATCCTCTCCTAATCTGTGTAATTTTCTCCAACTTCTTTGACCCCTAACTCACCCGGCCTCATCTCACCTCCTCTGCCGCCTTCATTCTTCGTCATATTGACTCTAAAATGTGCATAGAAAAGACCCTGATGTCTCCTCTGTGTGCACTGACCAGAAAAATCAATACAGACCACATCATTAATGCCAAACCAGGTCGTTGGGACTGATGCAAGGGGCGACGCAGCTTTGCTCAGTCGAGAGAAATCATCATCAGCAGACTAAACAGTTACTTGTTTAAACTGCAATTATGGAGTCACTTCATGACACTGAGTGAATAGATGCAATGAAATCTGTAAATGCAGGTTGCACGGAAGATTTGGGACCTAAAGGTTTAAACCAGCTTTGTCTGCAGCTTTGTTAAACACTATGTCACTTTTTTAAACAACTTTTTTATTTGGTTTTCTCAAGACTGCCGTAGTGAGGTATGAGTTAAAAAAAAAAAATCCCTCTGAAATGTGAAATCAATCAAGAAACAACAAACAAGAAACAAAATTGCGAAATCGCACATAACTAAAAGAATATAGGATAAATGCCACACAAAATATGGAAAGGTTGTGCTTAGAAAGTCATATTTTGGGTGACTTAGTGGTTAGTGCGCACGCCCTGACATGGCTATGGTCCTCTAAGCAGGCAGTCCGGGTCTGAATCTGACCTGTGGCTCCTTTCCTACATGTTGTTCCTCGCTTTGTCTCTCCCTGATTTCCGGCTCTATCCACTGTCCTGTCTCTACATAAAAGCATAAAAAGCACAAACATAAATCTTAAAATAAAATAAAGTCACACTTTAAACTAATTAGATAAAAGATAAACACATTTACAGACGGTTACTGACCAAAAAAAAGCTTTGAGGTAGTTAAGTTTGGTATTTCATCAAAATATTTCCTGAATGAAGCTGAATATGGAACTTCACAATCCAGACAGCCGGGACCTTTCTGCAACTTTTTCTTTGTATTTTGCCTTTTTTCAGTCATGCAGCAAATCACGTTTTTGTTTTTCTGGCTGTAACTTCTCTTCATAATACACCAAGCTTGTGTTCTCTGGGACTGCTGTCTTGAAATAAACAAATAAAGATTCATTTTTTATGTCATAGTGGGAAAAACTAAGCTGCTGGCTTAATCCAAAAAAAATGTTATGTAATGGCTAAATGCATTTTCTGATATTACTCAGCATGTGTTAGGATGCGTCGGCAGGATTTGGATTTGGGACGAGTACATTTGGATTATTGCAAATTCATACATGAAGGGTTATTAATATTTTAAACATTCAGAGTTGACTCTTGTTAAAGATTTTCTCAGTTTGAGTTGCCTGCATACCTGGAGTGAAAATATATGAAATCAAGCCATTAAACTTGAATTTATGACATGTTAGAATAAAAAATGTAACTCTGAGAAGCATGGAGACTGTTGAAATAGAAAGTCCACACTCTGTCAGAGGAGTTTGATGGTGTTTTTGGTTGGAATTGTTCTTTTTAAATACCTGCTCTCAACCTTTTCCTGTCAAACTTTTTCTCCACAAATCAGCATTTTTCCTGTGCAAGGACACACAAGATCATTCTGATAAATATCCCATTAACTGATAATAAGAAAAGGCCTCTCGGTCTGGACTCAAACACATCCCCCCTTCTTCTCCCGATACAATTCAGCTGCAGCACATCCTTGATATCCCGTCGCTACAGGGGTCACCTCTCTCTCTTTTCTCCTCTTGTCCTCGATGATCCATTCAGTTGATCTTTTCAGACAGAGAGCAGAAGGAGGCTAATGGCAGCCTGAGGCGTGTTGCACGGGTCTCGGATGATGGAGATGCGAGGGGACAAGGAGCGATAAGGGGCTAAGGACACATCGACAGGGGAAGGTGACGGACAAAAGAAGTGTTTTAAGGATGTAAGGGAAGGCTGCAGAGGGAGAAAAGGTTGCATTTAAAAAAAAAGTTTTTGAATGGCTTTATTGCTCCTCGTCTTGTGTTTCTCCCTGAATTAACTCGTGTTTGTGAGACATAAGGCCAATTGTACTCCAACACACAAAAATAAAAGCATGAATAGAGGTGAGAAGTCACATGGTAGATAATAATAATAAACATACTGTCAGGGAATTTTTACTGATTATGAAACAGGGTCAGTAAAATAATGACTTATCAAAGCAAAAAGATCACCAGAGAGAAGGTTGATTTCTCTTTATTGGTATTTTGTAAGTTATTTCTGATGCCTATTACCTCTTGTATTGGGTCTGTGTCAGACACAGCGGCTTACAGCAAACAGACAAATGTGCTTAATTGTCAAAAGACAGCAGGAGTTTTCTTTTTTTTAAAGATTTATTTTTGGGCTTTTTGTGCCTTTAATGGAGAGACAGGACAGTGGATAGAGTTGGAAATCAGGGAGAGTAGGGAGTAGGGAATGACATGCGGGAAAGGAGCCACAGGTGGCACCACCAGCGCCCCAGCAGGATATTTTCTGTTGTTAGAAAACACGTCTGAAATGTGCCAAGATCCACACAAAATGAGAGTATCTCACGGTATCCTTAAACCAGAAATTCTTTACAGCATTATTAGTCATTTTTAAGTTGACTAGCTCCCCAAATATGACTTAAAGCTCAAGTGAGGAATGCATCGATTGCAGGGTTTGCGTTGTTTGTGGCGCCCCCTGCAGACAAAGCAGCAGTGTGCTCTCTTTGCTGATCTTGTCCTGTACATGTGTAAGGTGTGTTCTCTGATGAAAAACCTCCTCCTGCTCCATTTCAAGTGTCAAATGTATCACTTACTGTGGGAAATGTAAACAGAGGCTGTAACTCACTGAGCCTGACACCTACCAGGAGGCAGTGGTTACAAGCGTTAAAAATGAATTTATAGAAGCTATCAATCTGGTCTCTGACTGTTTTTTTTTTTTTTTGCCTCTGCAGGTCACATAGAGGCATTCATATTAACTTCACAGCCTGTTAAAAAGTCCATACAGGAGCTTTAAGGTTCAGGAAAGCACCAACAGAAATGTCCGTCACAGGCCTTTAGTCAGTTAGGGTTAGGGTTTTTTTGACAACATTATTTGGTCTTGTACTTGAGTTAAGTGTGTGCACACGTTTACCACCTCTGCTTAAGCAAAGACCAAGGAGAGCATGATGAGTTGTTGTGTAGTGCCATGATAAGAAGCGCGAGAGTCGAACAGTGTTTTATGAGGAGGTGTTAACAGAGGGTGCTTGAGACATCAGCGGAGGTTTGTTGCCGGGGAGATAGACTTAATTGGATGTAAAGTACACCTAAAGATCGAGTACACACACCTCTCTTAGGAACACATGCTTTATTTTAGAAAGCTGATTCATTTCCCTCTCCTGAGCTGAGATGTAACATAGTTAAAGCTGCACACTGATACAATTACACTGTTAACCCCCGGCCAGGGTGGGCCGAGTGGGGGGCACCATCAAATCTAGGTCACTGAAACACTTCGACACTCACACAAGATGGTGAAAGTTTTGAGCCGTCAGAGGTTGTGCGTGGGCTGACGCTGATTAGACTACGGATCTGAACGATGCTGCTGGAGTAGCTGTCTGAAAGTGTGTGTGTGTGTGTGTGTGTGCGCGTGTGTGTGTGTGTGTGTGTGTGTGTGTGTGTTGCTGAAGTTGTGCTGATGAAAGGGCTGAGTCGTCGCTGTTTGTGAAGAATCTGCTCCTCAAGGAGTCAACATAGATCCTGAGTATGTCTGAGGGGGAGGGGGGGGAGGGAGGAATAAATAGATTTACCGTTGAGTGAAGTGAAGTAACCACACACTGAAGAAGCGGAGCAGAGAGAGAGAGAGAGAGAGAGAGAGAGAGAGAGAGAGAGAGAGAGAGAGAGAGAGAGAGAGAGAGAGAGAGAGAGAGAGAGAGAGAGAGAGAGAGAGAGAGAGAGAGAGAGAGAGAGAGAGAGAGAGAGAACTGAGTCAAAAACTGAGACGAAGAGTACGATGAGGAGAAAAGGGAAAGTGTCTCTGGCGTCTTAAAACCACCATAGTCCACCTCACACACACACACACACACACACACACACACACACACACACACACACACACACACACACACACACACACACACACACACACACACACACACCAACTGTTCTCAGCCGGCTCCTCCATGTGAATATACTCCATCTCTTCTTGTTCGGTGGCAGACTGAGAACATGTATCCGGCTGTGTGTCCCCTCTGTTTCTCAGTCTGTCTGAAATCCACCCTGGCTTTAATCATATGGCAGAATTAGACAGACGTTTGATTGTGATTCCAAAGCTGAAAGCCCATATGTAGACATGTTGGTCAGTCATATAACTGTTGTTGTTAATATTGGCATTTATTACAGAAGCTCTAAACGGAATTGCATCTATTCTTTTTCTCGTCTTGTTTTCTGTGATGAGTAATTTCCTAGAGATGTCTTTTTTATTTTCATATATACTCAGAGTTGCAAGAGCACAAAACAAACATATAGGAATAGGCTTAGCTTAGCTTGTTAGTGTTGGCAAGGGCAGATGTCACGGTCTGGCTATAATGCATATATATATATATATATATATATATATATATATATATATATATATATATATATTTTTTATCATTCAGTTCAACTAAAACAAACTGAATTCCCATTTGAGGATTAATAAAATCACCTGCATTTCTCTTTAGGGGTTAAAGTGCAAACTAATCACCATGCAGTTTCAGGGTACAGCAACAGTTCAGATGAGGCAGAGCAACTTCAGCAAAATACTTGTGGCTGGGTGGCACATACCATATCTGCTAAGTGAATTGTAACCAACCGGTCACTCTGTAGGAAGTAAACAAGAGGGGAGGATATGAACTACGACAACCCAAGGGGAGCATTAAAGAGAAAAACTTGATTTTCCAAAAACCCAATTTATTGATAAAATAGATATATTGCCTTCTACATACTACAACTATAAGGGAAACAGCCAGGATGAGCTGGTAATAATCTGGAGCATTCTTGGTGAGCGAGGGGGCGGGGAGGGTGATGACGTTTACATTTAGCAAAGTTTTGCTGCATTATACTCTTCACTGCTCACCTCAGTTGTCTTTATATTTTTTCCCTCTGTTTGTATTTTGGAAACCTCCTTTCACAAGTTTATTGATGTAAACCCATAAACAGTTCCATGTATGCTCTACCCGGACGCCCGACCCTCTTCATCTAAACCATCGAAAATATTTTGTGCTGCGAGAGCACTTCAAACACAGATCATCTCCAGCTGGGATGTTGGTGTGGTAAAGTGCTTACTTATTGGAGGATTGAGTTTGTTCTCTGAAAATAAAAACATGAAGATCCATTCTAGACCTGCTCTCAATTCAAAGTGTCCTCAGATAACTTTAGTTGGGATTTTGTGCTACATAAGGAAAATAGATAGGTAGACTGTTGATTCCTGTGCCGCTTTCACACATGCACAAAACTCCTGAAAACATACTGAAATATTTCGAGGTGAGATTCCTTTGTGAACGAAATTGGCTGAATTTTTCACTCTGACTTAATCAAGTGTACAGAAGCTTTTGGCAGCCGGAGATGTTTCCCTCAGGGATTGGTGGAGACCAAAACAGAGCAAAAACAAGAGCAAATATTGACCTGCGTTCATCACATGAGCTCAACCATGACCACCTCCCAAAGCTCTGATAACAGACAGATAAGTAGAAAGAAGAAAGCAGAAAATGAGGAAGACGAGGAGAGAGCACGCTACTGTACAGCTCACTTCAACTTCTGTTAACTGTAACTTCTATAAAATGACTTCATATATTCCTTGTAAGACTGGATGTTCTATTAAATAACAAAAAAAATTTAAGCAGGTAAAACGAGACACATATCTCCATAAGTGCTGATGTCAGTGAGTCTGAGATAAAACCTGTTTGATTATTTTGTGTCACCTTTGATTGACAGCTCTGTTTCCTGCTGAAGGAGTCACACGTCTCAGGCCGTTGAAACCACACACACGTCATACTGTCAGCGTGTCCCGTAATTGTCTCATTAAAAATGTACTCAATAATCGATGCAGAGTGTTGCTGCTTACAGGAAAACCCCTCACACAGCTCTTTGATCCGTCACCTGATGTGACTCTCTGAGATTTGTCTGCAGGGTTGCATCATCTGGTGCCCTCGACGTGCTGAGCTGCATTACTCACATTTCAAAGTTTGACAACTTCCTGATTTTTTTTTTTTTTAAACGAGGGAAGTCACCAAAACACACCGAGATGTGTTTTTTAATCATAGAGTTCTTCTGTGTTTGAGAACTTTCATTATGTTTTTAATTGTGACAAATTGCAGTTTTAAACGAGGGAGAATGCATTTCATTTAAAGTGAAGGAGTTCACTTTTTTTTAGAAATATCTTTTCATGTAGTCTGTGTTTTGTAACTGCAAGCACATTTAAAAAGGTTTGCATTACAACTTGAGCTCTGCTGCTCCCTTCAGAGTGAGAATTATCTAACTGTGCGCTTTAGTTACACATAAGATGAAACAGGACTTCATGATTCTTTGGTTAATAAAATACAACCACTGATAAGCACATTCATCTATTGATGTAGAAAATACTTTATTAATGACTTGGATTTCATTCCTTATCTGTTACTTCATAACAGCCTCAGTGCCTGACCAGAAAAGGAGAAGTTTACAGCAAAAGTTTCTATAGTTGCTAAACGGTCTGACGAATCTGAGAATAAATCACTTGTAAAAAGCTGTTTTGTTTTGAAGGCGCTATGTGAAAGCCGCCTCTGAGTCTCTGGAGCCAGAAAGTCTATTAACCGACTTCCATGGACGCAGCCACAGGAGACTGATGTCATCATCTCACTGTAATTGCATCTCAAAAGTGTGTATTTGTGTGTGTGTCTATGGGTGGGTGCAGGCGGGTGGGTAAGAGACGTTGAGCACTACATGAACATCTGCAGGAGAAGTGAGCGATGTCGTCCTGCTGGGTCTCAGCGTGTTTAGAGAAGAGCGTGTCTTTGTGCGGACGGGCTTTGCAACACAAACTTCACACTGCTTGTGTTTAATTTATGCCATTTATTTGAAGAAAAAAAACAGAAGAAAATCTGCAGAATGGATAAATGGTCTATTATTTTGTTGGGGTGCTGTGAAACTGCGCCTACTCGGGCGTCAAATAGGGACTCTTGAGTGCGACGGCACTGGAGGAAAATTTGAAAAAAGGGGCAGAGGCGATACCAGAACAACAATTTGACTGGGCTTAAAAGCCCCAAAAAAGGCCACAGGCTGAGATAAATGCATAGGACGTCCGTTTAATTAAACTTAAGAAGTCAAAACAATAAGGTCTCACTGTGTAAAGGTGAATAAAGGGGCACTGATGGCCTAGTGGTGGTTAGTGCGTGTGCCTCATGTACAGAGGCTATAGTCCTCCAAGTGGGCGGCCTGGGATCAACTCCCACCTGTTGCTTCTTTCCCCCTTTTCATTCCCACTTCCAACACATTCCCCACTCTCTGTTCCCAATTTTTGCGTCTATCCACTGTCCTAGCTCTAAAATAAAGACTTAACCACCCCCCCAAAAAAAAAAAAACAATAGCAAACATTTGAGTCTTTGACTATCATCAGTACTACTGACAGGTGTTTCACAGAGCAGATTTAGACAGACACAGGAAGTTACCTGACTCTGTTATTCTGCAAAATGAGGCGTTGTTTTTCTGTGGCATCTGTTTGTCTGACCTAAATAGAATGAGAAACAAAACGACACATTCATCAAGAAGGAGGGAAAAAAACATCAAGGGGCATCTAATAGAAAATCAATTCTCACAATCAGGAGTGTCAGGTTCAGTTTGTCCTGTAAAAGGAAAACACACATTCACCGCAAGCAAGGTCCCGCTTCTCATTTTGTGCTAGCAAACATTTACTGCTTCGTTGACGCCGTGCTGATGATGATGAGTAAATAAAACCAGCTCTACATCTCCTGCTCATGGCCAGAATTTTACAAATCTTGATCTCCATATGTCTTCTCCAAACTGAACAGAACTCAGCTGTCAGGCTTAAAACTCAAAAACTAGAGTTGTTCTCCAATACAGATGAAAATGCAGTCAGGTATCTGTGAGTACACCGGTCAGTGCACAGATCAGAAACCACTTATTCCCCCTTTAAATCAACTTATTTCAGGTGCATTAAGGTCACAAAATAACCATTAGTTGTGCTAGAAATATGTAAAACTTCAGTGTTATTCCATAAATTGCGTTAGTACAGGAGAGATACTTGAAGTAGGCCAATACCATGGTTAAGATATCAGAACAGAATCAAAAAACCAGGATCACGTCGCTCCTGTTCAAGCCTCTTCTTGACTCTGGCTGTAAGAATGTTGTACATCGGATTTAACCGATTACTTTTAAGGCTCATGGCCTTTATTCTGCTTCATCTCTGATCTCTAGCTCACCTCAGGAGCCAGTGCTTACGTTGAGGTACTCGAGCAGAGCTCTTTTCTTTGTTCCAAACGTCTGATTCTTAAGTGGACGGAGCGTTCGCTGTCTGATCTCCAAAACTCTGAAAGATCGGCCTGGAGGAGATGACAGCTGAGTCTGTTATATCTTTTCAGTCCCTTCTTTAAATATGCTCGTATCGGAGGGCCTTTCCTGGATTTGCTTAAAAGTGTATTTCACTTCTTTTTTTAAATAGTTCCTGTTCTGCTATTAGATGCTTCTGAAATGTATCTGTATGTTTATTTTTTTGGGGGGCTTTTTTGTGCCTTTCATGGAGAGATAGGACAGTGGATAGATTCAGAAATCAGGGAGAGAGAGTAGGGAATGACATGCAGGAAAGGAAAAGCGGGCCGTCCGCTTGGAGGACTATAGCCTCCACACATGGTGCGCACGCACTAACCACTGTGAAGAACTTTGTAACCCTACGTCCTCCCTAAAAGTGCTCTGCAAAGAAATCAAATGAATCTATGAATTTTATGGCTGCTTGGTCTGAAGAGTTGGGTCAAATTAGAGCAGCGTCTGTCCCCTGACCTGCCCTCATGCAGAATACCAGACGACCCAGTCAACCAGAGCCTGAGCTGCTCTGCTCCCCCCCCCCCCCCCCCCCCAAAGATATGACATGCACGCACGTTTGAAATAGGTGTGAATTGATGCACACCCGTTCACCCTGTGGACTATTAATAGCTCTCTCTTGAATGTGACTTCCTGTCTTGCTGCAGATAATGATAATGTGAAATAAATTGATCAATCTGTGTGTGTTGCAGGTGGGGAAGGAGACGGTTCAAACCACCGAGGACCAGGTGATGAAGAGAGACATGCCTCCTGCATTCATCAAGTGAGTGTGTCTCTGAAAAATAAAAGCTCTTTTTTTTTTTAATCCCTGCAGCTCCCTGTGTCCCTTTTCGTCTTCACAGTCACACCCCCGAGGAAGACAAAAAATACTGTGGAAATGATGCATGATATCTCAGCAGACAGAGAACTTGTTAAAAAGAGGATTCCAGACGGTTTAATGTCAGGAAACGTGGCTGCGTTCCCAGCTGCAACAAAGAGCCGCTTCTGATGTCTCGAGCACCAGCATCCAGACCGCTGAGAGGCTGCTTGTTGTTTTCCAGCCTGCATCCAAAGAGCTGACATTAACTCTGAGAGCTGCAGCTCTTGACATCAAGCTTTGATTGCTCTCTCGCACACATTTCCATGCTTTCAAAGGGCATCTGCTGCAATCAGTTCCTGTTTTTGTCCCTCTCCCTGATTCACTGTTCTGTTTATTTTTTGATCTCCAATTAAATTTTTCAGTTTTTAAGGAAAAGGGTCCGGACCTCATGCAGACCCACACACTGGCTCACTGGCACTCACACAAGGCATTACACCATAAATCTCACTCACAGGGCTTAGGAGGGGGGCGTGTGGGAATGTGAACCAGCCTAAATATAGATGAACCAGCAGCCATCGATACCATGACCAATGGGGGGGGTCAGAAAGAGGAGTTACTTGGGTTTATTAAAGTGCTCTTAAAAACTAACACCTCATTCAGGTTTAATCCTTTATCCTCCGAGGGAATGGCCTTGCAATGTAACTCTAAAACTTCAACCATGTGCAGTATTTGCAGAATTAAAGTTTGATTTCTAGTTTCGATTACAGGTGTTTGAAGCTTTGTCACCTCTATTTATAACGAGGAGGCACCATTCTCAAAGCAGACTTAAATAAAAGTCTCTAAATTTTCTGTTTATGTCATTAAAGATTAAATGCAGCCTACAAGTTGAGATGAGCTCGTGTCTTCTTTAGGGCCGTTTTCAAAGAAAATCGTTTATAATGTATTGCAAACTATATTTCCACATGTGTGCTACTTGTTTCTTTATAAAGGGAGCAGCTTCTTGAAATGAGGGGTTGCTCTTTGGTGGATATGAGATCTGATCTATTTGTTTACAAGGTGCTAAATTCCTGTTTTTTTGTGAATGCATGTGTCGGGTTTGATCTCGACTGCTCCTCTTAAGCCATCTGTGTTTTTTTTGTTTTTTTTACAGGGTGGAGAACTCGAGCTCTAAGCTGGTCCAGGCGGCTCAGATGCTGAAGGCAGATCCATACTCTGTTCCAGCTCGAGATTACCTGATCGATGGATCCAGAGGGATCCTGTCGGGGACGTCTGACCTGCTCCTTACCTTTGATGAGGCTGAGGTGTGTGTGTTTGCCTCGTTTATCAGGAGTGTGTCCTGAGAATCCCTCTTACTTCAGAGCAGTGGTATCTTTCAGGGAAATCAAGCTTTATTTAGCTGAGCAGAGGAAGGAGCGGGTCTGTAATGCAGTCTCAGATGCAGCCAGATCTAATCATTGAGATCAAATGACTCCCCCTCTGTCGTAACTCAGGGTGTGTGTTTGTGTGTGTTTGGCTGGATGTGTGTGTGTGTGTAAAGATATATGTACAAAGCTGAATGACGTGTGTGTGTGTGTGTGTGTGTTTGTGTTGGATGTTTGATCGCAGCTCTGTAAGTGGAGTCACATTGGCCACGTGATAAAACTCACCCTGTCTCATCAGAAGCTTCATTTTTTTAAAAGGGCAACCCCTTACAGTCACAAGACACACATCACAAGACTGTTAACACACACACACACACACACACACACACACACACACACACACACACACACACACACACACACACACACACTCACACAAAGAAGCCCAAACAAAACAACAGGCCTCCTTTAATGCTCTCTTAAAAAGCTCTCACACACACACACACACACACACTGAATTTTGTCGTCACCATGAATGAAAAGAAGTTTGCCTCTTATTATCATATCAGTTTCTGTTTTTCATGTCTGTTTACATTATCTCATGTGTGTTATAATGTTTGTGTTTGTGTCCCAGGTGAGGAAGATAATCCGTGTGTGTAAAGGTATCCTTGAGTACCTGACAGTAGCTGAGGTGGTGGAGACCATGGAGGACCTCATCACCTACACCAAGAACCTGGGACCAGGTCAGCAGGATGCATACTTATTCAATCAATCAATCAATCCATCATATAATCAGTCTTTATTTGTATAGCGCCAATTCATAACAAATCTCGAGACACTTTACGAAATAGCCGGTAAAAGACCTTACTCGTTGCTACAGTATATTACAAAGACCCAAACGTTAATCAGTCATGAGCACAGCACTGAGCAACATTCAGCAAAAGTTACAGTGGCCAAGAAAGAAACTGTTCAGAAATCTTTGGCAAAACCAGACTCATGATGAACAGCCATCTGTGGAAACTGCGCCGGGCTTGAAAAATGGGATAGAGGCAGGCCATCCCCACCAGCGAGCCAACGAGACAAGAGAGCTCAGGAGCTCCCCGGAAAATGCTTTTATTAAAACTACTTTTTTGAAAGCTGCTGGTCAGATTATTCAGCCCCCTCTGAAATAGGCAGATTCAACATGGGAATTAAGATCAACAAAAGATTACTTCATTACAGTAATTAGCTAATAAGGTAAAATGGGGTGGGGGGGGAGCAAAAACTGTCCCCAGACGGTATAACACAGAGGATGTTAAAAGGAAACTCTCCAATAAAAAACGATGACATTTATGATATTCTACATCTCTCATGTCAAGTATCTCTAACAAAACTAAAAAGTGTTTTTTTCCCCCCAGCTGCCATATGCAAGCATCATGGCTTCAATAATCAGATTTTTTATATCCCAGCCATGATTCAAAATATTTGGTTATTACACTAGCTAATATTAATTAGGGCGCGCGCCCCATGTATTGAGGCTGTCATCTCAAGCGGGCGGCCCGGGTTCACGTCCCGCCTGTGGCTCCCTTCCCGCATGTCGTTCCCCACTATCTCTCCCTGGTTTCCGACTCTATCCACTGTCCTATCTCGCCATTAAAAATAAAAATCTTTAAAAATTCTGACACAGTAATGTTTTAGAACACTAACATTTCAGAGGAGATACCTCCACACCAAATCCACTGGGCTAAACAGCCAGATCAAAGTCCACAAGCTGAGATAAAAATAGTCTCAGCCTGTGAACTTTTGGAGTGGAAATGGTGTGCGGGTTTCTCCTCTGCACTTTCTTCTGCATTATTTCTGATTCTGATTCTGATTCAGTTTTCTCCAGTACCAATGAGCCCAATTTTTACTTCTGAGATGCCCCGAGAAGGCGCAGTTTCACACCTCCTGATTTAAGAGAACACTGTAGCAAATTATTGTTGTCTCTTACTTATTAAATCCACTTTTCTCTCTTTGTTCAGGTATGACCAAAATGTCAAAGATGATCGAGGAGCGACAGCAGGAGCTTACGCACCAGGAGCACAGACAGATGCTGCTCAACTCCATGAACACCATCAAAGAGCTGCTGCCTGTTCTGATATCAGGTGTGTGTGTGTGTGTGTGTGTGTGTGTGTGTGTGTGTGTGTGTGTGTGTGTGTGTGACTCAGTGTGTGTGACTCTGTGTGTGTGTGACTCAGTGTGTGTGACTCTGTGTGTGTGTGTCTCTGTGGGAAAAACCTCTGTGCAGGTCACTGAGTGGATCCACCAATTCTGTTGTTATAGCAACACTCATAATTACAGTCATTAGTTGCTGGGGATGTCAGACTGACTACACACACACACACACACACACACACACACACACACACACACACACACACACACACACACACACACACACACACACACACACGTCGCCCACTACCTGCTCTCTCATACTGTACTGTGCTGTGCAGCAGCAAAGAAGAGAAACTCTCCCGCTGCTCTTGTGCGCTGTTCATTCACACACGTATGTTAAATTGGTTGTAACATTTGCACCAATAGTTTGAAAGGGAACGATCGTTTTCTATTTTATAAATATAGATGTTTCTTTGCTGATCCAAAAAAAATAAATAGTAAACCCCCATCATCCCTCAGCGCCCCTCTCTCGTCCTGCCTCCACACTCCCCCTGCCCCGCCCATCCTGTTTCACTAGTAGGGTTCTGTAAGGGACCGACAGCAGAGCTAATAAACATCTAGAAAACAATATTCTCAGCTCATTTTCAAGTAATGATATGCACATCACTGTTGATTTGGATGTTATATGTTTGGCTTTTTCGGCCATAGAAAGTCATGGAAGCGCCGCTCTGTACATGTGAACACAAAGCCAAGAACAACAAATCCAGAGGGAGTTTGACTTCACTCTCTTTTTAGGAAGTCATTCATCCACAATATTAAAATCAGGCATGGTTGTTTTTGTTTTTTGTTTAGATTTTTGGTGGGCTTTTTAAACCTTTATTAAAAAAATGAGACGTTGGAGAGAGTCAGAATTCAGAGAGAGAGAGGAGGGAGTGAAATGCAGCAAAGGAGCCACAGGTCGGATATAAACCCGCTTTGAGGACTTTAACCTCTCTACATGGGGCGCGCCATTTTTTTTGCCATACTAGTATGAAAAATGCCACATCAACTTTCATATTATGATTATTTATTCGACAATATGTTACATTAATTCTGCAAATCAACCAAAATAATTTCCAGAGGCTTTCTAGGGGGATAACATGTTTATTTATTTTTGCCCCCAAGTTGTCAAAAACAGCCAGTTAAAGCCAAAATTATTCTGATGTAAGGAGGGAAGAGGGGAGAGAGGGGGGGGGGCTAATGTAGTCAGTTTTCTAAAAATTTCTAAAATTCTTAATAATCTGTTTTCTGTCTTCAGCTATAAAGATTTTTGTCGCTACAAAGAGCAGTCGAGGTGCCGGCGTTGAGGAGGCGGAGAGGAACAGAAGGTTCACTTTTGAAAAGATGAGCGGAGAAATCACTGAAATCATCCGAGTGTTACAGCTCACCACGTGGGACGAAGACGCCTGGGCCAATAAGGTACGACCTGCTGCACATGTTTACTGTTTCTTCACTTGATACCCCAAAGCCCCCCCGCCCCCAAAAAAAACCCCCACCAAAACAATCCCCACATACTTCAATAACTTTTTGCTTTGTGCCTGTTCAAACACACATCCCACACAGACACACACTCTTTCCACACGTCGCTCTCTGAAATAAACTCACTCTTTACTTTCTGTTTCCACGTTTTCTTTTGGCTCACTAGTATAACTCTTGGTTTTTCTTTTTTCTTTCTTTACCTTTCTCCTCCATTCTTTTCCTCCCTGTAGAAGGTAAGCCTGTTTCTCTGCCCCTCTGCAGTTCCCAGCATGCACCTGTGTATGTGTGGTTGAAAACAGGAAGGAAATAATGTCCTTGTGTTTACACATGTTTCTGTCATGCTGGTTGCTAACAGCGTAAGTGTGTTGTGTGTTTTTTAAATCCACTGACTGTCAGTCGATGTGATGATGTTCAGTGCAGACACGTCATCGTTCAACTGTCTGATGTGCATCTGTTTGTTCTTAAATGTCCATTTGAGTCAAATGGCTTGAAACAGATGGAAGTCTGATGGAAGGGATGATCACTTTATCTTTTTTTTAAGTGGGATTGTATGAGGTATTTAACAACAGTGAGTGTACTACTTACAGGAGATGATGGTCATTTTAGCCACTCAAGAAATTCCCACCTGAAAAACATCAGTTCATTATAACAGTGAGCTACATTTTGGATGTTTCCCTGCTTCATGTCGCTGCCCTGTCCCGTGTCCTTTATTCAACCGCACAAGTTCTGGGTTCTTACGCATGCAGCGCGCTGGATCCAACTTGCTGTTTGAGTCAGACTGTGCTCTTTTAAAGCTACACTGAAGTCAAAATTCACTTTTCCTGAACGTGTCAAAGACGGAGCATGTATGCATCTTAACAAAAGCGTTACCCGGTCCCTGTTTTCACCATGTTCTGTTAAGTGATAATGGCCTCAGGCTGCTGGCACGTTCTGCACTGAAACATCAACACTAGTCGTGCATTGGTCACTTAACGAAAAATAGGAATGAAAAAACAATTTCTAAGACAGCTAGACTCTTGGCTATGAACACTAACCATCAGGAAAGCTAGCTAGCACTACACACAAAACATTCAAACAACCTTAAAAATAATTTCCCCATGTGTCTCCCTTAACCCATCTCATCTGTTAAAGTTCTTCCTCTGTGCTCCTACGGAGTATCCTCTTGTCTCTGCAGTGATGGTATGTCCTTGTGTCAATTCAAATTTTTATTTTCTTGTGTTTGTTGTCTCTCCGAGAAACCGATGCTGATAGTCCTAAGATAAAGCGTTGTCTCATGACATGGTAGAGGAACTAAGCAACAGATTACCATACCAGGCTGTAAAGAGAGTATTTGCCTGTACATGAATTTTACCTGAATTTCAACACAATGACAATATCAACAAAATAAAATGGAGAACATACTGTCAAGAAGAAAACATTACAGAGCAGTTTCATGACGAGCATAGGGGGAACGTAAACCCTCCAACTCGCTCGAAGGGAATTGTCCAGAATAATTTCTGCCTCGATCACACATCTGATCGACCCAACTAATGAGGAAAGTTTAGTAGAGGAGCTGTCAGGAATAACGTCTTAACTTACCTCACTAGTGTGGTCAATGGCAGCCTGTCTGGTCTAACATTAAGATAGCCTCATGTTTGTTTTCGTGATCATCAGAAAATGACCACATTATCACAAGATAATGAAATAAATTATTAGGCTTTAATACGGAAGACCAGCTTTGCTATCCTGAGATATGAGAAAGAAAAGACGAGATCTTGAAAAACAGCTGGAAATTACTTGTTACCAAAAAATGGGGAAAAATAAATGTATAGATGTATGTCACCTTAGGGCTTCTGTAGATAAAAATAACTTCAGGTTAAACTACAATTTGCTACAACCCTGTCCATAACCGTACTTAGCTTAGCTTTTGTGTCTGCACTTTTTCCACCTCTCCAGATAAGGGCTGTGTGGACGATTATCTACTGTAGATTATACACTATGTATTGATCAGCACCTCATACAACCCCACTCAAACAATAAGAAATATCCCTTAAAGCTGAAGCTGAATAATTATCTTTTTAAGTGAAGTTTTACAAATGTTAAATCCATCTTCAGTAGTGTTGCTTTTTCTTCCTTCTCGTGCTGCTAGCGCTCACTGTTTGATAGAGATGTCATTTGCACTATAAGATGCTGTTTTTAGGCAGAACTTTTACTTTGTCAGAATAAGTTTTTGGGCACATCACTTTATAAAATGTGCCATGAGATGTTTTCCTTGTGAAGATATCATCTGTTTCGCTCGTCTAACCTGTAAGCCTGCATGTTTCTCTGCAACACAGCTGCCTCACACAATGACCTGTCTGTGTGTGTTTGTGTGTTTGTGTGTGTTTGTGTGTGTGTGTGTGTGTGTGTGTGTGTGTGTGTGTGTGTGTGCTAGTGTGTGTGTTTGTTGTGGACATACTGCAAACCTTATGTGTGAGCTGTGATAAGCACTTACTGTCAGTGTGTGGGAGAAACGCTGGCACATGATGACTGTCCTCTGGGGTCATGAATTATAGAAATAAGCTGGTCGGTGTCCAGACACATCCATAATAGATGGTCTGTATTGAACTGTTTCACTTAGAGGCGCAGTCTCCAGTCGGCTGGAAAGAGTCACTTTTTTTCATTAAACCTGTTATAAAGCGGCGACGTCGGAGATTTAGATGTGAAATATAATCGGTGTATAAGGCTGCAGAGACTTTCTAAAAACTGTTCCCACTTTCCAGGTTAATAAGGCTTTTATTTTTTATAAATACAAAAATATTTCAGATTTAATGTATCAGTCTTCAGGGTATAAAATGTACAAATGAATGAATATTTGGCTGACTATTTCATTCAATTCCTGGATCTTTTATTCTCAAAAAAATGTGGTGACATTTGTTTTTCTTTGTCAACAAATTCCACTTAAAGATAGAAATGTAACAATTAAAACTTCTGTATTCAAAGCCTGATTGAACTAACGGTATACTAAATCTAAATGCAAGTGCTGTATTTATTTTAAATCTCTTTTGCTGCAATAATAAACACTAACTCATGGAGCAAATCTGTATTAATCCGCCTCTTAAAGTAGTCCCTGACAAAAGAACCATGTTTCTCTTTTGGGACCGTTTCTCAACATTACAGTGTCTACATGTTAAAGAAAATCTATTTCACAGAAAGTATCCCGTACAGATAGTGACTGTGTCATATTTTAAGACTTCCATCTTTAGAGGTAATGGATATGTAGACTTTAACAAGCAGAACAGGAGAGGGTGCAAAAGACTTAGGCATTTGGTATTTCTTTTTGTTTTGCTTCAGAAAAATGTCAAATGAAACCTCTTGATTTGTGTTATATTGGGTCACAACTGTGCACATTATTTTAGAGATGTGATATTTTAGTTACTAGAAACAAGAACCAGTACTGTAAAGCTGTGTTTCCTCTTTTCCTCAGGACATGGAGGCTTTGAAGAGATCTCTGGCTCTGATTGAGTCAAAGATGGGACTGGCTAAAAGCTGGCTCAAAGACCCTCACGGACAGCCAGGTAACTCCATGTCTTCTGCTGAAATGTTTCTAGATGTTGCTCCACAATCTCACGCTGTTGTGTGTCGTTGTCCTCAGGAGACCCCGGTGAGGTCGCCCTGCGTGTGATCCTGGATGAAGCTGGGAAGGTGGGAGAGCTGTGTGCTGGGAAGGAGAGGAAAGACATACTGGCAACCACTAAAGCTCTGGGACAGATGACGGACCAGGTGGCCGACCTCAGAATCAGGTAGTGTGTTTAAGTAACATGGACTTTGTAGAAGTGGATGCAGCCGCTGTGACATCAACCAGCGGTTTTTATATTCAACTTAAAACTTCAACTTCAAATTACTTTATTTAGCTTGTAAGCCATAACAAATAATGCATGACAGATGAGCAAAAGATAATGCTAAAAATGCTAATATGGGCTACAAATGAATATGGGCTAAAAAAAAGTTTTTTTAGGGCCTCAAGTTTGGCATGTTGCTCATCATCATATTTATTTATTTATTTATCTAGAACCAGAATTGACCATATTTATACACAAATGTGGGCAAACATTGCTACAACACATCATGCAGTATTTAAGAAAACGTTAAACTAGAGACTATTGAGACTGTAAACACAACAGTTAAAAGTGAACAGAGGTTATAAATCCAACAAGAATAAGTTGTGTTTCCCATAGTTTCATACGATTAAAAGTTAATTTAACGACCAGTGGAGTCTCCCCCTGCTGGCCAAAAGAGAGAAAGCAGCTTTAGGACACCGACATGTCGGAGGAAAGCTTCTTTTTTTTTGTTACTCCTCTGTGTTATTGTAATGTAATGTATTTTTTCAGCATGTGTCAGCTTTCTGTGTATTTGTCCTTCATGACAGAGGCCAGGGCCCGACCCCGGGGTGCGTGCAGCGTGCAGGCCAGTGCTCACAGGGCTTAGACTTGTTATTTGGCAAAGTGGACAGCGCTGCTCGCAGACTGGAGGCTTTAATCAATGCCAAGCAGGCAATAGCCAGGAGGCTGGATGCTGCACAGGTCAGATAAAGAAACAAGAACATAATAATCCATTTTACCCACGAGACCTTCTGTCTGCATTACATTTACCCTGTGTCAGTCTTTTTTCTATTATAGGCTTATGTTTGAACAAATGTTAGTATACTGTATACGTGTATTTATACTGAGATATTTAGACACAAAAAGTCACTTTTGCAGACTCGATATTTTATTAGGTACCACAGGTATCTTTGAGTGTCATTTTTTAGTATTTTTACCTTTTATAGTTTTTTGTGCCTAAATGTAATTGTCCTCATTTGTTCTGGTGTTTTTGCTGTGATGGTAGCTGCTGTAACAAAGTGATTTCCTTTAAATGATTGATAACCTAATCTATGTTTTTTTTACGACCAATAAAGCTGTTTAAATATCCTATAAATAATTTAAAGCTAATGTGGACGATAGCAGCAGCCAAATGCTTAGCATACAGAATTCTTAAAAATCTGTTCTAAGCATTTTTCCGGACTTTCTGTGCAGATTTTTTTTCCTGCTTGTGCATCATTTTAAAACTGAACTCTGATGTGCATGTTGTTAGGCCTGGCTGGCCGATCCTAACGGCGGTCCTGAGGGGGAGGAAAACATCAGAGCGCTGCTAGCAGAGGCCAAACGCATCGCCGATCTCTGTGAAGACCCCAAAGAGAGAGACGACATCCTGCGCTCCATCAGTGAGATCGCAGGCCTCACCGCCAGACTCATGGAGCTGCGCAGACTGTACGCTGTCCCTCCTCTGTTAAACACGCACTGCCAATGATGCTGTGTAATACTTTGTGTAATTCTTAGACCCTTCTTTTTTTAGGCGCAAAACGCAACCTCATGCAGCCAACAGGTGGCATATTTTACCTGCATGGAAAATATGTTGTTGCCTGTCTACCCTTGGAATCAGTCCTAAAATAAGGTTTCTAAATGTTTCATTGCGGTGTGATGGGTTTTTTGGTGAAAATGTACAGGGTCAGCAAGAGTTTGAGGATCACATCTTGGTGGAACTTAAAGGACAATACCACTCAATTCAAGAAACATGACACTGATTGCTGTCTTATGGTGTGTTTAGTGGGTTGAGAGCAGTCACTAAATTATACCGTTTAGTTTAGTTTAGTGAATCACAGGAAGATGAGTCATTGGTAGAGGTAAAAATGTCTCCTCTCCATTTCAACTGCAACGATAACCATAAATGGAAACCAAAGAGGTCACCAATGACCAGGTTGTTTTCCGAATCCAAACAAAAACATGACTGTTGACTTTAAAGGAGGAGAAAATGGGACTGCAATTTATCACAGGAAGATTTTTTACTTACTTACCGTCACAATTCATTATTGAGAGGCCGAGTAAAGGCTTGGTAATAATGATGAAACTGATCATTTTAACTTATGCCTTTAAATCTGAATTCTGATGTCCTAACTCTGGCTTTTTTTCTGGTCATACTAGAAAAAAATTATGTTGACAAAGATTATTTTTCAGTGGTATTTGCCTTTATGGTGGTATTTGGGTTCATTTAATCATATGGTTTTGGGTCTGTGTTTTACGGCTGTTCTCTGTTCCTCCTTGAAATGTTCTTTCTATTCTGTTTCTGTCTCAGGGGTAAAGGTGACACCCCTGAGGCCCGTGCGTTAGCGAAGCAGATTGGTGCAGCTCTGCTGAACCTGCAGTCCAAAACAAACCGGGCCGTTGCCAACATGAGACCGGCCAAACCCGCCGTCACCCTGGAGGGTAAGATGGAGCAGGCCCTGCGCTGGGTGAACAACCCCGGAGTGGACGACAGAGGAGTAGGTGAGAGGCGGAGGATGACGGGATGATGTAGTGGTTCGGTTCAAAAATAAACGCTGTGACCTTCCATGCCTTTAGTCAGACTTTGTATGATGGATGGAGAGAGAGTGAAAGTGGTTAAAGCAGCACCTGCAGGACTCTGTGATTAGCCAGTGCTTCTGAAGCGTTTGTAGTCCATGTGCATTTTTGATATTCAATAGACATCTTCAACATGTCTGATGGTGCACGCCCCCTTCAGGAGGCCAGTTTGAATAAACGCCCATCTGCTCTGCCTCTCTAGTAGCTTGTGGGCAGAGCCAGAGTCGACAAGGTCAGTCGCTCTCTGCAACAATTTCCGAACAATTTCATTCAAGAGCTTAAGATGCAAAATCAGAAACGATGCAAATTCAAAAACAAATGCAAAAGTCGAATGCTGATGCAACGACTAAAATCCCCTGCAAATAAATGCTTGTGCTGCAAAAAGACAAAACTAATGCATTAAAAGAAAAAGTGCTGAACTCCAGAATCCAATAATGCATGTCCATAGGATCCTGTTTGTGCGTGTGTGTATATTTCAGCCTACGTGTGTGTTCATGACTAACAGAGTGTAAAAACTGAAATTTCAATAAGAGTAAATCTTAATCTTATGTTTCTGAATTTGCAGCCTGTTTCTTCTAATGAAAAATGTTTGGGTTGTTGCAGAGTGATTGCCCTTGTGAGCCAATGAAGTATTGTTTTTTAATGAAGATTTAATAATACAGTTACTGTTACTGTAGATCAGTGATTATGAAATATACTAAGGAGGAAAGGAGATGCGTTTAAATGCAGCTTCTGCTTTGAAGTCAACCGCTATCAAAGCCAGACATCCAGGATGTTTGAGGTTTAAAAAAATTCAATGAAACGTCTCTGATACCGTACATATCACTAAGCCATACACATTTTAAAGCTGAATGATCAAATACTGTAACACTATCGTATCATTAGTCTTGCTCTTGTAATTCCTGGTAGCACTCACAGCTGAAAGGCACTCACTTTCTAGCCTGATCTGATGATAACTTTCCATAAAACACTCTCCCTTATTGCACTGCCAGCTTTATCTGCGGCGCTGTAGCCCAACATGCTTTGTGCAGCAAATCAGCCGTCTGACAAAGACAGTAAATGAGTGTTCATTTTCTCACCGTCAAGTTTGCATGCAGTGGGACTTCACTGTGAATTTGGTTCAGAAGTGACTTCACTGGTGACTGATGCTTTTTCCTTAAATCCCCACAGGAAGGTATCTCATGCATGAATCACAGAGTGACTAACTTGTTTGACTAAATCATTTATTGTATTGTTTTTACTGCTTTGTTTGATGTCTGTTGCTCTGTTCCGGTCATGTCTTTTGATTGTTTCCTGTTTTCTTGCATGCTTCCTTATGGGAGCAGAGTGTGAGATACTGCAGTGGAACGAAGGTACCTGCCTATTATAAGATATAACATTAGAGACTTTATATAAAACCCATAAATATTTTTTTTTTATCTCAGCATGTTCCACTAAATGCATTATCTTCTTCTCTAATTTAGTGGACTACAAGTATGCACCGCGGTTGTCCCTTTTATCCCTGTTTATCAGAGCATGTTATCGACAAATACAAAAAGACTGTCTTGCCTGTTAAAGTGTTTTCATGTCTTAATAAGGACTTCTAATTGTTGCACATGAGACTTGTTGTGATGAGAGTTGTGATTAAGGAATGACTTCCTCCCTGCGTCTCCTCCCAGGCCAGGCAGCAATCAGAGGGATGGTTGGAGAAGGGAGGCGGCTGGCAGGAGGCCTGTTGGGTCCGTACAGACAGGATATGATTGGACGCTGCGACAGAACAGAGGGTCTAATGAACTCTTTGGCAGACATGGCCGGCAGAGGCGAGGCCGAGGCTCCTCATGCACGAGCAACAGCAGCTCAACTGCAGGAAAGCCTTAAGGTAGCTCAACAGACTGACATTTATCATCCAACATTCAACATGAACATTTATCACTGAATGATGTTTAAAATGCACTGGAATTACAAACCTACAGCATACTGGATTCTGCAGCCAAACAATGTTCAAACCCACAGAGACTTCTCTCAACTAAAGTGAAAATTGTAAAGCTTATGAACACACCAAAAACATCCAACTAAATGAGAGTGATGTTGAAGAAATGATGCACATGTAATTAAGATATTAAGTCTTGGATTAGTAAATTGCATACAGAATAATAATAGAAATATTGGTGCAGAGCTCCCTCTAGTGGACGGATTAAAACGCTCTCTGCTTCAAACAGGACCTGAGGAAGCACATGCAGGAGGTGATGACCCAGGAAGTATCTGACGTTTTCAGTGACACCACCACCCCTGTCAAACTGCTGGCTGTGGCTGCGACTGCTCCACCCGATGCCCCCAACAGAGCGGAGGTCAGTGACACACAAATCTGTGCTGGCTACAAGAAAAGCACCCGATGCTCTGCAACATCCAGAAGTTGTCTGTACTCTTAGGATTGTTAATGTTTGATGCAGGTTTTTGAAGAGCGCGCGGGAAACTTCGAGGCCCATGCAGGTCGACTCGGGGCGACAGCAGAAAAAGCTGCAGCCGTGGGAACAGCCAATAAGAGCACAGTAGAGGGCATACATGCTGCTGTGAAACATGCCAGGGAGCTCACACCACAGGTGATACTATTCGCTTCGCTCCATGATTTGCATGATTGCATAGATATAGATAAAACATGCAGCTGTCACAACCATTTCATACTCAGTCTGATTGTGACTGCTTTTAAATGTCCAGGTGACTTCTGCTGCTCGGATCCTGTTGAAGAATCCAGGAAACAAAGCGGCGTACGAGCACTTTGACACCATGAAGAACCAGTGGATTGACAATGTGGAAAAACTTACTGGTGAGGATTTTTGCCAAGATTTTGTCTGCAACTTAAATCTTTTACGATTTAACATTTTGCAACAAAGAGATATCCCAACAATTCTTAAAGTACTGCAAAAACATAAGTAATCAAAGATGTATGTGTGTGTGTGTGTGTTGCCTCAGGTCTGGTGGATGAGGCCATCGACACCAAATCTCTGCTTGATGCATCTGAGGAGGCGATAAAGAAAGACATCGACAAGTGCCGAGTTGCCATGGCGAATGTTCAGCCCCAAATGCTTGTTGCCGGGGCAACAAGCATAGCAAGACGAGCTAACCGAGTCCTGTTGGTGGCTAAGAGGGAGGTGGAGAACTCTGAAGATCCTCGGTTCAGAGACACAGTGAAACATGCGTCAGACATCCTATCACACACCATCTCGCCCATGGTGATGGATGCTAAGGCTGTGGCCGGAAACATACAAGATAAAGGTGCCTAAAGACACGATGCAAACACATTTTAAGAGATACATTAAAACACAGACTGACACGGTGTATTCTCTTTTTATCTCTCTTTCTGCTCTGCAGCTCTGCAAAAGGCTTACTTAGACTCGTGTCTGAGGATTTTGGCTGCAGTGGGAAAAGTTAGAGAAGCCTTCCAGCCTCAGGAACCTGACTTCCCTCCTCCACCACCAGACCTGGACCAGCTCCATGTATGTTCATTCAAACACACACACTTCCGATTATCCACAACAAACCATTGAATAAACCTCCACTTTCCCACCTAAGAATATTAAAATGACAGCAGTAACACAAGCTTTGGCAGTTAAAAAATACATTTAAGTTGGAGTGCCTGGAGTATTGTGCTCTCTAATAAAGTCCCCCCCTTTTCCTTAAATATATATATATATACACACACACACACACACACACACACACACACACACACACACACACACACACACACACACACACACACACACACACACACACACACACACACACACACACACACACACACAGTATATAGGTAACATAAAGCATGTGTCTGTGTTTGGGTATTTTCCAGGTTAGCGATGAGCAAGCTCCACCCAAGCCCCCCCTGCCTGAGGGTGAGGTTCCCCCACCTCGGCCTCCTCCTCCAGAGGAGAAGGATGAGGAGTTCCCGGAGCAGAAGGCTGGAGAGGTGCTGAGTGAGCCCATGATGGTGGCCGCCAGGCAGCTGCACGATGAGGCACGCAAATGGTCCAGCAAGGTCGGTCAACACAAACACTCTAAAGAAATCAAATGTCCATATTCACCCCATCAAATATGTGATATGTACAATCAGCTGCATTCGGGCAGCTCGTTCAGTCATGTGTTGATTGGGACACAGAGTCTCCAAATAGGGAGGACATGGAAACGTCATGGAGGCTATTAAGAAGAATTTATAACTCAGAATAAATCAAGGGCACTCTACACAGACAGCAAGCTGAGCTAACAATGTAATGCCACATTAGACATTTTAAATGAGCCAAGAAAATATGGAAATGTATAAAACAAATTGACTCTCAAGCCAATATTTTCTATAGTATGTCATGTTTCAGGAAGATATTGGCAGCTTGGCAAGTCAAATACCAACATTTTCCTCTGGAAAACTGGACAAAAAACTGACAAACTTTCCAGTGGGATACAAATTTTTCCAAACATTCTGACACCATGTGAATGCAGCATAAGCACTGTCTTGTATGCTGTGAATATTCTGAAATCATATTGGTTCTGAAAGTGGCTTGATTCCACTTTCCCAAGGGAAACATGAAAAGGTTTGAGGTGTCAGTATGTAAGATTTATTATAACTCAAACATGGACACTTGCATGCATACAATAAACTGTATTTACAAAGTTGACAAAAAAGAGCTGTCTGTGGAGAGACTTTGACTTCAAAACAAATAGTTGCAGTCTTCTTTTTGGTTATTATCACTGTTGGTGTTTCTGTTTTGTGTTGTTTTCTCTGTGTACATGTTTTATCGTGCAGGGGAACTGGTATAGGAACCACTTATTTGTACATTTAATGGATAACAATCTAGCTTCAGTGCACTGTTTCTATCTTCGTAAAGCTCATAACCATTTCCTCTCTATAGCTTCACTGCTCTTCTCGTTATGATCGATTTATCAAACAAGTCTTTGCAAACCAGGAAAAGGTATCTCTTTAAAAGGCCGCACATGGGTCTCACTAAGTTTCCGAGCACACTCCTACATTTTCTGCAGGATGCAATCCACTGGTTTTGGTTACAGTTAGACCTTGTTTGACTGCACAAAAGCTTTTCAGACTTTCAACTCAGCTACTGCCTCAGTGCAATGCACATCATCCACCTGCTTCCAGCCCCAAACAGCTCCCCTATCCCTTCCCTTTGTTTCCATTTTTGCTTGTGCAGGCAGTTTCACCCTCTCCCTTCTTCTGCTAAGTGCTTGCGCCTCCTGCTCCCCGTAAATCTCCTGTCTTTTGTTCTTCCATACTGTACTAAATGCCTCCTTTTCCCATGCTTCCCTGGCTTTCTTCTTCTCCATATTTCTCCTTTTTTTCCTCCTCCTCCTCCTCCCAACCCCTTTGCCTCCCTCCCTTCCCATCCCAAAATGCTCCCACTCCTCCAACTTCCATCGCCAATCCCCGCCTCCCCTCGCTCAAACCAGCCTGAGGATGAGGAGGCAGTAGAGGAGAGGGAGGTAGATGATGAAGATGAATTTACTGATGGTGAGGATGACTATGAGCCAGAACTGCTGATGATGCCGTCCAACCAGCCTGTCAATCAACCCATTCTGGCAGCTGCCCAGTCTCTCCACCAGGAGGCGCGCAAGTGGTCCAGCAAGGTCTGCGCACGCACATGTACATGAGTGCACACACAAGCTGACAGGGGTCAGAAAGTATTTCTTACATACTCAAAAATCTTCACAGAAAAAAAATAACGCATAGGCCTCACACAAAAACAGCCCAACAGGACAGCGCACAATTCTCTGCGTCTGCGACTACAATGGAAACTTCCACCCAGCTGTGGCTGCATTTCACTCAGACATGTTCACAGTTATATTCTTGAGTCATTCAGAGTATTTGCATGGAGGTTATTTTTCCTTGATGTCACAGTCAATTTGTGAAGCTCAAAAGTTTTTATGCAAAAGATGTCGTATTGCTTTGTTCAAGGTTGCAAATTGTATAAATGTAGGGAATCTGATAAATTGCTTTTTGTGAGCCACGTTCTCGCTAAAGACAAAAGTTTAACATGATTAAATAAAACAATAGGTACGTTTCTCGCTGAAGAGAATTTAAAGTCTTTATATGTGATTTTTCACACTTTTCTATACACTTATAGAAATCAAGTATATCCTCTGAAAATAACTCTGTGAGTCATGACTGTCTACAATGGGTGTAACACCCGAGTCCCACTGTCTGTGATGCTTTCAGAGTTTTCAGAGTCCTATCTTCACTTTGTTTACATCGCCCGGACGGCTGGCTGACTCCTCCCCTCACGTATAAAAGTAGTTGAGGGACCAGAGAAAAGAAGAATAACATACTGTACTCACTGCTTAACTGTGTTTCTAGCTCACGCTCATTACGGGTAAATTTACATGCAGTGTGAAGATACGAGCATAATAAAGATCGCTAGCATTAGCATGCTAACACAACAATGCAGCGCAAGTTGTTTTGGTTTCATGCTGGTGCTCAAGAGTGACATCTACTGGATCAGTAGATATATAAAGCCTTTAAGCAAACTAATGGTTATGTTGTGTTGATGCAAGCTACTAGCTTAAGTTTACCTGCTAACTTGGCCAGCCAGCTAACAATGGTGGTAGCTAGAAAGTGGTTGTTAACTGACTATGTTGTTGAATTTCCTTTTCAATTGACTTCTCAGTTGCAAACTCAATCAGAAGTGGTGACATTATGACAGTTTGTCAGGTTTCCTTCATTTATCAGACGTTGCTAAAACACAACAATATGACTTATATACCAAGGCCGCCCATGAAAGGGAAAAAAAAAGAAAGCTTTCTGGGGCCCAGCTACACGGAGGATTTGAAATTTTAATGTTGTTGGTGAACCTAACTTTAAGACGAGTAATGTCAGCATGTTTATCTCCATGCCAAGACCTGCAACAAACTTTTCTCAGTGAGCTCCAGAAGCTGATCAGAGCCAATCCACCAAGAGTTGAATGTTAGCAAGGAGGCTAATGCTAATGGTACTGATCCAATGTGATCAATGTGATCCAATGTCACACCTGGGGAGGGCCCATATAGCCCACTGGACATTTCAGGGGCCCAGTCATTTCTGTAGGCGGGTCCTGACAACATTTGAGCTTCTCACCCTTAACGTGACGACATCATAGGAGAATAGCCGGCATGCAAAAAGGATGAATGACGAGGTTGTACTCAATAGTCATGGATTTCTGGAATGGCAAATGTATTTGTTGCACCTCCTGGTTCAACTGGTACCAGCTTCACACATGCCACTCTTATGTACGTGATAACATGTTTTTTAAAGGAGGAGTAACACAGTCTGTCTCGCTTTTAATGTTGCTGTCAATCACTCATTGCCTGGCCAACCGGTGAAGCCAATGATGGTTGTTTCCAAAAGACTTCTGGGTGATGTAGTGTGGATATTAGACTGCTCGTGTGGTATGATCATCAGCTTCTGCTTCTCAGTCTCAGGGTGTTTTGTTCCAACCCTGAGATAATCGCCACATGGGTACTAACTCTAAATAACTTTGATTTTAGGAGAAAGGTAAGAACTGTGAACACTGTTTCCTACAACTACCCAACTAAAGACACGACTGAACTTGTACTAACCATGCATGCAGCTTTCTGCTTATAATCCAGAGCCTAATTATTTTTTTTAATTCAGCTTCATTGATATTACCCGCTATCATTTACATAGTTTTCAGTATCTTACAATGTAATGGTTTCATACAATTGTATGGAAACATACATATGATATATTTGCTTTCACACCTCTTGTCCAAAGCCTTGCCCTTCACCAGTATCCTGCTAACAGCTCCTCCACTTCTTCTTATTTTCTTCTCCCCCCCCCTCTCTTCACAGGGTAACGATATCATAGCAGCAGCCAAGCGGATGGCTCTGCTCATGGCAGAAATGTCTCGACTGGTGCGGGGTGGAAGTGGGAACAAGCGCGCACTTATCCAGTGTGCTAAGGACATCGCCAAGGCGTCAGATGAGGTGACCAGACTGGCTAAAGAAGTGGCCAAGCAGTGCACTGACAGACGCATTAGAACTAATCTGCTACAGGTAAACTACCACAGACCGAGACACGTGCTGAAAAGAGCTTCACGTTATTTAAACATGTTGTTGTTCTCTTCCCAAAGGTGTGTGAGAGGATCCCCACCATCAGCACTCAGCTGAAGATCCTTTCGACCGTCAAAGCCACCATGCTGGGACGGACAAACATCAGTGAAGAAGAGTCAGAGCAGGTAAACTCACAGAAAAAAAAAACTTGTTGGATGAACTGGTCCAATGTTTTCTCTTATAAAACAAAAGCTATACTTTCTTCTTCACAGGTTTACAGATTGAATGTAGCTCATGGTAATCTAATTGTTATAAAGATTTGGACAAAACAACTGGATGCAATGAACAGTCAGTAACAGTGATCTGGCATGTTAGATCAGAGCATCTCGAGTAACTTTTGGCAGTCAAAATAAATGTACTCAACTTTTGGGTTAGATGTATAAAATGGTACTAAAGTACAGCATTTAGTTAATTTCACCCCTGACAACTTGTCGCTATTTAGTTTTATCTCACTTGTTTTTAAACTGCAAATCTTTTAAATGTTTCCCTGCCCAGGCCACGGACATGTTGGTACACAATGCCCAGAATCTGATGCAGTCAGTGAAGGAGACGGTCAGAGAAGCAGAAGCAGCCTCCATCAAGATCCGCACAGATTCAGGCTGTACGCTTCGCTGGGTACGCAAAACCCCTTGGTACCAATGAAAACCTGGTCAGTGACAGTACATTAGTAACACTCTTGACTTGGCAACGATAGCACACAACTTGACTAAAAGTAGCAAACGTGCACTCAATAGAGGAAACTGCAGGTGATTTTGATCCATCCTCCACTGTAGTGTTATACCAGGAACCATTTCATCTGGTACAAAGCAGGTTTTATTTGTTGGAGTCAGTTCAGCTTTGCTCTCCAGTTCCCTTTATCTGTAACCCTGGTATCCTGCAGGCTCATCAGAGACAGTTTTTAAATATATATTTTTGGTATGTTGTGTTACAAGAGTTTATCCAAATCCCAGGTAAATATATTTTTCTGCATGGCAATGTTTTCTATTTTATAAAGGCAAAATATGATAATAAGATATTTGTCTCTTTAAGGACATTTACTTTTATTCAGTTTTTTTTTCAGTGAGTTTCTTATACTCTATTGTGTATATAAAGTATTCATTTGTTTTAAGGAAATCACTCAGCTTTGAGTTTTTTACGCCGAGTTTGACACTAAAGTGTGGAGTCTTGTGTGGGCTGATGAGCCTCTTCATGTTTACGTTTATTAGCAACACTGTTCTGAAGATCTATGAATTTAAAGGTGATCTATATACTTGAAGAACTATAATGTCTTCTGGATTAAAAGTGCTATAACTTAAAGGCAAATAATACAGCAAAGAACCTTGGTTCTCAACTGGTGGGTCAGGACCCTAAGATGGGTCACAAACTAGTTTCAGTAGGTCGGGGATTTTATGCTACAGAAAAAAAGAACTTGTGGCAAAAAGTCTATGCAAGCTGCTTAAATTTTTGTTTCCCAATTAAAATGCACTTGCTGTGGGGACGTTTGTTGTCTCTCCAACACAGTAGTTGGCAGTAATGCACCTCAAGGCTGGTTGCTACTTCTAATAAACAACAAGGGAAGAAGAAGAGGAAAAAGTGTAAAGTATTATTGTAATGGTGCGTTCCATTTGATCACAGAAGTTGGAAATTCCGAGTTACCGTTCTGACACGTTAGCAGGAACGCCCCCCTGAAGTGGGAAGTCTGACTCGGAAACTTCAGTAGTCTGAGTTAAAATCCAACCTGGCTGCTCTGTGCATCAACAGTAACGTTTAGGCTGAAACTGGTGTGTTTATAAGCAGCTTAGTTCTCTTTTTGTGTAATTAAATCAATCACAGTAAAAGTATTAACAAGCTATCATGTTACTTTCGCATGCAAACTATCACGCAGTGTGTTGTTATTGACGGGTATTAGCTAACCAAACAAAGGTGCTCCTGGAGGCGTCCGTGTTGCTTGTCTGACTTGCAACTGGAACACGATTAACTCGGGTGTGATGTCATTCCCAGCTCAGAGGTCTGAGTTCAGAGGTTACTCGAACTACTATGCTACTAGTTTCAAAATGCTAATTTGACATCTTATACACTGATAATAGTTTTCTTACATTGCTGCACACAGCACTGAGTTTTTTTGTCCCCTGTCTCTCCCCAAAGTACCGACCAATGGAAGCATGAATCTATCCAAAATGCACCATAGTTGAGATTTTCAGAATGGGTCCTGAAGCTCGACCAGTTGAGAACCACTGGCTTAGAGGGTGATTGTATATTTAAAAAATATATATTGTTAATAAAGTTTTTTTTTGTTTGATTGCAGAAATGTCTATAATTAATCACTTGCTGAGATGTTTTGAACTGTTTTCTTTATTTAAATGTCACAGTGACAATGCCAAAGGTTTTCTTTAACATTACTGTAAGCTTCTTGAAGTTCTCTAAACATTTCAAATCCAGGTTATTCAAATAACAACACTGACATTTTCTTTACAGACCCTGTTGTAGGCCTTCTTTTTAGGTCTTTTTTTAAATCAAGAGTATGTTTTCTGCATTTTTAAAAAAATGTATTGTAGTGCTTTGTTTCTGCAATTACTCTGTAACAGTTGAACTGTTTAGGTTTGTTTATCAAAAATATGAAGTGATTATTGACAGCCACCCAAGATCCTGTTTTTAGGCATTTCTTTATTGGTGAGCTCAGTGGTCCCACTTTGAATGCTCTGACTCTTTCTTGGTGACCCAGGTGGTTTGAACATATAAACAACCTTTTTTATGTGATGTGACATTTAAAAAGGATGTTCTTATCTGGAAACATTAGTGCGATAGAAGGACGCATGATTGGTGACGCAGTTAGTAAATTAAATTCATTAAGTGGTTGTAATTTCTTAAAAAGAAGTTTGAGTTTTGTTCGATTTTCTCTATAAAATGTCTGGGCAAATTCAACTTCTTAATGCAGGATTCTCCAGTTAGTGCGTATGTATGAAGCCTATATTCACGTATTAGCGAGCCGTCCCACACAAAGCACAGAACGTTCACTGTATTTTCATATTTATTTGGTCGTACTGAGCATGTAGCAGTCTGACTCCTCGCTGAGAGGGAAAGGGTTTATACTTCTGTGTGTACCTGATGTGTTCATTCACACCCTGAATGTATTCTGATAGCTTCTAGCCCTGCCAACACATCTGCTGTGCCTTGGAAGAATAAAAATCTACTACAATGATAACTGGAGTCTGCACCTTCTTCACAACTCACTTCTACCTACCACATACAAAAAAAATGATACCAGAGCTATGTGCTAGTATCTCCAAGGCTGTATTAAAGCATTTAACACAATACTCAGTTTGCTAACAAGCTCCCATTGAGAAAGCAAGCATGTTGTAGTTCTGCCAGTTAATTATTAGTGTTTACCACCTTCAGTGTTGGGAACGTTAACCATCTTTATTAAAGTTTACCATGTTTATTATCTTTGTTTACCACTTGAACCATGTTTATGATGTTAGCCACATTTTGAGGCTATATACTAAACCACCCTTTAAACTAATTGTTTAAAAGCTAAACCAAATGTTAAAAGCTCATGATGACAATGCTGGCATGCTGAAGTTTGGAAATTTTGTCATTTTTAGTTTTTATCTACTTCACCTAGCAGCTCTGAAAGGTCATACTGAAGCACCTTTAGGCTAGCATCAATGTTAGCAAGCTACCTATGATAATGCTAGCATCTCAAAGTTTGTCATACATTTAGTTTATCATGTTTTAAGTTTTGTGTCACCATACTAGCCTTTGTATATCATTATCTGCCTCAATGCTGGGTTTCTGGACCAAAGTGGTGAACCTGCAAATTGACAGGCTGCTAACATGGCTAATGAAATAAACACGCGACCATATCAGTTTTAAAGCTTTTTATAAGACATCTTTTACACTGAATATATATATTTAACTCCACACATGTGCTTTGAGTTGTATTTTTCACATGGACAACCGATTGTGCAAATGTTGTGCTGAGTGAAGAGGTTGCATTCAAGATTGTGTGAGTATCTGTTTTTACACAACTGTTCCCGAAAAAATATATTAGCCTGGATCAAGGCCTTGTGGAGAGTTGGTCAACATCTGTTAGTCAAGACATGTACCTTTGATTTAAGGTATATTATTCAGACATCTTCCCTCAGGCTCCAAAGCATGCAGTTTGTACTGTAGTGTGCTATACAAAGCACCTTAGAAGGCCACATTAACAAGTGAATGCAGATATACGCACTAAAGTCGGTGCATCAAGACACACTGCAGCTACAAAGAAAGTAGATAGGACATAAGAATCTTCACAAAAATAAACATATGTGTACGTATAAAAGTTGCTACCTTATAATATTTAAAAAGGCAAGGCTGCTTGTTCTTAGGCGACATGCGAATACGATTGTACAGGTATGCTGAAGAAGTAATGAGGAGCAAGGCAGTGAGTTGTGAGTGTCCCTTTTCAAACCAAAATATTCCCCTTAGGCAACACTCAGAAAGTGTTAGACAGAAAAGAAAGAAAGAAAAAAAAAGAAATGGTTCATACAATGCAACACATTTAAACTAATAGCACTTCAACAAGGTCACATAGGTTATTAAGGCTTCCCTTTACAGGCCACAAACACCATCCAGGCGTAGAAACGTAATGCCAAAAACAAAATAAATAACTGTTAGAATGCAAAATATTTCATTAAAGGTCACATATTATGCAAAATACACTTTACTATGTTTTTCTAACACTAATATGTGTCCTTAGCCTGTCTACAAACCAGCCAATTGTGAGAAAAGTCCACCCTTTCCGTTCTTTGCCTGCTCCACTTTTCAGAAAATGAAGATGTTCCCTTTGTGACATCACAAAGGGCAGTAACCCCTCCCCCAGGTGGGTGACACTCCCACAGCTAGGTGTTTGTTCTGCCCCTCTGAGTCTGCCTTCTCACTGTAAACAATAGGGCATGGTGCAGGAAAGCCCAAGGCACCCAAGCCCTTCCAGAGAGGGGGCGTGGTCAGAGACAGCTCATTTGCATTTAAAGCTACAGACACAGAAATAGTCTGTTCTGAGCAGGGCTGAAATTGAGGGGTTTATAGGCATGATTGAATAGAACAAATTTAATGTATGGCAAGAAACTTCACAGACATGTTTTGGGGACCTCTGAGGCTTATTTAAACTTCTCGAAAAGGAATATAATATGTGACCTTTAATTACAAAGAGCCAGAGGAAGATGTAAGACTTTTTGGAGGGCTGATTCCGTGAGGTAAAAACCGTTCCCTCTATTTGGCACGTTGGATTGTTGAACTTTGGGTGTTGATAGTCATCACTCAGGTCCGCACTTGGAATTTCCCAGCTTTAGTCAAATATTTGACCCCTTTAAATGGCTTGTACTTCTCTCCGTACATGTCAAGACGACTCACCTTAAGACCTGCGCAGAGGGTAAAGAGGCAAAGTCAACATTTGGTGCAAAATGTATCGTAACAACAAACACTGTTAGTGTTACTCAAACTATATACATCCTCACAAACAAAGATAGAGAAGGAATATGGCTAAATTGACCAGTTACATTTTTGGACTTCAAATCAAACATGGCTGAGTTACGAGGGTGAGAGGTTATGTAAGGAGGATTACCTGATATGGCCATCTGTTGTATCTTCAGGTCAATGTTGAGTGTCGGGTTATCTTCAGGTTTCGGGGCCCCAACCTGCGTACTCAGACTGCCTCGCAGGTTAGGAAGCTTCTGAGTGTTCAGTTTTCCAATGTCCCAAACCAAAACCTTAAAAAACAGATATAAGATCCCAGTAAGTATAATAAAACTAAACCCTTGTTTGAACATATTTAAAGGTGAAAAGCTGTCTGGCCTTGCATGTAACAAATCTAAGACTTCTTAAGAACCATCCTCTTCACCCTCTCTTCTGCACTACAACTCAAGTTTGGCCACTTGCATAGAGGATCCTCCACATGAAGTGCCATCCAAAACCACTTGAGGGGGAGGGAGGGGGGGGGGCAGTGGGGATTATTAAAAAAAACCCTCCAGCAGAAAGTCTACACAGAAGCTGGCTCAATGACCAAGTGCAGCACAGTGTTGAGACCATCATGGAAGAGACTCAAATTGTGCAAATTACGTACAACTTACAAACAGAATGTTTATTTTAAGTCAAACAGATGTTGTACCCTATTAAGAATGAAATCTCCTCGGAGGTACAATGGTTAAAGTGTACATTTGATTAAAGGTTATAGATGCTATATTTAAATGGAGCGATAAAGATTTTTTTATAATAACCTCTGAAAAAGCATGCGTCTGCTAGCTCACTCTCCACACTGAAACTTGTTGATTATGCTGCCGTATGCTTCATTTTGTACCTCATTCAGCTGTGTGTGTGTAACTCTAAAGATAGTTAATGGATTGGGAGTGGAGCGGGTCCGGTTTGAGCACCTACCATATTACTGCTGAGGACAGCTCTGTAAGCAGATGGTTACCTTGGTAGCGAGGTCGTAGGTGTAGTTTCCCTGTGAGGCTGTGAGGTTGGCATTTAGCACAGTTTTAGGCATGTGGATAGTGACCTTCAGGCTCTCCACCGTCTTCCCCATCGTCTGCTTGGGTCCGATGGTGATGTCCAGGCGACCAGAAGGTCCCGTCTCAAAGAAGCTGATGCTCTGCTTTACGTACACCGGGATGGCCACGAGACTGAGGATGGAAACACAATAAACAGAGCGATGCAGCGAACACACAGAAACCAGTTACCAAAGTGACAAGTGTGGATTGTGAATCCTAATTGCAGAATTCCCTTATCCTCACTAAAACCCACAGAGAACAGTGGGACAAGGATGTTACTGTTTGTTTTTTTGTGTGTCATCAAATTCATCTACAGGTCATTCCTGTTGAAAGCTTAAGATTTATTAAGATGGAAAGTTTTTCAAATTCTTGCACAGCATCATAAAATGAGGATAAGCTGTAACCAAGGTTTCTTTTTTTTTTTTTTAAACAATTATACAATAAAGCATAGAAGCTGTGCCTGTGCTTACTTTTGAGAGCTGACATGATAGTTCATGAGCGTGAAGTTTCCGTCCGGCGGGATGAAGGAGAGGACGTGCTCTGACTCCCAGCGCTTAAACCGAACACAGGGGTGGAAACTCACGTCGTCGAGGAGACGAGGATTCTGTCGTCAAAAGAAAAATGAAAAAAGAATCAACGACTACAGCAAGTTTGGTTTAGATAGACGCACAAAAGAAACGACAGAAGAACATAAAGAAAGACAAACATGCACCAGGAGGAAAATAACTCACCATGAAGGACAGAGTGAGGTCGGGCATCCCAGTGAGCCTCACACAAGCTTCAATCACACCCTGGATCTCTGCGAATACTGGCGTACCTACATGAGAAAGATTGAGGCAAGGTTGTTATTAAAGAGTCAAGATATAATCTCAGAAAAAAACTACAACTCTACTACTACTGTAGGTAAACAAATCTTCCTCTGCAGTGCTCAAACAAGTAGTCTTTTGTACCTGTTTTGTCCAGAATGGCATCTATTTCCTCTATCACGTCGAAGTACGCCTCGTTGTTGGTGTATTTCACACCAGCCCGCCTCCACGGTACGTTGGACAATTGACCTGTTGGCAGCGTATCTCCAACGTTACTGCTTCCTGGAAAACATGCAAAAAAAACCAAATAAACATGTACAGAATTTGTCTTTGTCAGGGAGGAGTAGACAGAGAGTGGTACAGCTCAGATTGACCTTTAACCTCAGTTTACCTGTGAGAGTGTTGACGACCGATCGCAGGATGGTGGGAGGCCTGATCATCTCTTTCAGGACGTTGGACTCTGTTGCTAGTGGGAAGCCGTTGTCCAGCATCTCCTCCAGGAGCTCGTACACGGTCACCACGTTATCCTTGATCACACCCTCTGAGCACTCTCCGAAGTAGTCCTGTCGGGAAAAAACAACAAAATCTATAAAATCTACCACTGTAGTCAAAGTAAATAATGCAAAACATGGACCCAGAAATGTCTATAAAGCAGCAACTTCACTTCACACAGTGACACCGACTGCTATCTGTGTTAACATGTTGTGGTTGCTAAGTAGCGCCTATATTTCCTTTGTGAAATGCACTACGGGTGAGTACTTTGAAATGACAGCATAGTCAAAAATAAACCATTTTAAATGCTTTTTTAAGCTTCTTATTTTTGCCATTTTTTCAGTGTGAAAACACGACACTGCCACTATGGAGTAGTGCTGGGCGATTCATCGATTTTTAAGATATATCGACACATTTTAAAACGAGATATAGGTAAGACAATATTGTTTACAGCGATGTAGTTTGTATTGCATTGCATCAGCGTCTGTCCCTCTTCACCCTGATCCACCTCTCTCTGAGCGAAACTCAAAAAAACACAGCTGTGTGTTTGTTATGCATGAAATTAGCTTTTTTTTTTTTAAATAAATTCAAAAACAGGTAGTTTGTTTTAATTTATTGTCTATGGTCATGTTGACATATAAGTATATATATATAAGTACATATAAGTGCCTGTCTGACATTAGGCTTTAGGCTCATGTGGATTTGACTGACTTTGTTTTTGTTATTTCTTTACAGACAAAATATCCAGATATATATATCGTGTGTCAGCATTCAGCTAAAAAATATACCTACATATGATTTTTTGGGTCACATCGCCTAGCCCTAATATGGAGTACAACGTTAAGGCTGCAGTTACTGTTGACCCTCACTGGTTAAAGACATCCTGGGTAATAAAAAGTACACGGCACAATAAAAACAGCAAGCAGCTGGAAATCACCGAGCCAAGGTTTACTGAGGACACACAAGGATCTGTTCCTCTATTTCAACTAATTTGTAAAAACATGAGACAGGTTTTTCAAATTCGCAAACTACTAACTAAGCATGCCAAATGAGTATTTCTAACTTGTGGATGGAAATCAAAAGAAGTCTTATAAGAAATGAGAAGTCTGTTTTTGTATGTTGTGTCTCCTGTCCAGACATCTGAGCACAGATTGTGATCCCACCTGGATTGTGTCTGCCACTCTGTGCAGGAACTCAATGACAAACAGTGGAGGCACTTCAGTCTGGATGACGGACAGGAAGAAGAGCTTGCCCTTGTATATGGATATGAGATAGTGGTGTGGGGTCTGCAGGACGGGGGGCACATCCTCCGGGTCCACCGCCTTCTCCTTGGCCTCAAAAAAGTAATCACACACACTGCGGCCGATGACACTCTTCCAGTGTTTCTCCAGGATGATGTCTCCCGTGTGATTAATGAGGAACAGACTGTGGATCATCTCAGCTGCAACAATGAGCTGCTTGTTGTTGTTGTTGTTGTTAGTCTGTGTTTCTGAGACTGATAGGGAGATGAAATCAAAAAAAAAAGAACAGATTAAATATTACATTACCCAAAATAAAACAACATAATATGGATTTTTAGCAGTGTTCTCCTTTTGCCAGCAATAATCCTCTGTCAATCTGTTCAACTTCCTCCAAACTCTGCAGGTAAATTCACCGTCTGACTAAACAAAGATTGTCATTTTAACTTTCTTAATCTGTGCACAAACAATCAAAAATGAACTTCAGTGCAAGAGGCGAAACTATAGCAAAACAAAGAAGTCAAAGTTTGACAGATGTTTCAAAGTTTTACCTGCTAAATCCAGTCGGTCTGTGTCAAGAATGATGACTCGGTGTCAATATGGCAGGCTGGTGTGCAGCTGGTGTGCAGAGGAGGAGACGCCTGCAGATCTGTGCACACGTAAACACAACCAAGTCACAAGAACATGGCGAAAAAAACAAACAAAGAAGGCCTGAATACTGTTCGTAGAGTGCTTTGATTTATGCTGAATGACCAAAAAAAACGTCCAGCGAAGTCTTCGCCTGGTCGATACTTTTCAGGGCAGTTTCAGAGTTTTTTTTAAATCAGGCAGCATCTGCGGGCAGCTAAGACGCGGGTCTTCAGTGGTGACTGATTGGGGTTTTGATGCCCTGAGTACAACTTTCAGGTGTTCGGAAAAAGTTTTGGATGTTACCTCACACATTTTTTATTAACAACAAAATTAGAGAGGTTTTCCTTTAAATGATTTCAGAGAATTTACCCCCCGAATCAGTACATGAAGAAATCTGTAAGAACAATAAACCCTGACTGAGCACCCTGAGACTATCACACATTTATTGTCTACTGTACAGATATTCTTAGAAGAATTATACTAATTTTATTTGTTCTAAAGTCTGTAATAAGTTTTCTATTAAAATTGAAAATGCATTTTTTTTCTCAATCAATCTTATTCTGCTTTTTTTTGTGCAAATTTTACATCAATAAGTTGAAATTGTTACAAACGCTTCCTTTTCCCTGCTTTAATTAAATAAATTAAAATGTATATTTCTACAATTTCACAAAGCACTAACATAAAAGCGATTGAATTGTTTATTGTCAACTTTACTTTATTGAATGTATGTCTTTAATATGTTTAAAGTAATGCTCTGGCATCTTACCATTTTGTACTTTTTGTCTATCCTGTTTGTGTTATTCTGTGTTTTTGTTCAGTTTATGTGTTATTTTGTTTTATGCTTTAAATATCTACAATGTATGGAAAAGGCCAATTTATTGAGATATATAAAAATCTATGCTCTTCTAATGTCTCTTACTGTGCAGTAAAAACTGATGCAGATCCAGAACTAATATAACTTTGGCTCACACAGACTATAACAACATGATATTGTTATCATATTCCTTCCTTCCACTTGTCAATGCACCTCAACTACCTCTGCTTGATCTGCTCTCATGCACTACATCACTTCATTCTATCCTTTCTATTTCAGTATTCATACAGTTCTGGTTACTTTATTCCTGATGTTTCTTATCCATCATAATAATAATAATAATAATAATAATAATACATTTTATTTCAAGGCTTTCAAAACTCTCAAGATCACCTTACAGAGCAGAGATAAAAAACAACAAAGTAACAACACAACGATAAAATTAACATTAAAAAAACACAAATGTACAGGCTGTAAAGGAGTTATGAGAACGGGTGGAGAATGATCAGACTGAATATAAAAGTTTAAAAAGATGTGTTTTGAGATGAGATTTGAAAATGGAGAGAGTGTCATTGCACTACGGTCACTTTATTTATCTCATTTTTACCTTTACAGTTATATTGTTTATTTTAGTTCTGTAGTTCCATTATTCACCATGCACCTTAATAACTTATCATTTAGTATTTAGCCTACCTGCACATAGCTCTGTCTATATATATATTTAGTTCTCGTTTACTGCACATAGTTCTGTTTACATCTGGTCACTACTGCACTCTACTCCTTTATATTTTGTATTTTTAAGTTAAGTCTAAGATTTAAGTTGTATTTAAATTGACACTTTATATTTAGGTTAATATGTTTCGTCTACTTTTTAACACACTGTTGTTAATTTACTGCTCTGTGTGCCTTTGAATTGCCCCCCGGGGTCAAATAAAGTGTTTTTGAATTGAACTGACTTATCTACAGTTTACAGTTTCACAGCCAGAGGGGGGGAGGCAGCAACAGATGCCTGCGAGGCAGCACTCAGGGCACACACACTTAGTTCCGCACCGTTAGACAACAGCACCGCGTTTCTTTTTCCACGCCGGGTTAAGGTGAAGCAACGTACCCCGTCAACAATGGCTTCTGGAGAACCCAAAGCAAAGAAACAAAAGGTTTCAGAGAAGGAGAAGGAGAAGGAGAAAGATGAGTCTCCAGCCAAGAAGACTCCCGACAAACTGAGGTGACCCGAAACATACCTGAAACACGTTTCTAGAGGACGAGGAGAGACGACCCTCCTCTGACTGTGTGTGAATGTTTATGCATGCCACATTTGCAGTTTTACACTTAAATCAGCACGACGTTACTTAATGAATGTGCCAACTGAATGCATAGTTGATGAAATGTTGAAGTTTTGTTAAATCAAATGTGTGCAGGAAGCAACCACCTTAAAGGTCGCTGTTTATGTCGGTTTAAAGTCCTCTGATACGGTTTACACTTTATCTTGCAGCTGCATCATGTTATAGGTCAGCTGATAGTAGTAATGCAAGCCAGGTCGTGATTGTAAATAATCACGCCCTTTAACTTTTAACTGCAGCCAATCTGCCAGCATTTTATACCGTGCTGCGTTCAGGTGCGCTTCGGAAGATCGAACTTCCAAGTTGACGAATCTTTTTTTCCAACCTCGGGATGTTTACGAGCTTTAAATTACGTCGTAATCACAATTAAAATACCCAATTGTACAATTATTTTACTAATTGGCAATTAAAAGTGACAAATCATAAATTTGCAGTTTGTAAATAGATTAAAAAAAACAACAACAACTAAACTGTAAACTGAAGTCCTCCATGATTTATCGCCAAATATTCTGACAGGTAGCCTTACAACATTTTATCTGACTTTCCCAGGTGTTATTCTGACTTGTGGGAGACATCATGTGATTTCTATTTTATTTTATTTATTTATTTATTTTTTCCAAAGTCGAGAAACCAAATGTTCCGACACCAGGTGAATGCGGAGTTAAGCGCGACCACCACCTGCAGATCTGAACACTGTGTCCATTCAGTGCCAACTTTAGAGAAAGCTCGGTTCCTTCTTGTACAACCTCCTGTGGAAAAGAACTGTTAAAGAACAAACCACTTGCTCTTGTAAATGTTGTGTTTAAATGCTTTTTTCTCTGCATCCTTGGTGAGGTGCAGCACTCTCATAATGGGGGCATCTCTGCTACAGCAGCTATCATCAGCACGCTTCTCACGATGTAAATTAATCTTCTCAAGAGAGTGAGAGTGGATTGAGGCTGGAGTCTGCAAAACAAGCCAATCAACAGACAGAAACAGACCGTGGCTCTTCCTCCCTCGGTTGCCTCCAATCAGTCAGTCAGGAGTAGGAGGAGCTGTAGGCTGCAGGGGAACATCGATCTACCCGCACAGAGGGCTGAAATGTGAAGTTTTTGAATGCTTTAGCTCTTTCTGAGCCGGTTTTAGGTTGCTCAACAGGTCTGTCAGTATCTAGCCGGTGCATACAGAGAAAGGGACACCATGTCTTCAGCAAGGTAAGAGTGCGTAGACATGGAGAGAAGAAAGGCAGACATGGGCTCTGGTGTAGTGTAATTGGGCTGCACAAGCTCTGTAATCTTGTGACTGCATATTGGCAGATGTAGGGAATGATAGTAAGGGTGGGGCATCTGCTTGATTCTTTAAATGACAAGAACCCATCTGTGTAGCACAAGACAGTGTCGACCAAGTCATCGTCTTAGAAATAAATCTGTCTTGCTGCATCTTGTTACATTAAAGTCTTCGGAGGATGGTGGGGGGGAAAAAAAAAAAAGGATGAATTGGAAAACATGTGTTTAGATGTGTTCATGTTGAGAGGTGGCATATGTCCCGAAGACATAGTTAGAGACTTGCTCCTTCTGGGGGTTTACTCAGAACAACACAGCCATGACATGAAAAAACATGCAATGAAGGCAGGACGTGTAAAAACACATCCTAGTACACGTGTTCTTTGCCTGCTGACACAATCTTAGCTGTATTTGCTCCTACTGAAGCCAACATTGCAGACTAACTCACTTAAGATAATTGGTCACTGTGTTTTTCAAAACAAATTCCAGCAGGGATGTTTTGCATTGACACACAGCTCAGACAGAGGCGTCTTGTTGCTGCTGTCTCACGTCGCTGCTTTAAAATCACAAGCATCACAAGACTTATGATTTATTCAGGGTTTTTATTTTTGCCTCAGGAATGAACAGACTGCACACAAAGAGGCTCACATTCAGCGGCGCGGCTGCCCTGATGTTGCCTCGCTGTCAACGTCCAAAACACGGTTTACATGAATGACCGACCGGGTCCTCACCTCAGAGAATATTCATGTTCTCCTTTTTTTTTATTGATTGTTGATGAGTCATGTGTGTTCATGAGCTACTTCTGCTTTTCTTTCTGTAAGAATTTGAGCTTTGAAATCATGTGATTGAAGTCACATGGAAACAGAAATGTGGGTTATTCAATGTGGTGGTGAACTCACTGAGCACACGTTGAGTGGACAAACATGAAGTCCGTGAAATGTGTCTGTTTTTACATTACGCTGAATGAAAACAACCAGGCAGTCTTAAGCTAACTGAGTCAAATACATACACTAAATAGATTCTACAAAGCGGTCTCATTTTTACTGTTGAGTTTTTTGTGTATGTTTTTATAATAACACTTTATGTTTCTGTTTCAGCCCTAATTCACTCTTTGGCATGGGAAACCCCTTACTGGACATTTCTGCTGTAGTGGACAAAGACTTCTTGGATAAGTAAGTTAGAGGACAAAAGCCCGTTATGATTTCTGTTGATCCTATGAGCGGCAGTAGTCCTCACTGCTCGAGATGTGTGTGTGTGTAGCACTTGATTCAGAGTCAAAATTAATCTGAAAAATACAGACAGGGATTTAACTTCTTTTTTTTTTTCCTAAGATTTGTTTTTTGTGGGCTTTTTATTCCCTCGTTTGAAAGGACAGTGGATAGTGTAGGAAATCAAGGAGCGAGAAAGAAGCCGCTGGTCGGACTTGAACCCTGGCTGCATGCTTTGAGGACTACAGCTTTTTGGACCTGAAAATTGTACTTTATCCCAAGAATTTAAAAGCAAAGAAAAGTGAAATAAACTGTTTTGTGAAGGGTGTACCGTGGAGCCTAATTCTATCTTTTTGCTGAATCTTTAAGATTAGTGTGAAAATCAGTTATAATGAAAATAGATCTTATTTCTTTTAGTGCGGTCACTCGCGTGCCGGTCTGACCATACAGAGAGAGGTTCTCTGATGTTAGTGGTCAGTGATGATAAGAGAGAGAACAGCACAGCACAGGGGACAGTACATCTCTACTTCTTTACATTGCCAAACAAAGAATAAGAACCTCTTCTTTTTGTCTTTATCGTGTTCACATCAGGTTGACAGCTGAGCACAAAAGATGTGACTCAAGTTCTCCTATGAGCTGAAGTTAAATTAATGAGGCTCCCTCAGATAATGACCTTACCTGATCTGTAATAATTAAGTATTAAGAATGTTTCAAATGTATTGAAATAGTGCCAGCCGTCAGTGGAAACCTGCTCAGTATGAGGAGCAGTTTTCTGGACTGTCCTTGCTCCGTCACACTGACTGACCAGCTCAGAGTCCACCCTCTGACCCCTTGCGTAAACTTGTGGATTAGAGCAAAACCAGCCGGCCTCAGTTTTCTCATTGACTGAAGCGGGGCTGAAACTGCATCATAATCCACAATCTATCTTTGTCTTTTTTTTTTGTGTACTTTGTGATTTGCATTTTGGAACCGACATATCGATTTGGACTCTGAGTTGGTCGCTCAAAACCTCCGGCTATGATTGAATACTTGTTTTATTAATCACATTTTCAAAGGAAGTGAACAACACATTTTTAAAGCACAAGCATTGTGTCTTCTATTCCACATGAAACAGATTTCAGACACAAAATTGTGGAGTTAGTTGATTGAAAAGCATTTTTCCCTCAGGTTAAAAACTGTTTGGTTTTTAATTTGCATCTGTTTCCAACCGCTCTGCAAAACTGATCCCTCCTCCTTCTCCTTTAATTATTTGCAGATACTCTCTGAAACCAAACGACCAGATCCTGGCAGAAGACAAACACAAAGCACTGTACGTACTCTATCTCTTACATTGCAACATCTTCTCTGGAGTAAAGTCTGTGTTTGAGCTCTCACTCGTCTACCGCTAACAGGGCTTTGTAGTCTGTGCATGCAGAAATGAATACGTCTGAATTCACACCAAGCTTAGTCCTCCCTGTTCCGGAGTGGGACAGACCAAACAGGCGCACACCAGAAATAAGGACAATTGACCTCCGTTCCTTTAAAGATGGCCAATGGCACTGCAGCAGATTCAGCTCAGAGAGCCGGCCTCGGCCAATAGAAAACCAGGACACTTCACCTCCCAGTCCCTGTGAGACGAGAGCCAGAAAGCAAACATTTCACAGCAGGCGATAAGAAAGTCGTGTGTATGTGTGTGTGTGTGTGTGTGTGTGTGTGTGTGTGTGTGTGTGTGTGTGTGTGAGTGAAAGAGAGCTGTACTGAAGGGTTCTAACTCGACACTGATCTGGATTGTTATTCTAACATCTACTGACAGTGTTATACTGTAAGACACATATTTACACGAGGATAAATGGAAGTGAATCAGCCAGATTTATAAACTAAAATAAGCAAAACAGCGCCAATAAATACAATTGTTTTTCTTCAGAAAGAGCTGAAATCCAAAAGGAGATTGGTACTCACATAGTTAGCCTATAGAGTTGTCATTGTCTAAGGTTCTACACAGGTATCACTTTTTAAATGTTACTTCTTGTAGTGGAGCCACTTTGGTCTTTCTTGTTTCTGTGCTCTGTTGTTGAATACAAATACATTAAAGGTTTCCCCCCGATCCAAACTCATAAGAGACACATCAGAGACCGCAAACTATACTTTAAAGTTCCTACAATAGTCGGTTCCATTTTCCAACCTCTATCTCCCAGATGTCTCCCCCTCTGCAACCTCTGGCTCAGTCTCAGGACCTTTAGCAGCAGTCAGCCCTGTTACACTTTCCAAGGACATATTTGAACATGGCGTCTCTTAACACGCGCATGAAACCGCACAAACACATGTCAGAGTGGAGGAAGATATGTCTATATTTAGACTACACAACATGGAGAATTACAGATGCTTTGGCCTGAGGCAGACTATCAAAGCACTGGACAGTGGACAGTGCAGGACCAGATGGGCTTATGAGCCTTTTACCTGAGTTCATTTGGGGGGGACATTAGCATAGATCGTGCAGCTCCAGATTAAAAATGTTCATGTTTTTTTTACCACATGTTTTTATTTATTTAAATAAAAATAAACCTTCAAGATTTTTACTCTTCTAGCTGAGACAATGTGTCACCTCTCTCATTCTTGTCCACTTAATGTAAAGCTACAGGGAGGAGCTGCAGCACTTAGCTTGGTATAAACAGGGGAGTAGCTAATCTGGCTTAGTCCAAAAGTTAAGAGCATCCACCTGCACTATTGGGGCGGCTGTGACTCAGTGTCAGAGAACGTCTCTCAACCTGAAGGTCGGAGGGTTTGATCCCCCAGCTCCTGCAGCCACATGTCCGATGTGTCCTTGGGCGAGAGACTTGACCCCAAGTTGATCCCTCTGCTTTGTTGGCTGCGTATTAATGTGATAAGATAATACTGATGGATACTTTACAGAGCGACCTCTGCACTCAGTGTGTGAAATGCAGTGAATGTGTAGGAGTGACCTGTGGTGTGAAGGCGCTTTGAGTAGTCAGGAGACAAGAAAAGAACTACACAAGCTCAAGTCCATTTAGCATATTATATTTAAAATTTCCTTTTCATTAGATCTCACCAAGGAAATAAATACATAAAATGTTGTAATTTAACAATCTAAAGCCACAGTTTGGTTAGTAAAAAACCTTTTGTGTTCAGTAATTAATGATAATTGACACAGTTGAGTGGTGGTGCATTGTCATATTTGAAGTTAGCGCCCCAAAAAATATCTTGTCGGTCTCAATTTTGCAGAAGTGAGCAAACATTTTGAATGATACTGAGTCTTGTTTGGTAATCTAAAAATGTGTGACTTAAAATGTTGTTGTTGACTTTTTCTAGATTCGAGGAGATAGTGAAGAAGTTTAAAGTCGAGTACCATGCAGGAGGCGCCACACAGAACTCTATAAAGGTTGCACAGGTCAGTCATTCACACACAGACTTTCTGTTCTGTCACATACGTCAATATTCCGTTAAGTTTTTAAGGGTTAATTGTACTCTTCACGTGTATAAATCTACTAATCGGAGCTGTTGTCACCGTCTGTAGTGGATGATCCAAGAGCCCCATAACGTGGGCACGTTCTTTGGCTGCATTGGCAAAGACAAGTTTGGAGAAATCCTGAAAGAGAAGGCTGAGGAGGGCCACATCGACGCCCACTACTACGAGCAGGACGAGGAGCCCACAGGGACATGTGCTGCATGCATCACCGGAGATAACAGGTGCGTTATTGTTCTAATATTGTTTTTCTTAAAAAGGTGTCATTATCCATCTAGAAGTCTTTAATCTTCTTCTTTTGCTTCATCCCCTCAGGTCTTTGGTAGCAAACCTCGCTGCCGCTAACTGTTATAAGAAGGAAAAGCATCTAGACCTGGAAGAAAACTGGGAGCTGGTGGAAAAAGCTAAAGTCTACTATATTGCTGTAAGTAAAAAAAATGACAAAATGGTTTGTTGTGCTATTCACTTCTGATATTGAGGTCAACTCATGTACTGTCACACCACCATTGTACTCGTGGGGTTTCTGTGTGTAATAGCCCTGACTGCATGTGATTCATTAGAGCCCATCAAGATATAAAAAGCAGATCAGTGTTGACCCAATGTCACCGTTTGCTTCCAGGGTTTCTTCTTGACCGTCTCTGTGGAGTCCATCCTGAAGGTGGCAAAGCACGCGTCTGAAAATAACAAGCTGTTCTGCCTGAACCTGTCGGCGCCCTTTATCAGCCAGTTCTTCAAGGATAACCTCATGCAGGTTATGCCCTACGTGGACGTGCTTTTCGGCAACGAGACAGTAAGCCAGACGTTCACAGGTCATCCTCTAGACCAGTGGTTCTCGACTGGGCTAGCTGCAGGACCCTCTGCAACTCTTTCATGACAAATTGCGACGAAAATGTTCAACCACTCAAATAGTTTTAGTGAAACAGGGTGCATTTTTGATGGCTTCACACTTTTATGAGCCTACAGCGCTGAGGTTTTTTGTCCCTTTTCTGTCCCCTTCTTCTTCTGTCGTTGTTTATTAGCAGTAGCAACCAGGCTTGAGGTGCATTTCCGCCATCTACTGTGCTAGAATTAATAAACTTGCCCTCTGCACGTGCAGTTTTATTAGAAACACACCCTTTAGTATTAAAGCATAGCATAGACTATTTACTACAGGCACATATCCTTGACGTCCTGTGGCTCAGTGGTAGAATCACTCGTCTCTCAAATGGTCGAGGGTTCGATCCCCAGCTCCTGCAGCTACCGTACATGTCTAATGTGTCCTTTGGTGAGACACTTAACCCAGAGTTACTCCCCCTGCTTCATCCGCTGCGTGTGAATGTGATTAGTATCCTTTAAAATAAAAGCACAGCATATACTTTTTGCTACACGTTTTTTTTTTTTTTTTTTTATTCCTGGCACGCATCCCGGACCCCCTTTTAGTCCCTCACCCACCGGTTGAGAACCAAGGCTCTAAGATACTCTACAGATGCCAGATATTGATAGTTGATCTCGTGTTTGTGAGTAAGACAAGATTGTTTCTTTCTCGTTCCTCAGGAGGCAGCTACATTTGCCAAAGAGCAAGACTTCGAGGTAAATGCACTGACAGTCTCATTCAGTATTTGCACATGATAAGTGTTACATAAGGTGTGTCTTATTAACAGATTGTGTTTCTGTGTATTTTGTCTGTAGACTGAGGACATAGAGGAAATTGCAAAGAAAGCTCAGGCTTTGCCCAAAGTCAACACAAAGAGACAGAGGGTTGTCGTGTTGACCCAGGGGAAGCATGAAACCGTTATGGCCAAAAGTAAGATTAGAGTCTCTCTCTTTTTTTCCCCTCTTATGTTACTCCTTTGTGTCTCCTTTCCTTTGTCAGACGTGCCCTTAAAAAACTACTTTTCCTTCTCGTGTTTTAGGCGACAAAATTGAGACATTCCCTGTACTGAAAATCGCCCCCAAAGACATAGTGGACACAAACGGTGCAGGGGATGCCTTTGTAGGAGGTAAGGGCTTTTTTATGTTTTCATTCCCTACACTGCACAACAAAGGTTGCTTTTCTTTGTTTATTTGTTGTTGATCTTCTGTGCAGGTTTCCTGTCTGAGCTGGTCCAGGACAAACCACTGGATCAGTGTGTGAAGGCGGCGCACTACTCCGCTAACGTCATCATTAGAAGAGCTGGATGCACCTTCCCAGAAAAACCTGACTTCAAATGAGAATCCCCCCCGGACAACCTTACCTTTGGCTTGAAACCTCTTTTATTTCAAAGCTCCCCTTTTTTTTTTCAGCCAACCGTCCAAGTCCAAATCATTATTTTTGTATTTTATTCATTCACCTTTTGTTTGACCCCTGATGTGTCTGCATGTCTCTATGAGCTCCACTAGGGGCCACTAGAGGATCATGCAGAGCCACAGGCCTTTTTTGGCTCCGACACTGCCAGTCCAGTACAATGACACGGTCACACAATCATACTGACACCCTACTGTAAGAGTCTGTCATTTCCTTAACAGCTCACTCTACATAACAAGGACTCTACATATGAGGAGTAAAAAAAGAGAAAAACACTCTCTAAGAATGTCTTTGATGCTGCATTAAAATGTGCAGTTGTGATTTCTTTTCTTTTTGTAATTATAATTGACTTTAGACTGTTTTGATTTTAACTGGCCAGTTATGAAACCAAATGTTTCTCGTTTATGCACACACTGAAATATGTCAAAGTCTCCGCCCAGTACGTCCTACGATCACTGTTAACCGTCAGCTGTGTCAAAGACATGTAGAAGTCACCTTCCAACTCACCATGGTTTGCTTTATCCTTATGCAGCTTTTGGGGAAGGGGCTTCTAGGAATGAGTGCCTTTTCCATTTTTTTCTCTCTGTGTTTCAAAGTTGTAAGGGGCTTACAGATGTCTTCTGAACCCACTTTTGATTATTCAGGGAAACTTACACATTAGACCAGTATGAGTCTTGAGGCTTGTGGAGAAAAATAGACGCACAACATTTCTGAATGCATGTAAGGCGACTGGTATCGTTTGGAAACTATCTTTATATTTGAGTGTTCTTTGGTCGAGTCATACTGTAGGCTTTTAAACTGACCTTTCTGGGGTTTTTTTAGATGATTTTGATTTAACCAAACTCGACCACCGTCCCCCCCCTTCAAAATTAATTGAGAATGAGTAATATTTTTCTCTCATTTCAGTGACATTTTATAACAGTATGAGCTGAATTTAGGTTCAGGACATTTACCAAACATTTAAAATCATTAGAATACCTGATTTAGTGTTATTCTGTGATCGACAGTATTTAACATTTGAAAACAGATCAAACGTACACCTCTAAATGTTTCATTGTCTGCATGAAGTCTGCATTTTTGTGAAAACTAGCAGAGCTGTTCAGGCATTACAGTAACGATGTATGTCCCTGTGTTGACTGTGTGTTAAGAAACACCAAAAAGCCTTATGTTTATCAAAGGTCTGAATGGGTCTCAAGTTTCCCATTTCTGTGCTTTACTGCAGTGTGCACTCAGAAATAAAACATTCAAGGTGAATCCTATTGTTCATCCTTTTTTTTTTTACTTTACTGTTTCATTTTAAGATGCTTTTCTTTAATACATTCAAATGTTGATCTAATAGTCAGATCTACAGTTTGTGTTAATGTTGAATTCACCCTGTAAAAGAAAAAGGTTAAAAAGAATATAAATCTGAATTTCTTCTCCCAGCAAAAGGAAAACATTTTAAAATGCTCAGCTAAAGTGGAAATTTGCCTCAGAAATGGATAAATCGTTAAAATAATATCTAAAGTGAAATAATTTGCTTTGGATGAAAAGTGTGTGATAGATATAGTGATGGATAATGTTTAAAGATTGAAAAGGTAAGGTTAGTAAACAGATAATATAGTCTTAATTGATAAATGCTTTAAACAGCGAGCTATAAGCAGTTGGGGAAAAAGTGCAACAATGAAGTGTCGATAAATAGTTGAAAAAGTTTTCTGTAATGCTTAAGTGCTTTAAATATTTACCTGCATCATGGAATAAACTATATTCTATAACAGTGGGATTGTTAGCGATTGATAACTGAAATTGGATAATGGTTGAAATGTTTAGGTAAAACAGGAGATACATGATTTAAATAATTTTCTATCTTTAAGGGTAACTATACATTTCAAATAGCCAAAAGAAAGATGATAGTTAAAATAGATAATGTAAAAAAAAGACAAAGTAATGGATCGGCTACATCGGCTACGAGTGAATAAGTAGCTAAAAAAGGTATAAGCTTAAACTGAGAATAGGGGGTGTTTAGCTTAAGTGGCAGTAAAAGTAAAAGTAAAAACATCAGTTTGCACTTTTTGAAATAGTAAACTGGAGTAGTTGATAAATTGCGGCCCGCTGCCAAAGTTAAAAAGTGCTTTAAGCAGGCGACCGGGGCGATCTCTGGACATGGGATGGAAGCCATACCCTGTGTTGAAAGTTATTGTACAACTAGACTGACTTTGACAAAAAAAGTTACATATTATTGCTTTAATATAAGAACTAAATTAATCCTTAAGGATACCTCATATTCAATTTTACCTTTTCACTTGGACATGAAACACTTGTGCAAAACAAAGACTTTAATTATTTAACATTTAAAGAGAAACAGTTCCATCATTCCTGAGATGATTTCAAAAGAAAAACTAAAGTTTTATGTACAATGATCTGAAGCAGGCGTTCTATTGTGCACCATTGGTCTCTCTCTTTTCTCTCAGCCTCTCCTCTTGTAATGTGATGTCCAGGGCTCTGAGCTGTTTCAGGAAGCCGTGATTGGGCAGGATGCAGCGTCGCTGTCGCACATGCTCAATAGCGTCCACCACCGTTAAGCTCTGTTTCATCATCAGGTACGCCAAGACCAGAGACGCTGACCTGCTGCGACCCATCACACAATGCACCAGCACCTTGTCTTCAACAGAACGAAGTACAGATCGATTTATCAGTCAGGCCGCTTTTTCAGATAAGGATCTAAATGTAAGGTTTTGATTTGCTGCAGGACTTACTCTCTGGATGACCGAGGGCCTCGTGGATGAACTGGGCTGCAGGGCGGAAGAACTGGGAGATGTTGAAGGTGGGTTTGTCATCAGCCTCGACACCATAGTACTGAATGTCCATGTCACTGTAGTACTCAGCACCGGTGAGCACGTTGTTAAACTTTCCCTCGGCTGCATTAAGGACATGAGTGATGCTCAGGTCCCTCAGGCCAGAAAACTCCAGCGCTGTTTTCCTGTTCATTCACACAAAGACATCAAATGAAGCTGCATGCATGAATCACGCCTCACACTGTAGAACTGTCTTTGTGTTAAGTCACTCACTCATCGCCGATGTAGATCCTGGGCCAGACCTGATCGACATGTGCATACTGAGCCCCGGTGCCAGACCAGAACATCTGTTCCAGGTCTAATGTTCCTGGTGTGATGTAATCACTGTCGGGGTCTACCTGCACGGCGGCGTACGGGTTCTTGCTTCTGGACTTCACAGCGGATGACGACATAGTTCACCTCCGCTGTCAAGTAAACACAATACACACACAAAACAGTAATTCTTATCGCTTTGTTTTTTTGTTTTGTTTTTGTCTCTTAAGAGCTGAAGTCTCTTGTATTAGCCTGGGGGCTTCTTGATCTCTCCTGACACAACTTTTATATTTTTTGTCATCTGATTTCATGCAGTCTTACAAATGTGCAAGTAAACATAAATCTCTGAATTGAGTCTACAGCTGTGTAGATGAAATATTATGCACTTCAGAGATATTTGATACACGCTCTTAAAGCTGCAATGATGACTCAATTAAAAACTAATCAGCACTCAGGTGCTGGGTTTCTTCTTGTCCAGGACATTAAACAGATTTAGCCAAATATTTGATATTACAAGAGAAAAAAAGAGAAAAAGACAACCTCGCCAAATTGACTCACTTTATGATTACTTCATGATAACCTGATAGTGGGATTTAAAAAAGAAGAAGAAGAAGACAGCAGGATAATGTCGGACAGCGGTGAACAGAAGTTAAAGGGTGAGGCATGATAAGATGTGAAAGACCGATTTGCAGAGAAACATACAATATGTACAGTATGCAAACTAAACCTAATTGTGTTTTAAATTATTTTTACAGGGACAGGGAGGGTCTAGCAGGCGGGTCGCTGCCCGCCTTGTGATCCTCCAGGCAGACTGCGGCTCCTTTCCTGCATGTCATTCCCTGCTCTCTCTCTCAGTTTCCTACACTATCTGTCCTGACAAAATGAAGTCAAAAAGCCCCAAACAATCAAGAAAAAAAAAGGAAAAGAAATAATTACAAATGGAAGAAAAAGAAATACTTAAGTTTTGCCACTCTTTGCTATTTTTTGGGTGCAAAACTGACTTTTTACTATTCTCTTAGTTTATTTCTTACTTATACTCGAAGCCAAATTGAGACTATTTTGCCTCATTTTAAAGCACAAAGGATCTCCAAAATGTTAACATATCCCTGGATGATGTTGAGCAGCCCATTGTCTCTTCTACTCATCACTGGTTAAAAACCTTTAAAGCTTCATCAGTGTTTCTTTGTTTACAGATTTACTTTTTGTTTTTTTTAAATCACCTACCTCTTTCCTGTAACTGTTTAAAGCCTTAGATCCGTTGCTGAGCAGGATAGCAGACCAGCATTTGAACTTTTCCACAGAGGACATGTGTGAACTGTGTGTGTGTGTGTGTGTGTGTGTGTGTGTGTGTGTGTGTGTGTGCGCGTGTGTGTGTGTGTGCGCGCGTGTGTGTGTGTGTGTGTGTGTGTGTCAGCAGTAAGTGTGAAGACTGAAATACAGATCTGGAATGGTAACTGCTCTCTCAGGCTCTGTGTTTAAGATGATATTTTTAGGCAGCCAAGCTACAACACCTGACCTCAACGACGTCACACACTCTCACACACACACACACACACACACACACACACACACACACACACACATGCACACACACACTTTCTCTGTGCCTCATAAGATAGCCTTCCTTGTGTCACTGTTACACTTTCTTTCAGAGTATATGGTGAAGAAAAACACACTGAGTCACGAGAAACAAAGCTAACAAAGAAACTTTTAGTGAAGGAGTCGTGTTGCGTTGATGCCGTTGTAAGAATGTCACTCATGTGTGGACAGGTGTGGGGATCAGGTCACATTTGTCAGTGCAGGGTTATTTCTGGAGACATAAACCTTGGAGATATTCAGTTGTTCTTTTTACAAATCGCAGAGATAATCAATAAGACTTTTAGTGCTTTCTCTTAACAGATTAAATTCTTTTTGTCAGATTGAGTTTGAATTACAGAAAATGTGATTTATACCCAAACAACCATCTGTGAACACCTGTGCTGGGGGACCTACAGGGAGGTGTGCACTACGTCGTGGTTGGACGTTGTTCTCCTCCTCTGTGGGTTCAGGCTCTTCTCCAGCTGCCTCAGCTGCTCCAGAAACCCAGAGTTGGGTCCAATGTCTCGGTTCAGACGCACAGCGATGATGGCGTCCACTAAGGAGAGGCCGTGGCAGATCATCAGATACGCAAGAACCAGCGCTCCAGAGCGACTCACACCCATCGCAGTGATTAGTATGTTTTACCCCTTGATTGAGTCAGCATGTAATCTCAATTAACGGCTTTGTTGTGTTAAATGTATGTTTTTTGATATCTGATGTGTGCTGTAATATGAGGGCTAATGTACTGTAAATTATTTAGAACAATGCTATATTTTTAGTGTTATTCAGATTCTAATTATTATTATATTTTATTCCTTGTTATAATGTAAATTTAATCAAATTAATCTGCTTATTCTTAATTTTGTTTACGAGAAAATTGACAGCTTTAGAAACCTAACATTAAAATATGATGAATTAAAAATACATAAGAGAACATAAGTGATAAAGAAAATCTTTTTCAAGTCTTTTTCAACATTAACCATGAATGAGCTCCTCTATAATCCCCCAAACACATTTCAATAAGTATACACTGATTGAAGCCAAACCAAGCTTTTTTATTTTGCTTCTAACATTGCAATTGATTTTAACTCTAATACATATTTTTAATGTGCTTGTGTAGTTGTACATGATGAATCGTCTGCTGTTATATTTGCCCACTGACCCTTCAGAGCCCTGCCTATGAAGTGTGTGATTGATTTGAGCAAAGGTTGGAGGTCAAACTCTGGATGATCTGCAGCTTCAACCCCGAGGTATAGTCTACTTCGAGGTCACCGTAGAACTGCAGACCTGTATTGATCGAGTGTCGTCCTGCTGCAGCGTTCATTATGTGAGTCACACCCAGAGATGACACAATGGCTTTATCTCTCACCACAGACCTGCAGGGACACAACACACACAGAGTACAAACTGGTTTTTAAAATGACAAACGTTTCAAACTGCTCGTTGAGGTTTTTCTACTCACTCGTCTCCGATGTACAGGTCTGGCCTCACTTGATCGACAGGGAACACTGGCTTTCTGTTTTTCCAGAGCATTTGCCTCAGCTCTGTCAGAAGTGGTGATTCCTCTTTCTGGGTTGATTGACCTCTGTTGCAATAAATGTGCCTATGTGTGTTTTTTTAAGTTAATGTTTATGGATTTGTGTGTCTGTGTGTCTTTACAGTGTTTTCTGTCTCCTCCTCCGCTCCCTCTCCAGGCTCATGTCGAGGCTGCGGAGCTGCTGCAGAAAGCCCGGGTTGGGGCAGATGTCTCTGTGCGGTCTGACAGCAGCCACCGCCTCCTGCAGCCTCAGGCCCTCAGCTATCATCAGGAAGGCCAGGACCAACGTGGCAGAGCGGCTCACACCCATCAGGCAGTGGACAAACACCCGCCCTGGAATAGAGATTCATAAAAATGTGCGAACATGGTCATTTACCTCAACAATCATATTTGCAGCAAAATCTGTCCTAAATTCAGTCACACACATGCTAAGATATCTTTAGATGGCACTAAACTTGCCTCCCATGGCCAGGGCAGCTCTGATGTATCGTGCTGTTGAGTAGAAGTAAGGACTAAGGATGAACCCTATTGCATCATCAGCCTCGATCCCATAATAATCCACATTCATGTCTCTGTAGAAACGTGGGCCAGTGTTGACATAGAAACAGGGGCCAGGGCCGTGATTAGAGGGTCTATGAGCAGCATTTACGATGTGAGTTACGCCCAGACTGTGGAGTGTGCCATTGTCACGAGCTGCCACCCTGAAATACAAAACACACTCAGAAAACACACAAAAAAAAGAAATGTCACAAAACACATCAACAGTTCTCAAATCCAACATTTTAGATCGCATGACACACTCAGAACACAATTTACTAAACAACAACTCGTAGAAGAAAGTGCTGCAAAATCAAAACCAAACAATTAAAAAAACAGACTTTTCAAACAAACAGTTAACAAATTCAAAATTCATGTCGACAAAACACAACCTTGCAGAAAATATGGCATTCAACAAAACACATTTCACAAAAGGATATTTCACAAAACATGAAACCGTGTTGCGAAATGATTTTATGTTTTGTGAAACAGCATTGTGTTTGTGAATCCTTGATGTGGGCCACCGTAGTGAACCCACTCATTGCCGATGTAAACATTCGGCCAGACTTGATTGACGTGTCCTGTGGGTCGTCTGTCTGCCAGCAAGAACTCCAGCAGCTCTGACACAGACGGAGGCTCGTATGGTGGATCCCGAAGAGACATACTGACACACATAAAAAGCACAACGGAAACTTTCACTTTGACTCAAATATATTCTGCACGTGAAATTATTTTCAGACTGCTGCTTTTCTTTACAATATACACTTCTCAAAATGACCTCATGCATCCAATCATCTTCAGTGTTAGAACAAGACATGACAGACTGAGCACTCAAAACCTGAAATATCCCCAAACTAAGATGTTCTCACTCTGAATAATATAAACTTACCTCACTTCAAGTTACAGCAAACTCCTCTCCTACCATGCTCACACTTATTTCCCTATGAACACTGACTGTTTCCCTTTATAACCCTGTAATCATACACTCATGGCACCAAAACATCCTGCATGATTCATCAGCACACTAGACATTTCAAAACACATTTATTACTTCATTTCCATGAGGTTTTATTCTGATAGATAGAAGGCTAATGTAGCATCGTCCTGTGAACTTTAACATAAGCTCACCGGCTGAGTTTCCATGATCACAGACTGTTATGAAACATATCACTGGACTGTATGCGCCTCTATGTTGATACACGGGAGCAGAACAACTGCTGCTGCTCTGCCGCTTTAAGAAATATGAGCTACATCTGAACTTCAACTGAAAGTGTTGTGACTTTTTTTCTTCAAAAACATGAATCATTGCATTTGGGACCAGAAACAATGCACATAAAATATGTCCAAGACACAGTATCTTAGGACAAATACATAGTCCTCTCTTTTACCCTTTATACTGAATAATCCAATAGACAACAGGTGGAGAGAGATCTTAAAGCCAAATTAAAAATAATTATATTTAAAAGCATTGAATACATTTCAGATTGCAATGTTATAAAATATGATTTGAATGTTCAATCTTTATTTTTATTTTCTGTAGTTGTTACAGTTCCAGCCACACACTCTCTATGTGTTTGTGACAGACCTCATTTCATGTCAGTGAATCCTCCAGGTCTGATTTTGTCCACCTCTGCTGCTGCTGGTGAAGCTTGATTGGCATACAGTAGCAGTAAACAACAAGAGAAGTGAGCCAATTAACCACTCAGCTCACCACTGAGAATTTCATGGTCTGTCTAAATGTAAATAAACCCAAATTTCCTCACACAAAAACACAAGACTTGCGGGTAAAGCTCTTTACTTATGTTCTTGACTAATACAGAGTAACACAGGTAAATATCAGCACAGTTCAGTCTTAAGGCTCAAAGCCGTTATAGTCTTTGAAATTGTCAAGGAGCGCTGGCTGCTGAGATCTGGTCCAGCAGCAGAAAAGCAGTCCGTAATAACAATCAATCCAACAGGGGGTAGGCTGAAGACGGATCAGAATCAGGCAGAGGGTGAAAATGCTAGCAGGTATGTAACCACAGAAGGAGACACTGAACAACAGAGATCCACAGGGGAGCACAATTAAACTCACACTGTTGGATAGGTGTTGTCCATCAAGCAGCCAAGGCGAGGAGAAGACAGGATCCAAGGACACAAAGGCAGAACTCAAGGTCAGGGATAAAAGGCTGAAGCAATTACCAGTAGAGCTACGAGGTTCAGTGATCAGAGACAGGCAGAGTCGTGTCAGGTAATCAATCCAAGAGTGAATGCTAGAAAGTCTAGCATGAAAGCAAAAGAACAATTTGGCAGTGTCTGAGCGAACCGGAGAGGCTTTTAAATTGACTTGATTGCAGCTGAGAGGCAGCTGTGTAAAGGTAAGTTGAGTTGGCGGATGAGGTGGTGATGGGTGGCAGACAGAGTGGAGTCGAGGCAGGGTGAGTGGAAAAGTGCTGAGTGAAGGAAGAGGAGCAAAACTGTGACTCTATAATAGTTAAATGTTCTGAAAATAACTTTTTGTCTTTGGTTTTCTTAGTCACTCGTTTTGTGTTGGACTGGGTCAGGTAATAGTTTAGTTTAGTAAAGACATAATGCCCAGCTTTTTTATTAGAAATGTATGAGTTTTGTAAGAGTTACAAAAAATAGAAAATAGCTTAAAGGTCACATGTTTTGCAAAATATGCTTTACTAAGTTTTTCAGATACTATAATGTGTCCCTCGTTCATCTACAAACCCCCCAATTATTTAAAAAAAAAAGTACATCCTATCCAATTTTTACCTGCTCCACTTTTCAGAAAATGTATGCTCAAACAGCCCGTTTGGACATTTTCCCTTCATGACATCACAAAGGGCAGTAACCCCTCCCCCAGGTGGGTGACACTCCCACAGCTAGGTGTTTGTTCTGCCCTCTGAGTCTGCCTTCTCACCGTAAACAATAGGACATGGTGCAAGAAATACCAAGCCACTCAAGCTCTTCCAGAGAGGGGGCGTGGTCAGACACAACTCATTTACATTTAAAGGTACAGACACAGAAACAGCCTGTTCTGAGCAGGGCTGAAATAGAGGGGTTTATAAACATGATCAAATATAGGATCAGAGTGGATTTAGAACAAGAAACTTCACAGACATGTTTTGGGGAGCTCTGAGACTTCTTTAAACTGGTTGAAAAGAAAGATAATGTGTGACCTTTAACTGTTTTGAGAGTATAAACCAATGACAGTATGTTTTAACCAAGCTGTTAAATTTTTTTTTGCTGGTTTTTGATGAAATAACATCAATATCTTTTTTTACAACAAGTTTGTATGCAAAGGTTTTGAACATGGCTTACTATAACAAGTTAGCATTTTTATACAGATTGAAAATGAAAAACAACATCAAAGAAATATGAGACAGTGCTAAACTATTTACAATATTTGACATAACTATTGCCACTGTACACCGTATTCAAATTGCAAATATGGAATTAAAGTTCATTTCAACACCATCAAAATAAACCAACTACATTTCACACATTTCAAGATATTGTCTACGCTATATAAGAGGAGTGTAATCCATCGAAAAGAGAGTTCATGAGGTGATAAAATAATAACGATGGAGCTTGGAGGAGGTGAACGCAGACGTCAGAGAAGAGGACACAACCTCCGTTTGAGAGTCAGCTGTTCATCCAGCTTGAGGAGGAGAGACAGAAAGTTCCGGTTTGGGTAAATGGCTCGTTTTTGGACGATTTGCCTCAGAGCGTCTCTTAGAGGGAGACGCTGTCGAAGCATCAAGAATACCAGGACCAGAGTGGCTGATCGACTCACACCCATGATGCAATGCACGAGCACTTTACCTGTAGAGCAAGATGGAGAGAGAAAGCGTTGCAAATGTGAAACCAAAAAAATATCAACATTGGATGGGACATGACAACATGTGTTTTTTCCCCCTCTGACATCATGCTTAGTGTGGAAAGATCAAACAATTACTAAAGGGGTCCTATTATATTTAATCTATTCTCGTCTATTTTTTTTGGTTTGTGAGGTTATATCGTGATGTCCTTTTAGTCCTTAAGTCCTTTTATTTCTAATATTTGCCCATACTAAATACAAAAAGTTGTTAAATCGGCCAGAACCATACATTTTCGCTTCCTGAACGACAACTAAGTAAATTATGATGTCAGATTTGCCATGTCAATACAACCGTAAAACACAGCAGTACAACTCTAAAACATTATTTGAGCTTCCCACCCAAAGTCTGACATCATAGAAAATTGGCCGCTGTGTAAATATGCTGAATGTGTGTCTTTAAATACTGGTGTCTAAATATTTAAATACTATACCGTCTTTGCTCCTCAGCGCTTTGTGTATAAAGTCAGCTGCAAGTTTGAAGTACTGACTGAGGTCAAAGTGATCTGAATCCTCTGCCGGGATGCCAAGGTAAATACAGGTGTTCCCGTAAAAACTCTGGTCGCCGATGCTGCCCTGTTTGGAGTGTGCTGCGTTCAGGACATGAGTGATGCCAAGCTTTTGTAATGTCTTTCTATTCTGTGCAACGGCCCTGAAACACACAAACACACCATGTCAGAAGAATGAAATAAATATTGGGATTGTATGTGCATTGGGATGCACATACACAAGTTATTTACAATAACTTAGTGTTCAATTTGTTAAGTTGAAAGTGAAAGTTTTCCTCGCAGCAAACATGAAAAACTCACACATTTCCTATGTACAGGTTGGGCCAGACTTCATCCACTGGTGTGAGCTCTAGTGTGCAGGAATCCAAGATGAGCTCTAGTTCTTTAATGAGAGGCAGGTTCAGTAGCTGCTTGCTCCCTGACATTCTCCCAGTGCTCCTCCGACAGACCCCCAGCACTCTGCTCCTGCCTGTCCCGTGTCCAACGTCTCTACACCACCAGCAGTCTGCAGCAGTGAGAGACGGGGGCAGGTGGTTTGTCTGAATGCTGCACGGCTCCAAAATTAGCTCTCTGTGTTCAGTGAGTGCTCTGTGACTGCATGTGGAGTTATTTAATGTCACTGTGCATTGATTGGTCTGTTGGCTGATGACAAAGGTCCTGAGGGGTAAAAGAGAGGGACTCTGTCTGTACCCAATGAGGTCACAATAGGCGAGGAGAGGGGGAGGGCAGGGATGGACACAGTTCAACTGTATACAAACAGTCAAATGGTACAAACAGAGAACGTCTTGCGTGGTGTTAAATGGTGATAATGACTTTCTGCATACCAAGGGAGAACAAATCTAAAGCTGTTATGTGTTTCCATAGCAGGAACAAGGGAGCCTCGGAGGTACACAGTGTGTTCCACTGCAGGGAACAAATCTAAATTAAGTACTGAGGACTTCTTTGCATGCCCCAAAAGGTTCCTTTGGGATGGTGCTTTATAAAAGAACAGGGGCACTGAGTTTGGGTCTTGCATTCAACATTAAGAAAATCATCTGGGCAGTGAACTCTTATTTCATTTGAGTGCATTACAGTCACAGGCCATCATTATCTGGCACAAGAGCACAAAACAAACAAAAAGTGTTTGAAGAAGCTGTTCTTGCAACACATTATGTTGTTAATATGAATGTTTAATTTTTGAGCAGGATGCAGGACACTATGTCAGACTTATTCTAGTTCCCTGTGTTTATCAAAAAGCCTAGCACTAAAATACCTTAAAAAATAATACACGGAATCAGGTATACAATTTAGTTGATAAGCCGAAACAAGAGCAGAAACATTAAGTAGCATATATTTCTGTTGATGTACAAAGACACTTATCGCTTATTTAATAGATATTACATTTATTGGAAATGAGAATGTAAATAAACTTAGTGTATAATAAGGGAAACATTAGAATAAGATAAGAATAAGTCTTCATGATGTATTTAGGGGATTTCATAGCTTGGTGCTGATAGCCGAGCAGTTATGTTGCGCGCCCCATGAATAGAGGCTATAGTCCTCATTGCAGCAGCCGTGGGTTCGATCCCAACCTCACCCCTTTGCTACATATCATCCACACTCTCTCCTCCCAACATTTCCTCTGTCCTATTTAATAAAAGAAAAGAAATTACAAAAAAATGAATTACAAAAATACAGTTCTGCAGCGATGATTCTAAAACATAATAAATAATAATACAAATAATTGGCATGGATATAGCCTGTGTATATCACTATAAAACAGGTGCATCTTTCACATATCAGCAGGCTCTTCTCCTCATCCTCACAGGTCTTTAGTCTTCAGTGGTAACACTCTGTGCTGAGGGAATCTTTTAGTTCCTAAAAAGAAGATCCTCTAACTAAAAGTTCCTGGTATTTTTGGTGGAAACATGGCCTATGTGTTAATAACAAAACTCGTTCTTCAGGTTGTTTTACTTCAGCTCATTCCGCCTTGCATCCTGCAGTTCTCGGTCCAGAGCTATCAATTGTCGCAGGAAGCCTCTGTTTGGGAAAATCCAGCGTTTCTGTAGCACGCAGCGTGCAGATGACAGAAGACTGAGGTTGTGATGAATCATCAGATACGCAAGGACCAACGCAGCCGAGCGACTCACACCTACAGCACAGTGCACAAACACCTTTCCTGGAAATCACAACAAAGAGTATCAAAATAAAGTGAGAATCTATGGTAGACTGTATAAAAAAGATGGACAGCATAACAGCCCAGTGAAGCCAAAATAATATAGAGCTCCCCCTACTGACTGGCTGCTGTATAGGTCATCTACACATTTTCAATAGACTATGGCTCCAAATAACGACAATATGTCAGTAACAGAGGGTGTTTTGACTTCACCTTTTGCAAACCGAGGAGGTGGTGATGCGCTGTTCATCTTTATACACAGTCAGTGGTTTTTTTTTTGTTTATTTATATTGTGTGGCAGCTGACGTTACCTCCTGACGTCAAAGCCTGGTGAATGAACTCAGCAGCAGGATAGAAAAATGGTGAAATATCAAATGTTGGCAGGTCGTTGGCGGGGACGCCGCAGTATTTCACGGTGGTTCCATAAAAATCGTCGCTGCCTTTACAGCACAGTTTCCCGTGTGCTGCATTCAGCACATGAGTGACACCCAGCTGCCAAAGCCCCAGTTTATCGTGAGACATGAACCTGACACAAACAACAATATATTATTCATGAGTCTTAGACACACACATGAAGAAGGCACAGGATACTCACATGTCTCCCAGATACAGGTTTGGCCAAACCTCATCTCCGTGTCTGCAGGAGCGTGGAGCTGAATGTAAAACCTCCTCTAGCTCCTGCAGAGACGGGATCTTCACTTTTGAATTGTCTGTCGCACACATGGACTTCTCCTCCTCTCCTGGATCTGTGTCACCGACATTTCTCTGCTCAGTGTCTTCCTTATCACAGCTTACTTCACAGCCGGCCCGTTGGATCGGTTTTCTGTCAGTCATTTGAAAGTTGCCAGGCAGAAAAACGACGACATTTATTCCCTTAAAAATGAATCACGCTGCTGTGTGTTGCCTTCGCTTTGGCTGCAAGCTGTCTCTGAATGTCATGAACAGGTGGTGAATCTTGGCTCAGACTCACAGCCTAACTTTTTCTGACTCATCTTTCTTAACAACAACATAACAGGCTACTAAATACAAAGGTTTGATCAGCAAATTTCCAGTGTTTTCACCAAAACCAAGCAGCTTCTTTTCATGGGATTAAAAGGTTCCTCTGGAAGGTTCTTCCTTGTTGTCTACGTTTCCATCGAGGGCCCGTTCAGATGAGGTAAGAAAAAGCTACACCTGTTTTCTACCAAACAATCATTGGATCAATAAGCGTCTATTTGTATATCACCAGATCATAACCAAACTATCTCATGACACATTCAAGAAAGAGCAGATCTTGACCGTACTCTTTGTTTTATGATTTGGAGCTGCCCAGAAATAAACAATCAGTAAGGAAGTACTTGGCAACAGCGGGACAGAAAAACTTCCTCTTAACAGGCAGAAACCTCGAGCGGGACCTGACTCACAGGTTGACAGCCATCTGTAGTGAGTTTCTGAACCATCAAAGAGGGATAGAGGAGAGACGCTCTGCTGCGTGTGACATCTTTGTTGTTGTTCTTTTACGAATGTGGGTCAGCTCGGGAGAGTGTAAAAATGTGAACGGACAAAACAGACAAAAAAGGGGCACTGGTGGCGCAGTGGTTGGTGCGCGCGCCCCATGTATGGAGGCTGTGGTCCTCCAGGCGGGCGGCCCATGTTCGAATCCCACCTGTGGCTCCTTTCCCGCATGTCATTCCCCACTCTCTCTCTCTCTCTCTCTCCCTGATTTCCAGCTTTATTCACTGTCCTATCTCTACATTAAACTCACAAAAAGCCCCAAAATAAATATTTAAAAACAGACAAAAAAAATTTGATCTGAGAAATAAATCCAAACATACAGTACAGTGTGAACATATAGTCATAAATATAAGGGTGTGCAGTGTCGCCACAGTCCCTCCCAGTCCATACATGAGCAATCGCGTCCACCCCTGGAAGAAAATGCACCAGACGCCACTGGTTATGTTTCTAATAATGGCAAAATGATAATATAGATAATACCAATGATTGCAACTGTGGCAGCTAGAGTCAAGTGAGTGCAAATGTTCACTGCTGGAAGGGCCCAAACTCCCTATACCTTTTAAACTCCAAAATTAGGGACCCTTTTGGAGGAATTAACTCCATTTCCCTGTAGTGGAACATGCACTGAGATCCTCTTAAAGTCCCACAGTTCCTGAGGTGAAAATGCAGGGTCACGCAGTTGTTCCTGGTTGGGCCAGCAGATGTCAGTGTGCTTTATCAAGCAGCCCTGCATGAGGCCAGCAGCTCTTCTTTCCTGCTGTTGTTTTTCTTGGTCTCTTCCTGTTTGGTTGCTTAGTTGTGAGAAACATGTTTGTCATGAAGTGTTCCTCTGACACAGCTCACCCACACCCTCTGACAGGACTGTGACAGTGGATTTCTGGTAAGCGAGGAGAAAGATCTGCTGTTTTAAGAAGTAGTCTTTTTAAAGTAACTTTCAAACAGTCAAATCTACTTTCTTTGATTTTGTTTGCTCTCATGTCAACATTAACCCTTTCACTTTTGTTTATGCCAGCAAATTACTTGTTTTAACTCTCCTAAAAAAAAACAAATCCTGAAAACATAAATTAACCTTTTTTTTTTTAGAGTTTATCTGAGGCCAAAAAAATGTGACGTTTCATTGTTTGTGGTCAACAGACTATGAGCCCTTTGTGGAATAGAGTCTCTTTCACACACACTGAAGGGCTTTCTCACACACACACACACACACACACACACACACACACACACACAGAGCTGTGTGTCAGTGCACTCTGTCACTAACTGTAAGCCGGCCAAACTAGCTGACAGGGCACTTATGAATCCCCAAGTAAAGCCACAGCACGGTCATGCCAGTAAAACCCAGAGACTAGTTTAAAAATAACTTATTTCTCTCTGAGGGGACGGAGCAGAGACACACAGGTGAGTGAGCTCTCAGACATTTCATATGAATCAGTTTAATCTGCTGCTGTTTGTTCTCTGTGGATCCTTCACTGGCTGTCAGCCACATTATGATTATTGACGGCGTACAATCAGTCTGTGTGATCATCACTTGGAGTGATGCTGTATTCTCTATGTAGTAATAACAATAATAATAAGGTGAAGTTTAACTGATCATTCAAGTCTAGTATTAATGCTTTTGAAGCGTTGAGTTGAACTATGACATTGTGATATAAAAAGACCGCTGATACTTTTGGGCGTCTATTTATTCTGTTGAAAGTAAAATACATTTTTATTAACCAATGAATGGAATAGAAGATCAGTTGTTCAAAATCATCAATATATACCGACAACCCTCGTCCTTATCGACTGGCCCTATAATCCTCAATCCTCATTTAAATGTCAGTTTGTTGTATTGTGTACTTTGTAACTGCGGACCACACAAAAAGACAAATGTTTCTGTCCAGTACTGTAACAAAGTGTTTATGGAGGATTAAAACTCCAGATTGCAAGTCAAAGGGGTGGCGGGTAGCTTAGTGGCCCCGTGTACAGAGGCTATAGCCCTCACAGCAAAGGCCGTGGGTTCAAATCCGACCTCGACCCTTTGCTGCATGTCATCCCTCACTCTCTCCTCCCAACATTTCCTGTCTCTCTTCAGCTATCCTGTATTAAATTACACATCACATGCTCGCTGTTTTAGGGGAGTTCATGTGAGTGTAGATGGTTGTTTTGATCAGGCGCCTGATGTCACATGTATCGATCACAGGATGCTGCTTTGCATCAAATCTAATTTGAATTGTTGGCAGTGTTGTGACACCTTTTGCCGGAAGATTGTTAGCGAGGACTTGAAAGATCTTGGCCAGTCAGAAGGCAAAAGCCGTCCTGGAAGACCCTCAGCACCGTCTGCATGCAGAGTTTAGACTTCACTCGTGTGAGGAGGGCCAGATCAAACACATATCTGAGGTCATGTGTTCCTGCAGCAGTTGGGTTTTTTAAAAGGCTGGAGGCATTGTTTGTTGCCTGTACACATACTCTGGACTGTTGGTCTTTGTTTTCTCACTCATGCCCATCATGATGATTGCATGTTATAATGTGTGTTGCCTGTATGGACCTCTGTTGCAAACCAAATTGCCCCTCAGTGACGAGAAAGATTTTCCAATCCAATCTAAACTAGATCCAGTTTTAAGATTTATAAATATATTTTGAAATGAGGTATGGGGTAAGACAGAGTCACCTGAAACTAGAGCGTTTAGTTGTCCTGGAAGGTTTGAAAAGCAGGATGAAGGATCATTTGACGACTGTGTGCACATGTTCCTCTGCTTGATGCTTCTGATGCGTTGATGGATGTAATATTTGTTTATTGTCTGTCTTTGTTCTCAGTCTGAGACGTTGATGCTGCTGTCTCCAGGACTCTCTTTAAAAGAGATCATGTATCTTAAAGAGAATATTTTCCTGGTTAAAAAAAAAAAGATAAAAGACGATATCCTTTTATAGAAATAAAGTTCATGTAGTGTTAAAGTAACATTGTACGTTTTATTTCTCCTCTCACTGTCGGTCCCTCGTCACCCTGCTCCACCTCGCTGAGTCAAAATTAAAAAACCCTGCATTACTAAACAGCTGCTACACAGCTGGGTGTATTTGTTACACAAGAAAGGAACATTTTAATTTCATTTAATTTACTGGAAGAGCATTTTTATTTAACATAATTAATGTTATTCACAAACAGGTAGTTCATTTTTATGTCATTGTGCAGCAGATATATATGTATGTATTGAACCTTTCATTAAACAATTTTAATACATTTATTTTAATAAGTTTTCAGACTATAACCCTGCACTGTAATTTTGACACTGTTTAATATTTATACAACTGTTTTTATATGTTAGCTTCTGTTTCAACTGCCTTTTTTCTTTTCTTTAAATTCATTAAATTTGAACTAATTATTATTAAAGTCCGGAGAGGGGGCGTTTAACCTTTATTTAACCAGGTAAAGTCACAGACAGAAACATAAAGAGAGACAAAGTATTTTACAAAAACACTAAAAGTTGCAATAAAAGAGAGAACCATCTATGAAATCTGGGAGTCAGCAGTTCAAGCAGTCGAGCTAAAAGCATCGACATCCTGTAGAATCTGCTTCCTGGTCTTTCATTTTTTCATTAGAAAACATTTAAGGACTCCAGCTCCTTGAGTTTTAATCATTCTGCAGCGACAGGACGCTGATTTAACTTTAAAAGAAAAACAACTTGTTTTTAAAAGAAAATCCCAGTTTGAGCCTCACTGTGGTCCTTCTCTTTGAAAAACTAACTTCCTGTTGAGCTGAGGTCCATCACTACTGTCTCTAATTTTAAAGCAGAACTCAAAACTAATATTCTCCCAAGCATACTGATAGTTACTTGGTGTGTTTGTTTGTATGATTTGTTTGGTTCTTGATGTTTGTTTTGCGGCGTGTATGACTTTATTAATTTGATTTCTGTATCTTATTCATGACTGTGGAAAAAAAATAAAACACTATGCTGCATTTTTAACCTCAGTGTAAAACACATTGAGCTTCCCTGTAATGAAATGTGCTTTAAAAATAAAATGGATTTAGTATTCATACTTAAAACCTACTAAAACGTAAGAAAATTATTTAGAAAAAACGATAAAAGACTGAATAATTGCACATAAATTGGTAGTTATAATAAAAATAGGTTGCTGCCCTTAAATCCAAATTGTCCCCGGATGCAGAAAGCCCTCACAGGAGAGACCGGGTTACAGTTTTCATGCTCATGCTCTGATGTGTTTGAATAATAACCTGCTCTGAACACCTTCTCGCAGCGTGTACCATTTATCATTCCTAATAACTGAAAATTCTGCATATCGTGTGTTTTTCCACTCCGTATCTGCCCGTCCTATCAGCATGCATCGCTCACGTTCAGCGGTTTACAGTAGAACAGGCGTGCTGTTTGAGGGTTACAGACCTTTGGAGCAGAGCGGGGCGAGCTTATCACAGGGTCAAAGGTCAAAAAAGGGACAAAAACAAGCAGCCAGGATGAGAGCGTGTCGTCAGTATCTGAGTCTGTGTGTGGGAGAGGAGCTTGTTTTTCCATAAACCTCACAGGGTTAGTGACTCATTGTTTTCTTTTTCTTTTTAATTATAAAAATGAGGCCGATGTGACAGAGAGGACGCTCACGCTCAGTGAGGAGAAATTCTTGTAATTTAGTTTTTACAGAAACAGACACTCTGTGTGTAGAGATCAGTGCTCACTTACACTGTGCTCCACTGTTCAGTCTCAGACGTGAAAGCAGCAGCTGATGTAATAACACAAAGTCTTCTGCAGTGCTGGGTGACGTCCAATCAGAGCACAAACAGCACGTAACCTCCACACGGACCCGCATCCCTGTTGTGTCAATTCTGCCACGTCTACTGTTACATCCGCGTATCCGTGAGACTGTGTTAGAGCAATGAGCAATTCCATTTATGTTCATTCATGAATAGTTTTAATTTGAAAGATAATGTGTATTTAATTCAGCGTCACAGCGCGTTAATGAGGATGTGCTGCTTGATTTGATTTAAATGTAGGACCAAGGGAAGGACTTTTTTAAGGATTCAGTTCAGAGATGCATTGATCCACTTTTTTTAGTTACATATGTACTGATACTGATTCTGATATTTTTTTATTATCATGATAAATAGTTTTATTGTTGTTGTTGATGTTATGTGTGAGGCTACACAAAGCTGTAATAGACCCGGCGTTGCATTGCATTGTGCTGACCTCACATATAAACAGGAAGCAGCAACAGCTGTGAGGTTTTCAAATGAAATGTTTTAAACTGAAGTGATCATATAGAACGAGATGTTTAATCTCGTCTGAACGTCATGAAGACGATTTGTTGACACAGTTTGGTCTAAACGTCTTCAGTGTGAGACTGAGCGAGCCGAGAATATTTCTTGACCTGTGACATTGATCGGCACCCTCAGTCCGATATCTGATACGGAAGTTACGTCAATATCGGACCCGATAGCGATATTAGATCATATCAGTCCCATCTCTTATTCCTTTATCTTTTAGTCTTTGAAATATCAAAAATATTGTAGAAAATGTGAGTCACAGTTTCCCTGATGTCAAGTTGCTGATTTGAAAATTACCCTCAACATTGCAGTTTCGTCTTGAAAATCCTCAAATTTCAAATATCTGATGAAATATATATATTTTTTTTATTAAATAGCATCCTTCAAAAGATTAATGATTAATAGATCTTTAAAATAGTATTGATTTTCCCCCCGTCTGGCTTCTCTCTCTTCTTTTCAGTAACGTTACAAACGGTCAGCTCTGATGTTGTAACTGTTTGACTTTTTGGGGATTTTGCAACTTTGAGATGAAGAAATAACTTTCTGGAACGCTAACAGCCTTTGGATTGTTTTGTCACCTAATAGTTCAAAGCTTATTTATCAAAAAAAGATTTAAGTACATCAATAATAAAAGAATCATTAGTTGTAAACTGATGAAGAAAAACTCAAACATTCATCTTATTTATGGGTAGAAAATAAATGGTGTTTGATTTTTTTAATTTTGAACATATAAAAAAACTAATCAAATTAATTCACAACAAAAGAAGGAAAAGTCTACATCCTTCATTTGCTCTTACATTTGACCTGCCTGAAGAAGGTGCCTTGCTCAAGGGCACCTAGGCAGTGGTACACCCTCTACAGCTACCAGACCAATTACCAGACTTGGTCCGCACCTGGAGGACCCTACAGACTGAGCTCCTGCCGCCCCCATAGATAGATAGATAGATAGATAGATAGATAGATAGATAGATAGATAGATAGGCACTTTATTGTCATTGTATAACACAACTAAACTTTGTTGGCAGCCGTCCCACACAGCAGCATTACAAATATTTGAAAATTTGGTTACGTATATCAAAATACATTTGTAGTTGTACTTAAAAAAAACAGAGTTGTGCAGGATTGAAAGAGTGGAAAAGTAACTTACAGTAAAGGCATTAATAACAAATATTCAGTGAGTTTTAATGTTCTGATTATGATCTTCTGTCAGTTTGCAGACCAAATAGAGTCGTTGATTTAATGTGGAGGTCACATTGAAATCAGTCATGAAATAATCACAAATTGAAACTTAAGACAGAAGAACTCAATCACACAATTCACAGTTTGAGAGTAAAAGTAATAAGCTACTGCCTTGAATTCTTTTTTAAGCAAACATGCTGCTAAAAGTCGTCTCCTTCAGTTTGAGGACGATCTGTTTTTTCTCTTTTGCGTTCATCTGTAAACTCAATATTTGAGATTTGACTTTCCATGGAATCAAATGTTTGAAGTGGATGCTGGAAAAATGTGATCGGTATTTTGCTATTTTCTGTCATGTCAAGACCCCAAAATCAAAAATGATTGAAAATCATATCTTGCAAACAGTTCATCACTTATTTAACTTCTTTCTAGTTGCCGCCCCGGCCTATTTTCACAAGTGTTTGTGATCAATCGCACGCAAATTAAACGGTCAACATTGGGCGAGTCTCAGACTGTTTTGTATTTAAATGAAATGCCAGAAAGTGACAAAGACAGTGATGAAGTCAAGAGAGAAAGAGGTACTCATAGATTAGAAGTCGGATCTAATCAGTACTCGGCTTCTGTCCTTTACTTAAACTCTCCTTCTTCATGTCTTAAGCCTGTATCTGTGTGTTTCTGCAGTGTCATGGCCCAGTCGGAGGACAGAGTGAGTGCATGGAGCTGTAAGCAGGTGGCTCAGTGGCTGCAGGAGGAAGGATTCGGGGAGTATGTTGAGTTATTGTGCACCCAGCACCGCCTGGACGGCCTCAGTCTGCTGGCTCTGACTGAGGCCGACCTGCGAGGACCCCCGCTGGGCCTCTCTGTGCTGGGAGACATCAAGAGGCTGACCATCGCCCTGCGCCGGCTCCAGAGGCAGAACCAGAACCAGCTGGAGGAGCTGGGTCTCCGGCCTACAGACGCGCTCCCTCCCGTGGACTCTGGAGGCCTCGAGTGGAGGTTCAACGCAGGAGATCGCTCGTGTAACGGGACCGAGCTGAGATTGAGGAATGGACACAGTTCTGGATACAATTCAGAAGACGCACTTTGTCACACACACTCCAATGGACGGTGTCGGCAGCACCGAGTCCTGTCGATGTCAGGTCGATTGGACCCGGAGGTGTGGAAAACGGTCGTCAGTGCCTTTTACGTGTTCTTTGTGTTTGGTTTCACGTCTTTTGTCATGGTCATCGTGCACGAGCGAGTCCCGGACACAAGGACGTACCCACCTCTGCCTGACATATTCCTGGACAGGTAGAAGTCCATAGTACATTTACACGTTCTGCTGCGCTCATATCTAATCTACCTGCTGACACATCTGCATGTTCTTGTTCTCTGTCAGTGTTCCCAGAATCCCCTGGGCTTTTGCCATGGCTGAAGCTTGTGGTCTCATCTTGTGTTACATGTTTCTGTTGATCCTCCTCCTCCACAAACACAGGTAATCAACGGTTTTAAGCTGTCCCCATCAGTGTCTTGTAATTATGTGCGCAAATAGACCCCATCAAAGCTAAGAAACTATAGTAATCCTAATGCAAAGATGTTCATTTTCTTATCCGATCATATATGGGTCAGATAAGGCTAAGTACACACGTTCTTTACTTAAGGAGTATGGATACCTGTTTACAAAAAGGCTCATGCTAAAGTCGAGGTGCTGTTTCTAGGGGGAAAAAAAGGAAGCCAATTAAAAGTGTGCGCACGGCATAAAAGTAAAGAGTAGCCCTCTAAAGGACGTTTTCACCGGCTGTCTCTGTGCAAAGCCAACTGAAGCTTGCGTCATGGTATGGAGACTTTTAAACCTGGATCATAATAACTGCTAATTAATAATAATAAAAATAAAAAAAAACAGCTCACTAAAATATTCCAATACGCAGAGAAGTTTGATGGGGAACATGGCTGCACAGTAACTCACATTGTCATTGTTATGGCAATATGAGCACTGCAATTAAGACGTCGCTTAAGTCTGAATTCATTCTTCTAAGTATGACAATCATTTTATGTACACAAGAAATGTGAATTTAACAATCAGCATGATTATAACCTTTGGATATAAAGGCCATGCGTTTGCACCATTTTAAAATACCAAAGCAAGCTATCATCTACCCTCACATTAACTCCTGCAAATGTAGTTTAAAAAACCTTCCTCCTATTTATTTTAGATTTAAGATAATAAAGATAAGATTCTTTATTGAACCTCAGGGTGGGAATTCGGGCGTTGCAGCAGCACAAAGACAAGTAGCAAGTAGGTAGGACAAAATAAAAATGGAAACAGAACAGATAAGATAAGTACAAATAAAATAAAAGGTATTTACAACTGGAATATAAAGGAGTGAAGTGAACTATACAGGACAATGAAGACATTTCGTGCGGTAAATCGCAAGGGACGTGTTGCAAACATACTGATACTTATTTCATCAAAGTATGACAGGCTGCAGATATATATATATATATATATATATATATATAGAAACAGTGGGTTTTAGTTCAAATGAACTTTTCAAGATTTGATTATTATTATACTTCATACCCTTATCTCACGTTGCATATTTTTCTCATATCCTGCAGGCCTAGTGGGAGAGTCTTTTTTCTGTCAATCTGCTTCTTCATAGTCCACAGTTCGCTTAACTTTACGACGTTTTCTTGTCATGGTACGTTATGGCTACGACACGCGTGTCAAACAGTCAAGGTAACAAAAAGGAATATGTTTTTTTGTGAATTCAGTCTTGATGTCTTGAAAGAAATGTTGCAAAACAAAAAATATATATAACCTCTAATGCATCGAATCTGAATTTATGAGCCTGTTTGGAAAATGTAAGGAGAAAAAAGTGTAGATATTCGACTTTAACCATATGGGGTAGTAGTCAAAGGGTGTAAGAGAAAAATCTACTTTAGTAAGGAGCAGATACCTGAAAACTCTTTGAAACTCCCTGAACTCTGAAGTAAGTTTTTTTTAAGTGATTGTATTTTTGTTTCCGTTCAGGTCGATTCTCCTCAGACGGTTGTGCTCTTTAATGGGAACCGTTTTTCTGCTCCGTTGCTGCACCATGTTTGTCACCTCGCTCTCGGTGCCTGGGCAGCACCTGAAATGTGCCAGCAAGGTGGGAAACACGGGAGATTATTTGCAGATTAAATTCTAAAGAGCTCTCACTTTTCAGGCCATGATTCTTTTTGCTGTTAAGGAGAGTGAGAGTGACGTCGTATTTTTCCTCAGTAATCCCAGTTGATAACTGGTGAGCTGCTGCCGCTCACTGATAACCGTTTCCTTTTGTTCCACCAGACGTACGGTGACACTTTGGGGAAGATTCAGAGGGCGCTGGCGATCTGGAGCGGCTTTGGAATGACTCTGACGGGTGTCCAGACATGTGGAGATTACATGTTCAGTGGACACACTGTTGTCATCACGTTGCTCAACTTCTTTGTAACTGAATGTGAGTATTTATATGTGTATGCCTTCAAAAAACAGAACGCATGACTTTAGATTACGTGACCTTTTATTAAGGTTAGAGCTGACATGAATGCAGTTTTTTCTTACTGTCAGCCAATCACATGAAAAGGTCAAAAGTGCTAGTCCATATCTCACAGCTTTCTGGCTTCCCTACCCGATGGTTCTTTCTGAAGAAATCTTTGAAATATGATCAAATTTAAGCCTACTCTGCACATGCCCCCCTGACAATTTCAGGGCGGGCTTCCCCTGAAATCATCCTCACAGTGGGAGACGTTCCCTGCCAGACAGGAGGCTCTGTACTCAGGAGGCAGGACACGACCTACAGTAGGAAGGATGACGCTTAAAGGGATAACATAGCAACAGATTCTGATGCTATAAAGGGCAGTTTTTGCCTTTACATTAACGCCACGTGTTGTTGAACGTATTCAAAGTGTCGACAAGTGAACTCTAAAAAAACATCCTTGAAAGCAGAGAGGAATATGAAGCACCGGTTTCTCACTGGTTGTGTTTCATAAACGTCATCACCCCCACCCGCTTGCTTGTTTTGAATTTACCTAAAAATGTGCCACTGCCTTCTCACATCAGCTCACTCCGGCTCATGAGGGGAAAAAAAACCTTGAAAATGTTTTGATGAGTTTTATTCATGTGTGAAAACATTCACTTTTAAGCCAGAGTTAATCAAACAGGAAGAATCGCTGCATTAATTTAAAACTTTTAAAAGCTGCTGGTTTACAAATGTTTTGAGTATGAGGGTGAAAGATGGGCAAAAGAGCAAAAGATATGCTCATGACCTTTTTTCTATATTGATCAAAAGGTTATTTATGAAGCCATAGTTAAAGTTAAAGTAGTTAAAGTTGTGTTTAAACATCTAAAAGACAAAAAAAATTTTTTTAAAGTAAAGGCAATTAAAATAAAATAATTAAAACTCCTGCAGGCTTTTTTATAAGCATCATTTTTCTTTTTTGCACCATGAAGAGCCTTTCCTCTGATCCACTCAAAAAGCTCTTTTTCAGTCTCTCTTTTTGTTTCTTTTTCATCTTAATATTTACTGAACTCTGAGTCAAACCAAATATTTGAACCTTTTTTTAAATGTTCTGCTATAATTATCAGCCCGTAATTAATTCTTAATCCTTTATTTGATGCCATGTAAGCTTTTTTTTGAGTCACCATATTTCTGTATTTAGAACGGGAAAATATGAACTTAGATTTTTCTCGATTTTATCTTTTTATCTTAACAGATTTGGACAAGCAATGTCAAAGTGTTTGTTACCTGTTGATCCAAACTTTACCTTTCCAATAATTGTTTACAATTTGTTTCTTATTTTGCGATGCCATGCTGGATAAAGCAGACTTTTTTTTTATGCAGACTGCGAATAGAGATTATCTGGTCACAAATGAACACAGGTTAGTCCTAATATGACCGTCCACAGCAGCTTTGTAAAAATGATTAGAACACTAATTTAAGTGTTTTTTTGTTTGTTTTTATTCATTTTCAATTAAATTAATTTACCCTTGATAACAAGTCAATATCTGGTCTTATTTTTCTTGTTATCATGAGACAACAGTGATGGTGTTCCCATGGTAACAAGTTACATTTTGATTCAATTAACTCCTTTATTATAGAAAATACAGAATTTTTATCCTCAAATAGCAACATGAATACGTTTAATAAATCACAAGAAAACATCAAAAATGTAAATGTTACCACAGGATGACGCAGTGAACCAAAACGTATGGACGTATGTCTGCTTAGGGCTTAAACCCACCAACCACGACTCACAAGTGACAAACGGCCCACTCTCTACACCCACTCTACCTGTCGGGAAGAAGGTCTAAAATTAAACACATAAATAAAGAGAGAGACGAGCTCGGGGACGTCCAAACTTGCAAAATGCATCCATTGAGCTGCAGTCTTTGATCTTTGCCGTTTGATATTTAACTTCTGCTCTGGCTGTTTTCAAAAAGCTTTCAGAAAGTGCCGATGTTGTACAAAAATCGCTTTGACATGCCAACCTCATCAACAATAATCCAGCTGTGAAAAATGATTTTGTCAGGAAAATACTCATCATATGTGAATTTATAATGCATTTAGCTTTTGATGCAAGGTGATCAGACTTAAGTCGTTTGTGATAAGCGCTTCATAAAGTGAAGAATAGAGTCTATAAATTGTGATAGTTAGAAATAACCAAATTGTACTGATGTAATACTTCTAACTCCAGTGATATATGTGATTAATAATGATTCATTAATCACAAAGCCTGAAATGTATTCAGCTTATTCTTTTTAATTGCTTGACGGCACTCATTAATTGTTCCTCATTCTGTTGCACCGCAGACACTCCACGGACCTGGAATATGATCCACACCATCTCCTGGGTGTTGAACCTGTTTGGGATCTTCTTCATCCTGGCTGCTCACGAGCACTACTCCATCGACGTGTTCATCGCCTTCTACATCACCACCCGCCTCTTCCTCTACTACCACACCTTAGCCAACACTCGGGCCTACCAGCACAGCCGCAGAGCTCGCATCTGGTTCCCGATGTTCTCCTTCTTTGAGTGCAATGTGAACGGACCGGTCCCCAACCAGTACCACTGGCCCTTCAACAAACCGGCCTTCATGAAAACTCTCATTGGATAGAAATACACTTCATGCAGTATTCACAGACTCTACTATTAAAAACCCAAATGAGCCTCGTTTTACTTGAAATGCTGCTTCCCACCTATGGTTGGATTTACATGGAAGTATTTGTGCTTCGTCTGTTTGAGCAGATGATCTTTGTTTTATCAACTCGTTTATGTTCAGAGGAGTTGAAAATACCAAGAAAAGAAGACTTACCACATTGAAATGCCACGTAAGCTGCTAAGCATCCTGTTGCAACTCATCCCAAAAAGTTTGTTTGAACATAGTTCTGACTCGGCAAATAGTCGATTGTATTTTCAGATTTTCCGGGTTGGGGTCATCGGGCGGTCAGTTTGTTGGGACAAACGGCCAGCATGTTTCTCATTAAAAGTAAAAAAAAGAAAGAGAAAAAAAAAAATTGGCTTTACAGCAGTTCCAGCAGCGCTGAAGCTCCCATAGCAACCAAAATCAGTGAAAGAAGAGACCCGCTGTGTTGGTGGAAACGAGAAAGCACAAAGTCGGCTCTCAGCTTTGAAGTAGTTCAGCGCTTGAGCTAACATTTACGTGACATTTACATTTTGCACCAGACACATTTGTACAAGTTAGTGAACCGTAAAGGTGCTAATGGGCGACTTGATATGCCGTCAAACAAAGCATGGCTAGCTGCCCCCCCCCCCCCCCCCGTATGGGAAGCTAAGCTAACAGGCTGCAGACAGTAGCATGATATTTACCGTACAGATGTGAAAGTAACTTAGATCCTTTAATCTAACCGCCTCCATGAAAGCAAATGAGTGTATTTCCAAAGATGTCAAACAATTCTTCCAAATTGTGTCGCACGCTGCCAAGTGAAACAAAGAAAGAAGGTTCATATAAGGCACGCGATCACACCATTTTTCATTCCTGTTCCACAATTTGAACCGTTAAAGTTCAAAAACTAACTTTAACCATTGTGAGAATTTAGACGCCTGTTTGGTAACTTCTTCCAAAGGAAAATCAGAAACAGCAGGAAACACTCTTCCTCTGATCTACTTAAGAAAAGTTTTTGGTTCTTTGTTTCTTTTTTTTTTATCTCAACGTTAACTGAACTTTAGGACTTTTTGTTGTTAACTTATGATCTTAATTGTTCCTCAGGTCTCCGGTGGTGGAGCCTCTTACATCCAGTTCAAATATTTGAACATTATTTAAATGTCTGGCTCCGTCGATCAGCCGTTATCTTGTTTTCTTAATCCTTAATTTGATGCAGCGTAATCTTTTTCTTTTTATATGAACACATTTTAATAATGTAATGACAGTTTTTTTTAAGGAGGTGTTCGCACATCCAACTATCTCAGAAGGTGGGGCGTCAAACTATTACTTTAAAAGAAAAAATCCTGCACACTACTCTTGCTAATTATCACAAGGTTATTAAGGCAAGGCAAGTTTATTTATGTAGCACATTTCAACAACGTTCAGTCCCTCTGAACCTTAACTTAGCGAGAGTTGTGCGAGGGATTTTTTTCTTTCCAAGTAATAAGTTAATGGGAAATATAAGGACGTGGGTTTTGTGGACGCTCGATTGCACAGTTTTCTCTCTTTGCACGGTACAAACGCTGCCTCTTCGTCATTACAGATGTTCACAAGCAGTATAAAAGTTTATGTTTTCTGTGTCATGGTTGATCCAAACTATATCTTTCCAATAATTGTTTACAATTTTTACTTTCTTTTGCAATGAGAGTTGTCTTATCTCTGCCTTTTTGCTTGGCAATTAAAGTTTACAAATGAGGGAAAACTGTTTGTTTTTTTTATATTTCAGACCGACTGTTTCCTTGGCTGCGTTTTCATTTGTTCAATAAATTGATGAGATTGTAAAAAAATAAAATAATGTATGGAAAAACGGCCTGATTCAGAGAGGCGTAACCATTTTTGTCTTCATCAGCATTGCGTGCGTAACTGCTGCTCCCACCTTTAAGCAAATATCGAACAAGAACAGTTACATCACTGTTCAAATTTGATCGATAAATACATAGGGATGCAACCCTCAATATAAAGCTCTCATCAGAACCTTTTCAGACTCATCAGCTTCCGACAAATCCAAACAATCCCTCCTCATGACGACGGTATGTACTCAAACCTTTGAACAATAATTTTCTTCTAAAGTTTGGAGGTTCATTAAATGTCTTTTCTTTTTCCACGCATCTTTAATTGTGATTGAGTGTTTTTTTCAATACAAAAAATAGAGTACACATTTATTTGTTGTTACAATTAAACTTTAAAATGTCTTAAATTTGTCAGAGTAAATTACATTTACAACCAAAAGTTTACTGAATTTGAAAAACAAGTCTCAAAGCTCACTGCATAATTTACAACCTAATGACTTATTGTCCCCTTTGTACTATTAGAGATGGTGGTTAAAAAAAGGTTAAAACCAAATATTAAAACAGTGATTGCTTCATTCAAATAATGATTTAAACTATTACATAAATACAAATATTGTTGATATGATCAAATAATTTAAAGTCCACTACAAGCCTCATTTCAACTTAAAATAACGTGGTAAAAATTGACATTTCACTGGGATATTATCTTGATGTTATTTAACAAATGAAGATTAGTTGCTTCAAAAAAAATGTTCCAAACTTTGTTGTAGACTAAAAAGTTTCCATTCATCTTGATGTCAAATTGCCCCTTTGTGTGATTCTGGATCATTGACAATGAGACACAAACACAAAGACTTTTCACTTTTCGCATTTCACTTTAAAATAAATTAGTTTCATATTCTTTCTTCATTTTTGGGTTTTCTCATTATAAGAACAGCTTTTCATTTTTCTAATTCAGACAAATCAAATTTTGTATTTCCTTTCAGAGCTTAGGCTGTCTTCAAAAAGGTTTGGATGAATAGAATGCGATAAGTGCATCGATTCACCGCAGGCTCCATGAAGCATGCACAGGTGTCGGTAATTTTCTCTTCCAGGCTTCTCTCCGTGTCGTTGTTTTCCTGCTGGGACTGGTTTCCCTGAGTCACTCGTGCAGATTCAAGAAATTAAACATCAAGTTGGAAGAAGGAAAGATCATTTTTCCAAAGGGTAAGTCGACAATATCGTAAATGGCAAACAGCTTTTTTTCAGTTTTATTTGACAGAGGTTGGATCCAGTTGATGAAATAAACACACCAACCACATTATATTTAATAAATGTATGTGAGCTTGAGAAGAGTGAACACTGATTTGATTTCTTGACATGCAGGCTGTGTGGATGATGATGGGAATGACCGTGCTTATGGAGAGTCCTGGAAGAAAGACTGCAATGTATTTCAATGCATTCAGCTCGTGGGGATTCTTTGCATGACCGGGTAAGATTAAAAAAAAAAAATGCTTTGATTCATTAAAGTGCTTTTTAAACATTTACACAAATCTTCTCCTGGGGGCTAGAATACAATTATTGATGACAGGGAGGGGGATCGACCCTCATGCATCACTTATTTAACGATCCAACCTTCAATTTCTTTAAAGATTTATTTTTATGCCTTTATTGGAGACAGGACAGTGGATAGGCTCAGAAATCAGAGAGAGAGGGAGAGAGAGAGAGTGGGGAGTGACATGCAGGAAAGGAGCCAGAGGTTTGATTCATAATCCAGATCACCTGCTTCGAGGACGACAGCCTCTGTACATGAGGCACACAAACTAACCACTAGGCCAATTTTTTTAAAAACTGACACTTTTCAGAGAGAGATTTTTCCAGCAGATCCTAAACTATTGAAATGCATTAGATTGTAAAGATGTTATAAGTAAAATGGCAGCAAAGTGTACTTGATTAGTCTCACTGTAATCATCCAGGACGAACAAAGTTTGAGAGAAATTAAATAAAAATATGTCAGAATATATTCTGTGTTTACACAAGCGGACATATTTTTTCCTATTAGCCACAGGTGGACTATATGCTCAGGAAAGTAAGACTGTGAGAACACCTTGATGCATTCCTGCTTTCTCACACTGCAGTTAGTCTTAACTCAACCCCCCTCTCAGTCCTAATCATCTTTGTGCATCAATCCAAGGAGATCATGTTGTTTTTCAAAGAGTGTAATGTTCCTTCTCTTTGCCATTCAGGATCCCTTCTCCCAGAACTCTTACCATTCCTGCCCACCGTGAGATGCTGGTCGATAAGAAAACCTGCAGCTTCAAGTTGGTGGAGAAAGCAAACAACTCAAATGAGTGTAACATGTTCTACATGTTTTCAAAACATTAAGTCCAAACTATCGATGGATGGCGTTTACACACACTGAATAACCATTAAAGAGAGACTCATCAACATTCCTGCCAGCTCACATACCTCATACAAGCAGGATGTTTGTTTGGAGGTTATTCCTCCCGGGGTTCACAGTTTACAATGTGTGCATTCATCTTAAAAATCACAATAAAGTACTAAAAAAAAGGAGGACTCTATTAAACTATTAAAAAACAACTCAGTGAAAAGAAATAACCAAACCAAACAGCACCCCTGGAGTGTTTCTGAGCACAATAACAAATCCTAACATGAGTGTGTGTTTTCTAAACTGAACTAATAGCCCAGTCCACACAAAACAAGCACCTCATCACATTTTAAGAAAAATCCTTATGAGAAGCAAAGATAATAAACAGTTAACAGAGGTAAAAAATAAAAACCTTTATGGCTCCTTCACTTCAGGACAGTCTATAATCGGTGGTAAATCAAAGGTGTAGCACCCTCCTCTTGCTTTATTGAATATAATTTAAACAAAAATTAAATCAGAATTTCCAAGTACTGTCTTTACAAACCATTGGGTCTCTTATTACATCCATAGTACACAGTCTATTACATTTTCTTCAGCAGCTACAAACTCGGGCATTAAGAACAACAATAAAGCCGTTTTAAATTATTATCAGTTATAAAATATTGACGATCTTATCATGCTATTTATGTTGTTTTGTGTGTCTGTCAACAATTCTCACAGCTTTTCGTGCATGTTTGTGCAAAACATGGTGTGTATCATTTTTCCCCTGCTTAAGAAGAGGACATTTATACAGTTCACAGAGAGGTCAAACAATGCTTGAAAAGAACTGCAGAGTGACTTGTTGACTTGCTGTGTGATGTGTTGTTATAGCTATCCCTATCAATTAAAAAAAAGTATCAATATTATTCGATCTTTTGCCTTCTAAGAATCAGAATCAGAATCGGGGTTTATTGCCAAGTACATTTACACATACGAAGAATTTGACTTGGTGTATTGGTGCTAAACAATTAACAAGGAAATAAAGCAGAACTGGCAACAACTTAAATAATACAGTACAAGAAGCTGTTACAATATATAAAATAGAATTTAAAAATGTAAAATATAAAAAGTAAAAATAAAAAACAAAATGTACAAAAGGTGCAATGTAGGAGCTGTGCAGTGGACTATGAGAAAAAATCTTTCAGTGTATGTAACCTACTCACAGAGTGCATGTAAGGAAAATAAAAAAAGGGTTATATAGCAGCTGAACATGACAGACTTTTAGCTTCAAACCTGTTACTTTCTCCTTATTCCTTCTCTGTGTTGTCATCGTTTAAAGACTAGTCATTCGATTAAATGAGAGTTAAGATAATTGCACTTTAAAGAGCCATTGTATCTCACAGTGTAAATTATATCAACTAAAAGTTTTGCAGCCGCAATTTATTTTGCAATTGGATCAAATGAAGGCTCACAAACTTCTGAATTATCTTTATGGGTGTAGAGGTGTGATGGTAAATCAGCAATTACACCGAACATAGAAATAGCACATACTGCCAAATCATACAATCACAATCAAGTTTCTTCTTCTTCTGCTCATAAAAAAGATCAGCTGTTGTTCATGAGACAAAAAAGATTTCCTTTAAAAAGTTTAGGGACTCTTCTTAGGTTTCGGTTGAAGTTGACTGAAGTGCATAAAAAAAAAACCCTGCAGAGACCATACAACATGCACCGTGTCTTTCATTTCTTTTTAGTCTTCTCTCTGGGTCTCTGTTGCTTTCTGGGACTGGTCTTTACATGTTTGGCACAGCTGAAGTCCAACACATGCAATACATGGTGTTCATATTCAGTATAACAAACAAAGACAGACTCATCAACTTTGCTTTTTATCACACTTGTAATTGTTCTAAATTCACTGAAAATAAAAATGTAAACTTGGTCAAACTCTTTTACTTCTTGCCAGCTCATATGCATCGTAACAGCACTAACTGCAGGTGTCATTTTCAGGATGTAATTGAGTGAATCCACCACTGTGTGACAGCAGAGCACAGGGCTCTGAGGGTCTCTGGCACCCAAAGGGGCTCCGACAGCCAGATATCAGCGCTGCTCCCCTCTCTGCTGACAGAAAGATTCTGGATGTTGTGATGTTCAGCTAGTCCTTCTGCAACTATCATCTTGGTGGATTCTCTTTTCCCTGTCATCTTGGCTTCAAAGTGACACTCTTCTCATCAGCGCACCACTCATGTAAGTGCTTTTATTATGATGCACTATAATGATCTTCTTCTTCTGCACAAAATGTCCAGGAAAGTCATTGTAAAGCTGCTTTTTTGTTGTTGATCATTGTTAAATGCATGCTTTGTTGTTGCTGTGCTCTGTTGTCGCTCTGTTTCTGTAGATTTTTAAACCCTTTACAATTTAAAATCTTTTTTAATGATGTGTTCAAATAATCCCAGTGTAAAAATGTGCATCCAGTTTATGCAGGAAAACTGAGTGGGAAAAAAGGGAAGTATGGGGAAAAAATGCATCTTATTTGCATTAATGTTTAATGTGTGAACGTGGAGAAAGAGACAAAAAAGCATCAGCTGACAGCATGGTGATAATGTCTTGTTAGGTTTCACCCACTCAGTCCTTGACAGCCCCAGCAGTGAATAATGAGGCACGAGCCATCATCTCAGGTTGTGCACATTAAGGTGCCTGCCGCCTGTTTGCCTGCTTCTCCACATGCAGGAGGCTGCAGGAGAGAAACTGAACCAAACATCCCCACAGACTGAGCATGTAGGAACTGCAAAATATAGACTCACTAGGTGTGGTGGATGTTTTTGCAACATGAACTCACAATGATGTTCCTGGAAATATCAGTTCTACAGGTTAAAAAAATAAAATAAAAGAGGTGATTTTGAAAATGTTATCAAATGGGAAAAGCAACTCCATTAATAGGGTAAGAAGCTTTTGTATGAAACTGCAAAGAGGGGAACATTTACAAGCTGGATTTCCCCTTTTTATCATTCATTCATTTAATTCATTAAAGTCTAAATCACTCAATGGTTCAGGTTCAGGTTACTTTATTTGTAACCGTATAGGTGAATTTGGTATGAACCACCCATTTTCATTGATGCAAACATATTCAACATCATTTCTGATTATGTGGTTTAATGCAAGCAAAAAAAGACCAATCCTGCAGGATTGCCCATACCTATACATTCTCAATTCTTTTATCCATGTATAGAAGAAAACTATTTCACAGTAAAATGAAAGAAAATGCAATTAATTAAAAATCAATTGTGCATTTACATCACACTTATATATAATATTACAGCTGTAATAGCTAGAAGATAATGATAATGTTGAGCAACATCTCAGTGTGACAACAAATGCACAAAGAAAAATGATGGCCGTGTGGATTAAGAGGCAAATAAATGAAATTCAATTGTTGTATACGACATCTATTCTCAGAATGAATACAGGTATGATAACCGAGGAGAATCTGGTTCAAGGAAACTGACATTTAGAGAACAGTGAGAGCACATGGTTTTCTCAGAGATGGAGGACACTTCAGCAGGTGAAAATGATTCACCATGTCACAGTGATCCTTATCCAGCAATATTTTGCTGTGGAGGCTATGAGCACATTGACATGCTGGCTCCTTCAGTATCATTGTAACATGACAGGTTCTAATCTGCACACTAATTGGCTATTTCTCTTCTTTCCCCTGCTGGTTTGGTTCCCTCCACTCTCTTTGCAGCTGTTTTTCTACATCTGGTTACTGGTGACATTGTACTTTTTCCCCCCTCCGTGAACAAAGGATGAACAAACCCTGCCCGCAGCTCACTCAACACACTGACAGAGCGGGTTAGAAACAATGCAGTGTGAAGGGACTGATAGCTAAGTGTGTGTGCGGTTAATAGAAAATGACAGGCTCGTCTTCCAAATGGTAGAGAGTTCAGGAGAGGGAGCCAACATCCATTTTTAGGATCTTGACAATGTCGTGCCCTTTCACTTTGACACACTGCCTGCATGGGAAGAAGTCTCTGCTCAGTTGCTCAGTAATTTTATTGTCATTAAGCTTTTATGTTCAGTCCTGAAACTTTGACTGGAGGGTTCATTTGTGGGAGGAGAACTGACACGTGTCAGAGATCTTCAAATAGATAGAAGAAGAAAAGAGCGATTAAGAAGAACAAAAACAAAAACTCAAATTACTGAAGAATCCTGTAATTTGCTCATACGATTCCTTGCTGTCGTGTTTTTTTTCACCCAGTTTGTTCTAAAATATAATAAAATGTACCAAAAAAAAGTTGTATAGTTAGGTAGTAAAGTTAATTATAGATATCCATAATGTATATCCAGTAAAGCTTTTTGATGTGTTATTTCTGTATTATTGATAAATTGTACTTTATCTGTTATTTTGACAGCCTTTTTTTGCAATCTATCCAAAAGTCGTTAAGAAATATCAATAAAATCCAAAATTGTTGACCATGTGTTTGAGCAACAGTAAAAGTAAAGGGATTGCCAAAGTCAGGGGGATATGTACTCTGGGGACCAGTGTTGACCAGTTTTCATAGCATTCAATTAAATAGTTTTCATGATATTATAGTCTGGGCCAAGGTAATGATTTGATACACAAACTAACATTGCAATCCCTTGTCGACTTAAGATAATAAAACAAATATTGTGTTATTTGTGGAAATTTCAATTAAGCCACAAAAATATGACACTGAATTTAAAGTCAGAGGACTTTAGGACTGACTAAAACCAGACAATAAAGGAAATGGTCTCTTTAAGATGTAGACTCTATAAGAGAAAAGGACGTAGCCGCTCTGACATAACCAAGAGTTTTGTGAAAACACATTTTGAGGCCTCAAATATTTTGGCCAATGTTCCCTTCTCGAACCAGAGGAGACCACATTTGGACGGGTTGGATGCACATTGTTAAACACACTGATGTACAGGACTCTTACATTAGATAAATAACTCAGTTTTCTTATTCAGTTTTTCTCTAAACGGGACCATCATTTACAAAATGAACATCATTAAGTATTGAAGAAGACTTTAAACCTGTTTGACACAATAGACTCATAAGGACAGTGTTTACTGAAGTAATGAATCAACTCAAAAGTAGGGTCATCTGGCTTCAATCAAACTTCCTTTTGCAAACAGTAGTCTCCCCCAGGTGGCCATTGGAAAGAATGACAATTCCACATTGGCTTCACTTCTGAAACCCGAGTGTTCATCCATCTATGCCGTCAGTGCTTGAACCTACCCAGTTTGTTTTTTTCAGATTAAAGGATGTTTTTAAAAAACACTTTGGCCGACGCTGCAAATGCATGTTCTCTAAGAGGGTGAGGTGTAACAGCACTAAAGCCATTTTAACATTTTTACTCCTGATCTTGATGACAATCCCGGTAAAATGGAGGGGGGGGGGGTCTTCTGAAGCAAGTCATGATGTAAAAAGAAGGACACAGAAGGGGATGCAGCAGAGCCAGCTATACGACCATAATGAGATTATTTGCCGAAATCACAATATCAAAAAAAAGACCAGAGAAGAGCATACTGGAAAAAGAAAACATAATGCAGTAAGTAGTCTTATTACATGTGCAGAGATTGTACCGGCCGAGTGCGTACAGTCTGTGGTCGTGCATCAATCAGGGAATTGTACATCATTACATCCTGCTGGGTTCTCACATCAGCTCACTCTGACTTTCTGCAGGAAAAAACTCTATTGAGCTGGCAGGAGAAACTCTGGATAGAATCTGAGTGAACATTCAGCTGTTTGTGTTAAGTCGTGCGGCTCATCCTGAAAACTTCAGAAGAAGTCTGAAAGCACTAAATGTGTGTCTTACGACAAAGCAGCTGCACTCAGACACCCTTCATTGGCACAAAATCAAACCAAACCGGAATTCCGACAAAATATCAGATCCCTCAGGATGGACGTTAATAAATGGTATAAACAGCCTCTTTGTAGACGGAGCTTAACAGCATGCAGTCTTTTTTGTCGATGTCGATATGATTTCAGAGCTTTACAAATTGGAGAGTAAGCAAGAGCAAGCTTTGTGTTGAACATTTTGAAGAATGTCAAATCCACCTCTGGATGAATCCACCAAGCACATAAAAATCCGGTGCCTATAATGACTTCTGGTGTAGGATGAAAGATAGTGGAAGTCGTGCCCCCAGAGCAATTTGTAGAGTGCAGGTATCCAGGTGTGCAGGCAGGCAGGCAGGCAGGCAGGCAGGCAGGCAGGCAGCCAAGGCATCCAATTATTTCCTGGATGCCAGATTTCATTTATTGATGCTGTCGAATCTGAAGTGAATGTCAATAAACACACCAAGAAATGGATCTCATATGAATTGCCTAGCAGTTTATAGCCCTTTATAAATCCTCACACATAGCATCCCTGCAGGGTTTAATCTCTCCTCAGCCTCAGGATCCACCTCTTACCTTTCTTTCACTCTGTGCAAAAAAAAACAACCTGAATTCATTCTTCACTAACAGATTTGTTGACCTCCAAGAGCTTCTCTGCTCATGAATCACTTTTGTTCTCCTCTGTGCTCTCTCTCTCTTTCTTTGTCTCAGATGCACGCTTTTGCAGGGCTGCAATGGACGGTTGGATCCCCGGGGCTTGTGACACTGAAATCTTGGTGACATGTCCTTGAGTGGCAACACGAGCTGGTCTTCTGCATCGTCGACGGCTCTTCCTCCGTCCTTCAACACCTCCGCCGCGACGCACTCCCTGCCACGGGAGGAGGGAGGGGCCCGTCATGAGCCCGCGCAGGAATGGCTGGAGAATAAGACCCAGCTCCTCTCAGACCTTGCTGTTTTCGGGCACGATGAGCTGTGCCACATGTCTCCTCTCCTCACGGTGTGCTTGGTCATTTGGTACAGCGTCACGATGGTGCTGGGGATTGTCGGGAACATCGGCCTTATTTGCATCATCACCCGTCACATAGAGAAAGTCAACGTCACCAGCATTTTCATCTGCAACCTGTCATTCTCTGACATCCTGGTGTGCGTCTTCTGCCTCCCTTTCACTGTCATATACACACTCATGGATCATTGGGTGTTTGGATCCCTGCTGTGCCGTCTGGTGCCGTTCATCCAGTGTGTTTCTGTGACTGTGTCAGTGCTGTCTTTGGTTTTCATTGCTCTAGAGAGACATCAGCTGATAATTAACCCCTCCGGATGGAAGCCAAGCATCCCTCAAGCCTATATTGTGATATTGCTTATTTGGATTCTTGCTGGACTCACCTCGTCGCCTTTCTTGGCCTTTCAGCTCCTCACAAACGAGCCCTACACCAACGTAATCAATCCCCCGTCTCCTCTGCATCACCTGTCCTCTCCTGGGGCTCATCTCAATACATCTCCACCTCCACCTGTTTCCTACACTTTCAAAAACTCATCCACTCAACACACCGTCTTCTCTTACGTCGCAGCCTCTCCACACATGGAGGCCTGTTTAGAGCACTGGCCGTCCCAGCAGCACAGGCTCGCGTACACCACATGGCTCCTGCTGTTCCAGTACTGCGGTCCACTCTTGCTGGTACTGCTTTGTTACGTCAGAGTTTTTGTGCGGTTACGCCACCGCAAAGACATGCTGGACCGTGCCAGGACCCCGGAGAATCAGCACATGACCCACAGCCGCAGAATCACCATCATGCTGGTCGCCCTTGTCACGGCCTTCGCTCTCTGCTGGCTGCCGCTCACCATCTTCAACGTGGTGTCAGACTGGAACCAGGAGGCTCTGCCAGTCTGCCACCACAACCTTCTGTTCTCCCTATGCCACCTGCTGGCCATGTCCTCCACCTGCATTAACCCCATCATCTACGGCTTTCTCAACTCCAACTTCAAGCAGGAGGTGAGCGAGATACTGCTCCACTGCCGCTGCCGACACCTAGAAGAGGAGTGTGAGAGGTTACCCATGTCCACCGTGCACATGGAAATGTCTCGAACATCTGTGCCTCTGAGCAGCAGGAGCAACTCTGTCTGACTCTGATGTCACAACCTACGCGTGTACTATGGTGTAGTTATAGGACTAACATGTGTTGTTCGTTCTGTAGAGACTTTATAACCTATTGTCATTGTTTTGAGGTGAAGTGTGCAGTGAAATTCTGGTTGACCTTTTACTTGAGTAGCTCTGAATTATAAAAAGAAACTTCCTATATGCTTATATCTGACTTTGTCATGGACTGTATCTTGTACTGAAAGGTAAAACAAAAATGTATTGTGATGTGAGATGTTTTTTCTATATGAATGTTGTACTGCTGTGATTGTTGATCTTTATTTATGAAACACTTATTGTTTATTGTGTAATCTTCTACAGTGAATATATTGTGATTCATTTGATTTACAGAAATGACATTTCAACATCTTAGATGAGTTTAATAAAGAAATGTAGATATAGCATCAAATGTGTTTATACCATCTGTCTATGTAGCCTTTTTAGTCCAAAGGCTGTGTATGACTGTGCATATCATAAATGCACAAATTTCCCCCACAGGGGATCAATAAAGTTTATCTTTATCTTTATGTGTAGTATAGAGCTGTTCAGATCACCTGGACACATGCTAATGCCAGGTGTAAACAAGGTCTTTTTGGAAAACTGTATCCTGGAGGAATCCTTTCTTTGTGCCCGGTTGAATCATCCAACAGTAGAATATTTAAGAATTTGTTTTCTAAATATTACCTCAAATGCCTTAATCTCTTTTCTGTAATAAACAATATGAGATACAGATCTGTTTCTCTGCTGCGTGCAAAAAAATACAGCCATGCAAATAACCTCAGAATTGATGAATGCTAAGATTAGCAAAATGAATTTAGTATTCTGGGTATTGCACTTTTACATTGTTTGATACGTCTGAGATAGTTTGTTTTTGGAAAGACAATGAGGTGTCTGAGAAACAGATGGAAGAAAGACAGACTTTGAAATATCTTTGGGGCTAGGTAGTGACTGCAAATGAACACCAGGGAGCCTGATGACTCACAACAACCTAATAACTTGTCGTCTTGACAGCAAATTGCACCTGTTGACTACTAAGTCTGAATTGGTCACCTTACACTGTCTGTAGGCCTCCAAGTCAGGTTTTGTATTTTTTTAAACATAGTCATTTGTTTGAGACATAGATTGTAATTAATAGTGGATGAAGCCTGAGTGATGTCACCCATTGGCTACTTTAGGGGGGCTTTGGAAGCCCATCGGTTGCAGTTGCCATGCTGAAAATGCTCCCTCAACCTTACGACAGAGCTGGAGCTGAGGCGTCTTACGCCTTCTGACAAACATCGCCCATCTGTCCATCAGGTCAGCCCTGGCATAATTATGAATAACTATATACGGGGCAAATAAAACCAATTACGTTTCTTATACCAGGCTGTAAATATGTTAATTTCCTGCTGTCAAAATATATGAATTTGTGTTGATTATGGGACTTTTGCAGCCAGCCTCAAGTGAACATTCGACAAACTGCAGTTTTTTGCACTTCTGCATGGCTTCATTTTTCAACACCAAAGGTTGCAGCTTAGTTTGAAACTGGTTAAAAAAACAGAATAGATAGATAGATAGATAGATAGATAGATAGATAGATAGGTAGGTAGGTAGATAGATAGATAGATAGATAGATAGATAGATAGATAGATAGATAGATAGATAGATAGATAGATAGATAGATAGATAGGTAGGTAGATAGATAGATAGATAGGTAGGTAGGTAGATAGATAGATAGATAGATAGATAGATAGATAGATAGATAGATAGGTAGGTAGGTAGGTAGATAGATAGATAGATAGATAGATAGATAGATAGATAGATAGATAGATAGATAGGTAGGTAGGTAGATAGATAGATAGATAGATAGATAGATAGATAGATAGGTAGGTAGGTAGATAGATAGATAGATAGATAGATAGATAGATAGATAGATAGATAGATAGATAGGTAGGTAGGTAGATAGATAGATAGATAGATAGATAGATACTTTATTGATCCCGAGAGAAATTCTAATGAAATTCTGACAGAGAAATGTTGTTGCCTGTCAAGAGAAACAGAAACGTATTGAATTAAACTCCTAAAAGTTCACTTTTAGTCATGAAGTAAGCTTCGTAGGGCCCTTCGGAGGGCTCAGCACTCTCCTGTTCCATCGCTTCTGGTTTGGAAGTGACGTTTGTTTCGTCTCAGCCAATGATGGCCGTTTGTCCCAGAATGCATTGCATCACAAACTGCACGCGCGAACTATGTACACTGTAGTGAGGTTCTGTTGGAAACTGCATATTTTAAACTTGTTTGCCGCATAAAGTAAGTTCACTGAATGGTCTAGATAACACCTTTTGATGTCTGCTTCCACGTCTTCGTGCTGTTAATAATCAAAAACGTTTGTTATGAGGCTGTATGACGGTTCATTACGTAAGTATTGACCCGTGTTAGCAGCGCTGATGCTAAAAGTCTGAATGTTTGTTAGCACGCTAAAGTAGCAAAACACTCAGTAAACAAACAATATAATACTGTTAACAGTGGTTTTGTTGGCTTAGTAATAAAACATTTAAGTTCTTACGTTAAAGTTGTTTATATTTGAACAAAAAAGTTTGACTTAATTAATGTAAGATAGTCAATAATAATATAATGTTGTTGTTGTTGTTGTTCAGCTACAGAACTGTTAAATATCTGCCCTAAAGTCACAAGAAACTCAACTTTCCTGACATGTTTGACTCATTTTAAGAAATGTTAACACCTATTTTTTTGCGTTTACAAAAAACAACCTGCTGTAGATGTTGTGTTTGTTTGTTTGTGATCTAAACAAAAACAAGAAGTCACTGACAGTGGATAAAGAAGAGGGTGATGTGTCCTTGTTGCCTAAACAACAACAACAAACACTTTGAAACTTTCACCTGTACTCAGAGCTTATTTAAACCTAACACCTTTTATTTTAGTTGTACTTGTTAAGGCAATTCATCGAGTTTAAACTTCACTTACGATTGTCATGACAACAAGATATAGAAGTGAATAGAATAGAATAGAATAGAATAGAATGACTTTATTGATCCCAAACTGGGAAATTGTGGCGTTATCAAATCTAAACACAATATAATATTAAATACATAGTAAATAAGCACTAAACTAAGAATGGGAATCTATACAACCAGGATTTAACTAAGCATTACTAGTCTAAAATATGAAGATTGAATGTAAATGTGCAAAAACAGAGTTGTAAATGGACAGTATTGACATAAGTTAAAGTGCATGAGTGTAGACATATTATAAGCAGAAACTATTCAATATAACGGTGAGTAGACAAATGAAGTGAACTTGAGTGCAGGGATAATTTGTAAATTTAAACATGTGCAGAACAGGTTACAGTAAGGTGAGACAGATATTATCATGATGACAGTTCTCTGCTCACATGAGGTGAGCTGTTGTACAGAGTTATGGCCTTCGTTAAGAAAGATTTCTTGTATCTGTCCTTGTGACAGCGGAGTTGAATCAGTCTGTTGGAGAAGCTGCTCCGCTGTTTGTCCAGTAGGGTGTGCAGAGGGTGATCAGGGTTATCCATAATGGATAACAGTTTGTTCAGAGTCCTCCTCTCTGTCACCACTACAAAAGAGTCCAGTTTGCAGCCTATCACAGAGCAGGCCTTCTTAATGAGTTTGTCCAGTCTCTTAGTGTCACCAGCTCCAATGCTGCTCCCCCAACAGACCACAGCAGAGAACAGTGCACTGGCCACAACAGACTGATAGAAGATCTCCAACATCTTGCTGCACACGTTGAAGGATATTATTGCCTTGAACCTGGACCATTCAACAAACTAAAAGGGCCTTATATTGCAGACCTTTAAACTTTAAAGGTCTGCCAGTGGCCACACCCTTCTGAGCCATAAAAGCAATCAGCAAAATCTTAAAATGAAAGCAAAACACACTGGAAGTCAGTGTAGGAGAGGTTAAAATGGAATAATATCGTTTCTACATTTAGTTGTTGTAGTCAAACAGGGTGAAATAAAATATAGCTAACAAATACAGTGATTGACTTGTTAACCTCCACCTTGGCTACACTAACCTTGAAAGTGCACATCCTTCTTTTGCCTTTAAGATCATCTTTTTAGTGTTTCTATCCATTCAGTTAATCAAAGATCAATTTGATAATTGAAGAAAGTAAAAATCTCCTTATTTTCTTGTAGTTAGTAAACATCACTGAATGTGTAAGATCGTCTGCCACATCAAAAAATGTCTTCATTGTTTTTGTGTAGGTGATTCTTGGAGCAAGTAATGACCACAAGTCAAGTTCTTAAAGGTATTGTACATCATCAAAGCCTTCCTGCAGTTAATCAAGTTTAGAGTTTATGACTTATTGTTTAATTTCATGGCTCTATTTAATGTGTGTGCAGATGTTGTTGCCTATGTTGATGTGTGGTCATCGGACAAAACAGCAAACTATGCAAAACCATTCGTTCAGCAGCTGCAGGAAATGGGAGCTCAGGTAAGACGGCCGAGAACAAAAACGCTTGCATGATACTGTATTCAGTTAACTATTTACTATCTGTTGGGTCCGTGCCTCTTGGTTGATGGTGTTTTAGGGAGAGCGTCGGAGACAGTAAGTAAGCCAAAAGTGGACAGTCACATGTGTCTGGAGTTTCCACATTGTTCGTCGTTTATTACAAACTACACATCAACCTTACACAGCCCGGATGTACGGCTAATATTTTATCATACATGAGCAAAATAGTGTCCAAACGAACCCTCATGTCACTGTTGAGAGGCAAAAGAAAAGTGGGAGCTCGGTTACAGCAGCCGTGTATGGCAGAAGCGCAACTCAAACTAACTTCAAGGATGTAAACAAGGCGTCATCTAGTGATGTCGCTGCCCTAGTAACTTAGCAACACTGTACCACAATTTCAACTGTTACACTATGTGAAATGACAGTCCATTGAAATGGTGCAAACATTAATGACTTTTATTTTCACAGGTACCAAAAACATTCAACAAACAAGTCACACATGTCGTCTTCAAGAATGGTCATCCAGCCACATGGAGGAATGCCAAGAAAAGTGGTGTCAGGCTTGTTTCTGTTCTCTGGGTCAGCAGGTAATCATCATCATCCTCATCATCATCATCTTTATTGCCAGACTCAGGAGTCCATTAGAAAACATGACACTGAGTGAAAGCAAACAAAATAAAAACTCAGGGTAAAAAGACAAACAAACAGACAAAACATCACCATTTTTAAAAAAGACAGCTGTACCAGTGTCGCCACAAGGCCGACTGGTATCACACAAAACTATGACTGGGATTTGTCAACAGCATAATGATGGAATTCTGAGAATCCTTCAATCGGCTGATAAATTTGCACGTTAAGTTTCTCACAAGAGCCTGAAAAGTGTTAAGTCCTGCATTACAAAATAGCTCACTTGTACTAGTCCATCAAGGTTTTTTTAAATAGTATTCTCATGGAGTCATTATATGCATTATATTTATGTATCACCAAGAGCTTTTAAATATACAAATCTTGTAATTTTTTACAGCAGTTTGACTTTAATGTCTTGACATGGATTTATTATTCTTTTGTCCAGGTGTTACGAGGATGGCGTGCGTGTGGATGAGGAGTTGTATCCGGCCTTAAATGATGAAAGCAACCCTGTGTTAAAGAACAGAAGAGTGAGTACAGTCAGGTTAACATGTGATGTTTACCTTGGTGTCAGAGGTTAAGCCGTCATTGTTAATCAGTGTTTCACCACTGTTGTCAAGCCGCAAATTGTGCTGACTCTGAGATACGGACAAAGGTTGGACGCTGAGCTGATCAGATTCTGTGAACTAGGTGTCATGTGGTTCACCAAAGTAAAACTATTCATTGGTATTTTTATAAAAGTTAGCCACTATTATTGATAAGTTATTCATCAAATTGAATTTACTGGAACCACTATTTTTATTTTACCTCCCTGGAGCTTCCTATTATACAAATCAAATTTGTTTTCCACCGTTTGATTGAAACTTTCTGATTTCATTAGAGCTACATCGCTCAAAATGACTTTCACTGTTGGGATTAATTCAATTTTCATATTCTGATTTAAAATTCATAAAATTGATGAAATAAAATTGACTTTGAAAAAATTCCATTTAGAGTCTAATTTTCAAGAATCTTTTTTTGTGTTTGGATTACGTAGCATCGTAATATGCAGCCGAAGGATTCTCCAGAGAGGACACCTGAAAACGACAGACGCATGAAGAAAAAACTAGACAAGATGATGAAAGACCTTCACCCTAAACAAGCTCTGGGTATGACAGGTTTACACCTTTTGGAAACTTTTAAAAAAACAAGAGTATGTCTGTATGTTGACATTCATTTAATTGTCTTTCTCCACAGTCACAGAAGTGTCTCCCATCATTATTGACGAGGAGAACGGAATAGTTTATAGCCCTGCATTGAAACGATCGGATTATATGGCTCAGCGTTTGAAGGACATGAAGGAGAAGCGAGAGAACCTCTCACCCACAGGTATATGAAGCGACTGATAAGGTCTCCAAAATATGAAATACCCTTTGAGCATTTCAAATTCACATATTTCTGGGGCGCCGGTAGCGGAGTGGTGAGCGTGCGTGCCTCCATGTACGGGCAGCCCAGGTCTGAATCCGACTTGTGGCTCCTCCCTGCATGTCATTCCTCCTCTTTCTCTCTCTCCCTGATTTCCAACTCTATCCACTGTCCTTTCTCTAAAATAAGTTAGAAAAGTCCCCCAAAAAATCACATATTTCTTGTTGTGTTTCAGCTTCACAGCTGGTTGAAGCCCGCTCACCCACTGGACTGAAGCCTTCCCTCGGGAGCACACCAACCGTCTTCAAATTAAAGTGTAAGAAAAACAGAACTTTGCAGTTACATTACTGTCCCAAATAGATTTTTAATGTTTCCCCTTTTTTATTTTGCAATTGCAAAACTATTTCAGAAATTTTGCATACAACACTGAAACCTGTTCCCCTTTTGGTGCTGTATTACAGCGTCTCATCCGTTTTCCAAGCTTAATGAATTACAACAACAACTTTTATCCTACACACATCTTCATTTTTTGAGGGAAAACATTAAGATAAGCAACTGCTACAACTGTTAAATTATGACTGGGAGATGTTGCAAAATTCAACTCTCACTATCAAATAAAGTGAGGGTAACGTAGGCACAACATTTGTACTGATCAATTGATGTTTTTAATCTTTCCCAACACACAGGGTGTATTTCTGGGGAAGGAATGAGATAACAGATTCCTCAAACATACCACATCAGAGTATTGATAATAGAGTCTTTGCATGCAGTATACAGAAAAATGTGTTTTTGATTTGCCTGTGTTTGCTAAAAATGTGATTTTGGAGATTTTATCATAAAAATAATAATCTGTGTAGTGAGTTAAACAACACACATTTTTAGGCCATTGGAGTTGTCGACTGAATGCACAGTAATCACCCATGACTTGATTTGCTTCTGCAGTTTAAAGAAATGAGAGGAATTCGATGCACTGAAGATTTTTTTAAGGGTTTTTATACCATGTGGTTTAGATTTAGAGTGGAGAGTTTTCCCTTTAATCAAATTATTATTAAATGCACTGAGCTTGTCTATCGATAAAGCACATTTTAAAGACGCTTACACCCTGAGTCATTGTTATCTTTTCTTTCATTTAGATGACCAGTCGGATGATGATTCGAGTGCTTCTGCTGCTGAACCAGGTTACTCGCCTGACAAGGAAGAGGGGAGAACAAAAGTTGTTCCGACCAACCATAACCGTCATGATCTGCGCCGCAGGAAAAGCTCTGAGAAGCCTTGGCTGTCACCCTGCCGCGATGTACCACAGCGGATTCCAAGTCCATTGAAATGCCCCGAATTCAAAGACAACGAGGACGATGTAGGGAGTACACCAAAAAAAACAAGACGGACCTCAGTGAGAAAAAAGCTAGCAGAGACACGTACATCTGTAGGTTTGATGGAAAGCTCTCGTCAGGATAAGAAATCGCACATTTACAAGAACATTCATGAGGAAAAAAGGGAATCTCTGACAAAAACTCCAAGCCCATCTCCTAATAAATCTGAAAAGGGAAAGGGAAAATCGAAAGCAGTGAAATCCCTTAAAGTGAGTAGGACCCGTTCTGTTTCTGATGCTGTGAACTCTCTTAGTTGTCTCTCATCTCCAGCTGATGCTGCAAAGTCTAAAGAACCTTCTCCTCCAGTACAGAAAGTTCCCAAACGACCCAGACACTCGTTTTCTACTCTGGTACGATCGTCCACAGTGTCCAGTGACTCTAAAAGTGTCGCCTCTTGTTCCACTGAAGGTGATGATCATGTGTTTGAGGACTGTTTCTCCCCCGCTAACCGTCGGAGAGCAAAAACGTCGGTTTTGTTTAATCTGCCTGCAATGAAAGACCCCTTCGTTCACATTCCTTTTGATCTGGATTCTGTACCACACAAGAGAAAACAAAGACGAAGTGAAACCATGGGATCTGAGGATAACAGTAAAAAGAAGAGAAAACTGGAAGAGGGTCGGAGTGGCAGAAATCGCAGACAGCCATCCGATGCCAGCAGTGAGCCTCTGATTCATCCACAACAGGATGTTGAAGACTCTCTGCCTGCTTTGGGTAGTTCAGTAGCTAATGTGCGACCTGTAGACAGAAGACAAAGCACTTTACCATTTACAAGCAGCTGTACAACCACAAGTGCTGCGGTAAAAAAGAGAAGAGCTTCTATATCAGTGCAACCGACAAGTCAAACAGAATCTAACGCAGAGTCCAATCCACAGAAACACTCTGCTGCCAGAGCCCCCTCATGTAGCTCGGAAAGTGAGTAGTATTACAACCAGAGTCATTACCATGAAAGCATTACATTGAATCAATCTTCATTATTATGCACTGAAAGAAGAACCTCAATTTTAATCATATTGTTAAGTTAAGGTTTCCAACTGTTTTGTAACCCCGGGGAGATGTGTGCAAATCTTAAAGGTTTGCAAAAAAAACCTTTACTCAATGTCAAATTTTAAGTGAAAAATAAAGAAATAGAACTTCAGTACAAACAAATGGGGTCTTTTTAATATGCGTTTTCACATTATAAAGTGTATGTTTGTCTGTCTTTAAAAGTCTGAATTAGTTCCCAGGGTTGAGGTTTTGAACATGAGGTGAATAGGATGTTCTCTACACAGTCTATGATATAGACCTGCTTCTGTTTGATAATATTTAACAGCACAAGGGTGCACCGAGCTCACACATCTCACGCTGAGACCTCAGCTCTGAAAGGCCGTAAACAGGATCGAAAGCTTTGTGATTGATGGAGTTTTTGTATTTAAAGGTGCACTTTGTAGATTTAGTTGTGAAATTTGAAAGCTGGAGAAGGGAAACAATTCTATGCTATTTTTTTCTGAACTAAAAACATAAACTTTATTCAAAGAAAAAAATGGTCCCTGAACACCGTTTAGAGCTTTAAAGCTACCTGGAGAGTTACGCTTTCACTACCCACCATAACTCACATTTTATCTTCAAACAGTGTTACAGGGACCACATTTTCCTCTGAGGACAGTTTGTGTATAGAGTTATAAACATATCCCACAGAATCTATACACTTCTCCAACTTTACATTTCTCTACTGAAACTCCAAAGTGCACCTTTAAGATCATTTCAACTGTTTTCTAAATTGAAGCATTCTTTAAATCTGAGTTTACTAATGTGGACATGTTTTAGAAAATGTTAAAAAGTAGTAAGATAAAAACTACTTGAGGGATTCAATGTTAGACAGCGTATTTAATATTGTTTAAAACATAGCTGCAGCTTTAAATACTGCTTTTTTCAATACAATTATGGTGATAAGGTGGCTGTTTTATGAAATTTAAATCAGAGGTTACACTTTTAGATCAAGCTGCTGACATTTACTGTTCTAATTCTCTGCATATAAAAAGCTACATGAAACATAGTGTGTTTATTTAATACAACATATGAGACATAAGAGCACCTGAGTCTATGGTTTAGTTAACTTTATCACAGAGGTTTTTGTGTTTTTCTGTCGCCAGCTGAAGTTGAAAATTAATATAAAAATTTGAAGTAGAGAATTCTTCTTTTAAAGTTCTTTAAAACAGTCAAATTGAATGTTGGTGTTTTCATCCAGGTGTAAATGTAACCAAGCAGATAAGAACATGCATGAATGCACACAAACACCAAAGCAAGTGCCTGCTATGTGATAGGTTGAGTGACATCCCCCCCCCACCCCCCTCCACTGTTTTCAATCATATGTTTGTTGTTTGTTCTTTAGGTCGAGGAAATGAATGTGGCGTTGGAGCTGCTTTGACGGAGATCCTCTCTGAAGGAGAAGAGAATCCCTCAAAGCAAATCGGCTCGAGTGTTCAGAAAATGGTCAACAGAACAACGGTAAGAACACATCTTGATTAAATAAAATGTAGAAATGGTGTGCAGAGAGTTACTTTAGTGACTTTTTGCACTTTATCTGAGTTTTTCCTGAAAATGGGTGCAGAAAGATCGTTTTCAGAAATTCAAAACAAGTCTGTGACCACCGAGTGTTTCCTCTTATAATCCTAATTTTACTGTTTAGTCGTATTCAGTCTCTTGTTTGTATTGAATTTATAATGTCTGTGGCCAACAGGGTACCATGTGCACAGCCTAAACATTCTGAGGTGTGCAAAAATCCATTGCACACTGAAAATAACTTTAAATAGGTTGGCCCAGCACAGTCTTATGATTCCGTTTTAATCGTAAAAGCCTCCAGTCAGGGAGAGGGGTTGCAAAAACCTGTATGCATGACATCTACTTTGTATTTTACATATGAAGCGATGTTCATTGCATGAGTAAGAGTAAATCTATAGGGGTATTAACTCAGCAGGAGGAAGCTTACTGGATTAGTACATATGCTTCTGTGACATTGGATAACACAATTTTAATTATAAATCTCTTTTTTTAGTTTTTTTTTGGGGACGTTTTTGCCTTTATTGGATAGGACAGCAGATGAGAGACAGCAAATGTTGGGAGGAGAGAGAGGGATGACATTCAGTGAAGGTCCGAGGTCGGATTTGAACCCACAGCCGCTGCAGCGAGGACTATAGCCTCTGTACATTGGGCGTTCAACGTAACCGCAAGGCTATCGGCGTTCCTAAATATTAATCTTTTTGCAAATTCATTTGGCTACATGCATTGTCATGTTTTAATGTGACATATTTCCTCCTTTCTGTGAACATTTTGGCGGTAGTCTAAATGTTTCATTGTTCATGTTCATGTGTTCCTTTATTAGAAAACAAAATGTGAATGTTGTTAGGTGCATTTTGTCTGTGTTCTTTAAAATATATTCATTCACTTGAGCTTTGACCTAATCTTTCTGAACTAATGCAGGTGCAGACTCTGACAAAACGCTGTGACACTCGTAGTTTTCTTTGATATAGGAAGTTTACAAAGTTAACTAAACACCATAGTCTGTGTGTGCGAGATTCCCCTCCTAAGCATTTCCTCCATAAGGTCACACACTTCCATGACTGTCTGTGTTTGACGCATCTAGACAAGAGGTTGTGTCTGCTCCTGAGGGTTTCCTGTGTTTTCGCCTCTGTGATGGTAGTGTACAACTTCCTCGCCTGTGAAATGCACCTGGGCTGTGTTTTCGTTACGCTGGTAACCTCAACAAGCTGTAGCTGAAAAAAAAAAAGGCAAAAACATGACATCATCTCCCCCCTCGGGGTCGGTCATGGGTTTGACTCCACTGTAGCCTGATCACAGAGATGTCATAGTTGTTCTTTTTGTTCTGGAAAGATCACGATAAAAGATGAATGGGCAAATATGAATGGAAAGGTAAACACACACACACACGTCCATGACGGGGACTCTGACGGGGTCACACCTGCACAGCTCGCAAATCTTTGAACGTGCGGAAAGTCAAGTAGGACACATGTCATGCTGCTCGCCTGTGGTTCAATACAGGGAAAATGTGCAGTTACATTTAAACTTAAAAAATAGGAGGATTCTGAAATACTTTAACTCAGATTACAGGTTTTTAAATACAAAAGTGAACCGCCTTTTGGGCAGTTTTTGTTCATTTTCAGAACATTATAAATGCTCGATGATAGAAGTAGAGGACGTTTGGCGGTGTCTTCTTTGCCATAAATGTAAAGCCTTATTTTAGGTTATCATCAGAGTGTTTTGGTTGACGTAAATTTGCAAAAATATGTAGAAAATGCAATAATTCAACAAAAACAAAAACCTTTTTAAAATGTAGATGTGAGGTGCAGGTGGCTGAGTGGTTAGTTTGTGCGCCCCATGTTCAGAGGCTGTAGTCCCTGATGGTCTGCAAACTTCCCTTGTAAAATTTTACAATTCTCATTTAAGGTCATACTTTAGTCATGATGAACTTTTCCCTTCTCCTTATCCACTCCTACTTCTCTTTATCTACCACTGAAGGTAATTTCTTTCTAATGCTTGAGCTGATTAAGACCCTCATTATCCCCTCAGCACGGTTGTTAAAAAAATAATCCAACAAGATTAAAGCAAAGGTTAGGATCAAATCTTGAAATCGGGTTATTTAAAAGAAAAAGGGATGACATAATTGGGTAAGATTATCCTGGTTTTTTACCCAGTTTGTGTTGCTGAAAATATTTGAGTAGCATTTGGATTACTTTGATCGAAATCTGATCCTGATCCAAGCAGAGATCTGGATTCAGTCTGTATTTCAGAAATTTTACGTAAGGAAACTATGAAATTGTCCAACAACACAACATTTCACTTCGAAAAATCTATTTTGCACTAGAATTAAAAATAAAATGACTCCTGGAAGTTTGAAAAATCTGGTGAAATTTGGTTAGCTTAACTGTTAAAAAATAAAATAAAGAGGAACATCTTGTAGGATTCCTCCAGTTTGCGCTTCAGGAAAGGTTAAATTGATAAAGTTCACCACAGCACATAACAGCAGCTGTGTTGTATTTTTCAGGCTTAATGATGTGAGGTATTTAAAAGTACGGCTCCGTCTGGTTTTATTACTCATTTCATAACTGCTATTTGTAAATGGCTCCCTAATTTTAGAACCGCGATCCTCTTGTCACTTAAGTTTTCTGAAAAGCATTGTTTTAAGTAGCAGCCATGGAGGAGACACAGTCATACGGTGAAGAATTTCCTTCATTTGTGCTGGGAGCGCTGCTGCTCGGAGGCCGTGCTGCCGTTCACACCGGCTCTTTGTCAGAGGCTCATTATGTGAGTCTCATTCTTCACTGCCTGTTTTCTTGTGCTGCTGCCAGAACATGTTCACAACAAAAAGTCCCCTTTGAGGAACCTTTAGAGTAGCTCCATATGTTTTGAGTTGTTCGACTTCCTTTGAAAGACTTCAAATTAGCAGATTTTATGGTCTTCCCTTTTTGCAATTCTTTAGTTGTGTGGTAGACTACAACCTCGTTCTGGATCATTGAGGAGCTTGAATATGAAACTCGTGTCAGGAAAACATCAATCTGTGTTTGATTGTAACAAGCTCCATGACTTATCGGCCATAATACGGGGTTTGACTGCTGTGGGAGGAGCTGGGCGACTTATTTGGAGGCACTTTGTTCAGCAGGAATCAGCCTGTGATTTCCAGCAGCACGGCCAGACATCAGAGTGTGTCAGGAGAGAGCTCAGTGGCAGCTCAGGTGTTTGTGCTGATGATAGTTTTCTGAATTGGGCCCAAAGTACGAGGCTGCATTGGCGGCAGTCATCAGGTTGCAAATTTACAGTTCCGTTTCAGTGATTCTGAATATGTTTTTCTCGGCTGATGGCCTTGGTGTTTGATTTCCTTTTTGGTCTCTATGCAGCTGTATATCCGGCGGGGTTATTGAAGGTGCACGGCCCGTCTGGATTTTGAAAAATGACCCTTTTACCTGTGTTCTATTATTCATTAACTTGCTCACAATACATACACACAAAAGAAACATAAAACACGTTCTATTTCCTGGTGTCTGAGTATTTTTATGTATTTATACATACATAATTATCTTGTGTTCTTCAAATTGATTCTTCACATAGATTTCACAGAATTCACGCCTTTATTTTGTCCTACAAATAAACTAAAAATAAGCTTCATCTGTGGTCTCCAGTTGTTCCACTTCTCTCTTATTTGTTTGCCAAATGTGAATGTAACGACTCCCCAGAAATAGAAGAGGTGTGAAAGCTTTGAAAACAGACCTCTATTAATCCAGCCTCAAGCATGTGATGCTTATGCTTTATATACCCTTCCATAAGTTGTGTGTTTATGTTTGTTTTTCAGGCTATGAGGACAATGGTCATGACGAGCTTGCCCACTGAGTAAGTACCGCAAACATTTTTGAAGTTTTTCTATAGAGCTCAACTGTGACCGGCCACTTTTGAGGCACCAGCTCTGGTTTCCAACAGTTAATTTCCCCATTTAAAACCTCCACTGACATCTCAGAAAATCCTAATGTGAATATTTTGAATCCTGAAACCGAGCCAACCAGCAACCTGAAAATAAAACATTTGATTCAGCGCAAAAAAACGATAATGAAAACCGAGAAAAAGGCAAAGGTACAAGACTGTACTCAAGCGTGAAGGAACTACGCATCCCACAGTCCATTGCGATTCCAGCGAGACCCAACAAACAATATGTTCGCGCGCTTCTTTCTGAACCTTGGACCTTCTTTCTACAGTTATCTTTAATCTAGTTTTTAGATTGTTGATAATAAGGGTGTAATAAATGGTAGTTTTTTATTTAGTGTGTTTTTCCGAGAATGTCAGTGGTAGACCCGATAGTCGGAGTTTGCAGGGGAGGTAACATTTCCATGGTAACAGTGGGCCACACCAATCAGACAAGTCTTCTACATATTCCATCGTTTCACACTTAGGTAGCTTACTCAGATAGTGGAGCAAACTGTTGAGCTCTGTTTGTCTCCTCTCATTACTTTTGATGTGTTGGTGGTAGAAAAAAACACTAGAGCTGTCTAACTTATGCATTTTAAACGCTGCATTTATCTCTCGCTAAATTTAGATAGTTAATCACATTTTTATGCAGTGTTTGAAATTCCATAATTTCGCCATCAAAAGTTAAAATTGGGTTGGGTTTTATTTTGAATTTCTGTACTGTCTGAAGCTGAGAGTTATTTTCTTGCTGTTTGTATTCAACTGTGCTTTTATTTTGAAATGAAGTCAAGTGAGGACCTCCTTGTAGATCGAAGGTTACAACATTTACTTAACCATGAAAAATGAACTCGTTATAGATCAAACACTAAATAAAAACAACTCAAAAGAACGGTGACAAAGTGAAATGTTTGATGTTATGAGGTGGATTTTACTTTAGACTCTGTTCCATCACTGTGACCACAGGGAGACACTGTGGAGCGTTGTCCACAGTGTCCCTAAAGGGACAAAATAGCGTGCGATTAATCGCAATTACCTAATGCTTACAGCCCTAACAAAACAAAAAAACACTCAGATGTCTGTTCTGACAGTTTGTATTCTCCTTTCACCTCTCTCAGCAAGCAGCAAATGGTGAGTCAGGTGGTGAAATCTCTGGGTGGTTTCTCAATCGTCGACCGGGTATGTGAGAGCACGACTCATGTGGTGTCTGGGGGTGACCGGCGGACTCTCAATATCCTGCTGGGGATAGCTCGTGGCTGCTGGATCCTCTCATTTGAATGGGTAAGTACTTTACATGACTTTGTACTTTACTTGTATTGATGACTGTTTTTAATGTTTTATTTCTTTATTCCCCGGATAGATACTTTGGTGTTTGGAGCAACGGCAGTGGATTCCAGAGGAACCGTATGAACTTTCAGACCAATTCCCCGCAGCACAGGTCAGACCCAGTAATCTTCTATTAGAACTAAATGTCCGACGCACAGATGCAAACTTGCTGTTGCCCTGACTCTTTTCCACAAGTACAACCCCTGAGCTGTATTGATGTTAAAGGCCCATCAATTGGAAAAGATAAGCATGGAATCTTTAAATTAAACAAATAAGTAAGTTAGGTGGTGATGCCTTATAACTCCCTCATGTGTCACAAAATAAATTCCAACTTAAAATCAAATATTTGATTTATTTTAGTCATTTTATTCCCGGACAAGATGATTATATATCAGATGATCCTGAGGCACTCCTGAGCGGGTTTAACACACGAGCTATCAAAAAACAAAAAGGTAGCCGCAGATATAAAGTAAACTTATGAATTTATTTAAAATAAAAAAAAGTTTATCAAAAACATTATAAAATCAGGTCGCTATCATTTCATCTTTGCTGCCTTTTGCAGTGGAATAACTGTTCCGCTCCCCACTCTCAGCAGCCTCCCCCAGGTCTCATTTATCTCTTAACACAGACGGTATGAAGCGGCTCTAATCCAAAGAGGGAGGAACAAGGCACAAACATCACAAATCAATTTACAAAAGCTAAAACCAAAATAAGCCCAATGCAAACAATAATTCAAACAAGTATTGCTCATGTCTTCATGTTTGGCTCTTTTGCGATCTTTAACGATAAATAAATAAAATTTTGTCTGGCTGCAACAATATTTGTATTTGTTGCATCGGGACAGAACGCAAAGCAAACTATACCCGTTCAGTATTTCTTATAATGCTTGTTTTATAAAACTAAACTCAAGGATGGACTAGAAATATCAGATTTTTTGTTAATAGCAAAATTGAAAACTTGCTGATGTGCGATGATCAGGGCTCATTCGATTAGAGTTTCTTTATATAAATCATTTTATTTTACATCAATCAGACTTAGAGTAAAACCCCTCTGACTCTCAATACTGATAAAAGAGCCTGTAAATCCAGAGCCAAGGCAGTTAGACGGAAACCTGCTAATTTTTATTACCAGTCATCCATTTTCAGTCCGCTTGTTTTTCCTGAAGCATCCTGTGTGAATTGGGAACGTTGCCTCTTCCTGAACTCGTCATTTATGAATCTCTGGACTCTCCTGTCGCTGTGAGGTCTTGATGCAGACGAATGTCGACACATTTCCTCTTGATATTACATGATGTCGTTTGTTTTGACAAAGTACTTTAATGTCCCCACGGGCCTTCATCGTGCCTTAACTCTAACTGGCAAACCACATGTTTGGTTTTCCTGTAACTATACTTTTATTCTCGTTATTTCTCATCAGATCATTATTTAAATAAAATGTAAAAATCCAAAACCACTGAGGTCTCTTCCTGGGTTGACAGCATTAACTTAATCGCCATTAATTAAGTTCTAAAATGAATGCATACATTTTTTTATAGTAATTAATTGAATGCTATTTTGTCCCTTAAGATGCACCGTAGATAAGCCTCTGCAGTGTCTCCCTGTAGTCACAGTGCTGTTTATAATCAAGTTTTAACCGTTTACTTTCGTTTATTTTCCTTCAGTTTTTGAGCCATAACGAGGTTCTTTTTCCGTAGTTCAGTAGATGTAACTTTTTATCCACCAGTAGGCATTTACTTTATTTCAAAATAAAAGCAGGTTTGAATTCAAACAGCAAGTAGAGTTCTGACATCTTAAGACAGTACAAAAAATTCAAAATAAAAGCCAAACAATTTTTATTTTTAACTGCGAAATAATGGAATTTCAAACGTTAAATTAAAATGTTCAATGTTCAAATTCAGCGTATAAAAAGTTATTGTTTGACAGTCCTAAAAGACAACATGATAATAGAAAGAATATAGGTGTCTATTTAAATTTGCTCACTTGTTAGCCAAACTGCTATCACTCTTCTGGTGATTTGCAGTTTTAAGTTTCCTTTGTGTAAATAAACTTGGATTAAAGACGGAAAATAACGAAAATTGAAACTCAAAAGGCTGTAAAGTTTTTATTTATTTCCTATAAATGATAGAAAATAGCTGAATAGTTGTTCACATCTGGCACATGTGCATTTCACCAGGCATGACATTGTTGTAGTGCAGAACTGGACTGTTGTGAAACAAAAAGGCGGAGGAGCTCTGCCTCTCGTGGACGTCTTAAATATTTAACTTCAGGTATAAACAGCTGGAAGAGCATTACAGTCACACTCCTAAATAAATGTAAATCCAGTGTTCACTTGGGAGAAATCTTCCTCAGATAGTCTCAAATGAAACATATAAATAAAACGAATACATTCCCAAAAGTCTGTAAAATGGTCGACATGCGTTTGCAAAGAAAGTTTCTGTAAAATAATTTGAACAGGATTCCTCTTCCTCTCAGGGTGTGTAACAAATCTCCATCATTAAAATAATGTTAAATATCTGACTAGAAAAAAATCTACATATAAATTAAACAACAAATACATACAATCTTCTCTGGAGAAACATTTTCTATAATCTTTACATTCGCATTTACATTTTAAACATCCAACAAAAAGAAACTACAGAACATATTTTACAAATACTTTGATCCAGTTCTTAATCTGCATGTTGTACCATCGTCTCTGTTTTTATATCATGGCATTAACAGTTTATTTGAAGTCCTCTCTGTGGACGCATGACCTGCATTAAAACTTTCCAAAATCTAATTTATGTAATTTCACTCTGACTACAGTCTGTCCTCTCGTTCGTTAGAACATTTTTGTAATAATTTAGTCTTATCTTTTGAGATTTTAAATAGATTCATAACTTCCAAAATATATTTATTTTTTGGGCTAATCAGTCACTCCCTGCAAAGTGCAAAGGCTAGTTCTTTAACTCAGTGGAATGCCAAATGGAGCAGCCAGAAATTCAGCCAGTCTCACAGATAAGTGGAGTAGATCCTGAAGTTTGTACTCATTCAAAAATAGACTTTGAATCATGAATCATGAATCCAGAATCGTTTGAATTGAAAATAGATTCTCAATCTAATCGTGAGACACCCAAAGATTCCCAGCCTTAGTTTTTACTCAGTATAACTGCTAAACTGATACTTATCTATTCACTTCTCAGTCTTAGGTAGAAATTTCAGTCGAAATATTTTTGTAATGGTCCATAATTTACAATTTTTGCAGCATCCTAAAACCACAAACATGCACCATATCTTCTTCCAAAGGTTTGTAAAAACATATCATCATTAAGTGCTTTGGCTCCCTTGAGAGTTTTTTTTTTTTAATTTTGGTCTAGTTGACAGTTGCTGTTTGTCGGGCAGAATTTGAGTTACATTTCGAGAAGTCAACCCGAGAAGTCTGCCGGTCTGATCATCATGGTGGTGGACTTCAGGGAGTAGCCCGAGCCTTTCCAGTAGTACCATTTGATTCCATTGAAGCGATTTGAGTTCTGGCCTTGTTGGTAATACATCCCGTTCAAATTGGACGGGCCGCAGGCATCAAACCACCAACCTACAGCATCAAAACAAAAAAGATCACTTTAAATATAATGTCGAAAAGGGAAGTTCAACCAGGGATGGTGATTACTTTCTTTTCTGTAGATATAATTCTTCACTGGCTTTAGTTTTTATATGCCAGGAATTGAAACATGATTACCGGATGATGCTTTAGGAAAAAGTCCAATATACTGTAAAGCCACTCTCAAAGCCTAAACATTTTGAGATGATTATTAGCCTTTACACTCCATTTATGCACATGTAACGTAAAACATGAATGAATAACCTCTGCTTTTATTTGCTCCAGTTCATGAAATGATCCTGCCTTCATTAGCGGCACATGTCAATGCAAGACAGGCCTTTAATTACTTGCATAAAAAACGTATGTAAACCTATGTAGAAATTCATAAAATTAGGATATTGGTAAAACAAATTAAGAGTATTCTGCTGCACGGTTGGTACACATTCTAGCATTATTCAATCTTTTTTTGACAGATGTTGAAGCTCATCTTTATTATTTGTGACTTGGTGCTTTTCTCCTTATGTTTGATGCACAAACTTGCATGCATAGTTCCTCTAACTGAAACCTGCCTTCATTTGTCATAACGTATGGCAACACCAGGCCAGTAAAAGGGACTAGGCTTTAATTTGGAATGGGCCTTTATTTGAAGTTTTACGGTATTGTCTTAGAATTAAGAAAGCTTTGGAGCTATTTGAGCCTCAAAAACAAAAAAAAACTGAGGCTTCCTTCACTTCTGTAAAACTTAACCCTTTGGAGTTAATAAACTGTAAAGTAACAGTTCATGTAGCTTAGGAGATTGATGAGATTTCTTAGAGCATCAAATCCATTTTCAAGCTATGAACACAGTTGAATGGCTGCTAAGTAATGACCTGCATGCATGCCCATTTTAGTCATGTTGCATTTGTCGTTGTAGCTCAGATGATCTCATGGCATGGCACCAACACGAGCAGCTCCGTCAGGGTGACACAACGTATAATTCATATTTTGCAGGGAAAAATTGGAAGTGACAGTCAAACGGCCCCTCCTCATATTGGTTGCTTTAATTATTGATGACACACGCAGACATCTATTTGGTTTAGGTCCCTTTGTTAGTCATATTCATATTATTTTTATGAATATTTTATGGGCCTTTTGCCTTAATCTGATAGGACTGTGGAAGATAGACAGGAAATGTGTGGAGATAGAGTGTAGGGGATGACATGCACCAGAGGACCAGAAGGACCAAAAGTTGAACCTGCGACCACTGGATGAGGACTGTAGCCTTTATACAAGTGCTCCAGATAGTTATCATTTTTTAAGTGTGTTCTGGGAGGATACGAGCCCCCAACAAAAACCAACAAAAAAACAATTTAAACCAACAATAACCACCATCACACGTTTCCTAAAATTGTTTCGATAAACTGCATGTGTGAACGTGAACAGCCCAAAAAAAAAATGTGCCTGTTCTATTTCTTTGCTGGCGCCCTACTAAAAAGTCAGCGAGAAGGAGTGAGCTGATATGTGACCACAGTCTGTAATGTTCACTACAAGCGAGTGGGCAGGAGGTGTTGAAGTTTACATTAAGTGACTGGTTGTAAAAAACCGGTGTGATCTTCAGGTTTCTGCTTCATTCTCTTTTCTGTTGCCAGCATATTCTTTTACACTCGTTCGCCTATACTGTGCAATCAGTTATTCCTCTGCTGTGTACTTTTTACGTCATGCCCAGCCTCTTGAGACTTGAGACCAGAACCCTCCTGCCCTAAAGGGAAAATAATCTCCTGCTGTAATAGACAAGTGTGATTGAACCCCTGAAAATGGCTGTTCTGCAATTGTCTACAAATTGTCAGGAGTGCATGAGGAAAATGTCAATATGGATCTTTATAATAGGCTGTCATTTAGGCACCAATAAGTGGTTGTTTTTGATTTTGATGCACCCTAGCTTGGTGTATGTATTTTCTCAGCCGTCATTTCAACATGTGGATTAACCACATGATTTTGAAACTGCTATTCATTCAAAGCATGTGGTTTTAAATTCATAATGACAGATCCTGCTCCACTCTGTTTACTGGGTCAGTGCCACTCAGTCACGATTGTGCATAATGCGCAAATGGAGTCCCCTGTGGGAGACCCCTCATGGGAAAAAAGGGATAGGGTAAGAGCTTTCATGCTTTCCTGCTCACTTGGCAGACCCTAATACAAAGGGAGACAAACTTCTGGCAGCGGAGTCACTTTCAGCGGAATGGAGGAGGACTTTTAAACAACAAGAGGAGAGAGGGAAAAGCTCTGTTCCCAGGCTATTAATGTCAGCTATTGTAGGAGCTGAATTCCCCAATGAGTTTATCAGTGATTAACTCTGAGCTAATTGTGCTCTTTGACCCGGCCACAAAAGTACGGGAGCGCTTAAGATGCCCTTGAAGATTTTTGGGGGAAGTGCCAAGATTTGGGTGGGTGGGAATTTGTTCAACATCAAGTGCCATGACAAGTCGACGTCGTTATTTAACTTTTTTCAAGGATTGCGAGTATTAAAAAAGTAGTTTTAATTAATCTGTTTCTTACCCCCTGTTGTCAGTTGTGAACATTTGCACACACATTTGTCGTTGTCTGCATCCTTTGTACTGAAATCACTTCCCGGCTGCCCAATGCTGCTTATTTTGCCTGCGGTTCCACTGAAGCCTTTAAGGTGTATCCTGTAAAATGGAAAAAAAGAAAAATGAAGGAAGAGGAGGAGGAAGTCCGTGATTGCTGTTCCTCAAAAGGCAGCGTCCTACACATTTATGCGATTCTTTGGCCATACCTTCATCATGCTGGATCTTAAAAAAGGGAGTTTAAACAGAAGGCAGTGTGAGTTTTTTGCATGACAGATTTGTACACCGACTTTGTGTACGTGATTTGCAAAATCTTAAGCCCCTTGCGGTTTCATTTTGTAGGAATTGTTTAGAATTACTGAGTCGATTAGCTTAACTCCAAATGGACCATAATAGATGGACTGTGTTGAATTGGAACATTTCAAGGTCTGTTTGAGAAATTCAAAAGAAGTATCCTTTCCACTCTTGAAATCGGCTTAGGTTCAAGAAAGAAAATACCCCTGAAGGTTGTGTTATTGCCAAGAGGTGCCGACAGTATGCTTGAAATCCAAGACATTTCATGTATTTCCTATTTTTCTAACTCTTACTGGTTTATGGCATTTTCTTTGGGTCGATGCCAGTACATTCAAACCAGGAAGTTTACTGCAAAGAAAGGAATTCCTACACTATGTTCTCTTTGAAATTGTAGTGGGTCAGCAATTATGATCATGGGCTAAGTAAAAAAGAAAATAGTTGTCAGGAGGGAAATGAGTGTGATGCAGAAAGTTTTTTTTAATGCATAAGTGCTAATCCAATCAGAGCAAAATATGTGGAAATCAAAATGTTCTAATCATTAGTCTGCGAACAAAGAGCATGCCTAACTGTGTTTAATTATTACGCTTCAATATACCTTCTAATTGAACCACTTACAAAACAGCAGGTCCAGGTCACCATTCAGGCTTGAAAATGTGATTGAACACCTGACATCACGCGAGTTCTGCTAAAGATGGTGCTTCAGGGATGCTTTATTCAAGAATGTGTTTTATTTCTTGGAATTTTGCTTCTGGTTATGTGGTCGCATATGAGTTTGCACATTTCTTAATTTTCTAAAAAGGGCAGTAAATCGTTGCACTGACTCGTGATACAGTTACACATCGCTGGTGCCAAATATCAATGGTTCAATTTTTTAGAAAAGCTATGCTCTAAGAGGGTTTCTCTGAAAATCTGCCTCACTGCTTCACTACTTCATAGGTTACTTGATCACAAGTTAATAGATCAAAAGACAGATTGAAGAAGGGCAAGAAGACAGCAGGGTTTTGTTTGACTGATTTAAGAGAAGATAAGATAGAGGGTGTTATAAGAGGTCAAACTGACATGCAGTGAATGAATACATTAATCCTGCACTTTACCTTTTGTAGGGGAACTTTAGACATTTAAGTAAATCTGATATCTTGATGTATAATCAAAAGATTTTATATCGATATTATATCAAAACGCTGTATTTTGATATCATTATTAATCGAGGTCCTCATATAGTGCCTTATTGATGATGCAACTAATCACAGTTGATCTGTGATGAGATCACCCCTCAACTTGTGGACCACATCCCATCCATGTATGGATGGAAAATGTATCATCTGTGTAACAAATATATGCTGTCCCTGAATCCCAATGCTGAGATCCGCTGTTCAATTATGAAGACAAATATATCAGCTGGTATGTGTGACAGCAGTCGCTCTCATAAGTAACATTTACTAACCTCTGACTTGCTAAATTTTGAACTTCATGGCTCAGTTACTCTCCTTGGCTTGAAATGGATTTTTGTATTTTTCAGGAGAGTGGATATCCAAAGAACTGTTATGTATTGGAGAGGCATCAGTTGTTTATGGGAATTCTTTCACCATAATAGCTGTAGCAACACAGTATATCTTTGGTTTTAGCAAAAATGAACAAGATTTAAGAACTGCCATCGATCATTAGACACACTTAATGCTTAGATGTTCAAATGACATACCTGTAGTTCTGTGCCTCACTGTCAAGAGAAAACAGGTCATATTGTGAAAATCCAGAGTTTCCCTCCCAGTCAGTTAGCTGGATCCTGAGTGTGTAGGACTGTTGCTTTGTCAGTCTAGACACAAATTCATTTCCCAACCAGAATTCATCTGACGGCTCTCCAAAACCCTGAAAAGACACAAGATTACAATGTTATTACACCGGTTTGAGCTCCTTCTCCAAGGGCTTGAAGGTTGAAAGGTTGTACATAACATTACTTTGAAAGTCATTTAATCAAAATACTTTTCAGCAGATGCACAAAACTATTACAAATACTTGGAGTCTCTAACAGGAAGTATGCCAGAACTGAGCTTGCATTGTTGTAGTCATAAAAGAACCGGCACAAATGATGTTCTGTGTCCACTGATCATTTTGCATGAACTTCAGATAAGATTTCAGATTATTTTTTTGGCATAACACCATTCAAAGCCTACTTGGTGTTGGAAATCTTATTTTCACTCATGTTACCCCTTTTTGATTTTAGCTTAGGGATTGTTTTTTAAGATTGAATCTTGTGCCGACTGCCGAACTTGGCAAACAGCTAAAATAACTGCAGATTGAAAGTAAAGGCAGTGCACTACTGGCTTTATTTTCTTAAAAACAGATGGCGGTCACTTGGGATTCATGTGTTTGTAGTTGTGTTTTTTTTCTTGCCTCATTGGACTTCTTCTTGGAATGGTCTCCAACAACAACTACAACAATTCACTAGGCCAACTCATTTGCCAAAACCAAAACTGGCCACTGTCTTGTGTATTAGGGAAGAAAGCTGTAGCCTTGGTTATGTTTTTTAAAGAGAAGAATTCCTTCTTGATGGCTTTTACCTTTTTGTACTCTTGCCACGTACGGTGAAAGTCAACACGGCCATCAAAGCGCTTTTGTAGCACTGTCCAGCCTCCTCCCTCTGTCTCCATGTCACAGAAAGCCTTAAAACACAAGGAAAATGCTGTATGCTGTAGTTAATAATTCTCGCTCATTGATCTGTGAATAATTATACTCATTTGTATTTGGACTTTTGTGTCTTATGTGTGTTCGGTTTAAACAAATGTGAGGATCCAGTGAAGGCAAGTGTTATCCTCTGAAAAGTATCTACGGAGATCCTACATTCAGCTCGAGCATTCACATCATTATTAGAAGACTGAGAACATTTTTACTTATATACTTCGCCTTTTTAAACACTGCTGATTATTGAGCACTTCCAGAAGTGTGAGTGTGTTATTGTGTGTAAGTGTGGGTGGGTTGGAGCATGCCTGTGTGCTCATATATTCTCTGAGCTGATATGTCCTTAGCTTGAATATAAATGTGATCTTGCTAGACGTGTCGTGATCTAGAAAGCTTTTCATTGTAATGTCTATGGTATAGTTATTCTGAATAGATTAAACATGCTCCCTTCACCTCTGTAGTCGTGTTGGGTAATGTCAGCGTGTAGACTCCGCTCTGGCTGTTCCCTGACTTGAAGACGGCAGCACAGTCCATAAATGTTCTTGGAGTGTCCTGCATCATGACCGTCTTTGTCTCTGCAGGAAGAACTTAGCTTCGTTAATAAGACGTTTGACATTTGTAGAGCATTGAACCGCTGTCCTTTGATGAATCCACATGAAAAGGCATGTTAATTGTTTTCGTACTTTGACAGTGAGGAATTGGGTAATTCAAATAAGGTGGCCGCCTTTTGTGCAATCCCATACAGCAGCACGACCACACACAATGACCTCAGTAATGAAACATTCAGAGTATTATCTGCAAGGCTCTTTGTATGGATTAAATTGTGCCATCACAGTTTACATAGAGTTTCAGACTGCGGTTATACCTCATCACACTGCACGGTAAAGTCTTTACCTCGAGCTGAGCTCATGGAGATCGATTGAATCAGGTTGTTCACAGTGTCTAGGAGCTCCTGCTGCTGATGCTGCAGCACTGAGTTGTTGGAGGAGACTTTGAGCAGCTGCTGCTCCAGCTCGCCGATGATGGCCGTCTGCTTCAGTAAGAGAGTCTGAAGCTGCTCCTTCTCTTGTCGAAGCATCTTCAGCTCCACCTGCCTCTGCTCCTCCATGTCCCCCACCTTTTTCTCCAGGAAGCTGAGGAGAAGCAGGCAGCAGGTTCATTAGAGAGTTCCTTCTTTGCTTTGTGCACAAGACCAGACAAGATTGTTGGTAGCTATACCTGCTTACCTGTTTTTGTCACTCAGCTTGTTGATTTCATTTGTTTGGACGATTAGTTGTTTTTCCAACTTGTTGGTTGACAATGAGTTCTCCAGAAGTCTACGCTCAAGTCGAGTTGTGTGATGAATTACCTGAAAAGAAAAGATCACTGGGTTCTTGATATTTGCTCTTTTCAGATGATATTTGCCTCAACCAGAGGAGTAAGTTAAACATACCCAGAGTATCTTTAGGTTACCTGGCTTCACTAACCCTGACGTCAGAGATTGCACTAAGCAGTCACACAGCTGGTTATTAACCTGATAAGGAAAGTCACAGTTTCTATACCCCCCCTCCCCCCTCCCCACTTACGATCAGCTCGAGGACCACCATGATAATGAAATCTGATTGGTCAGTTGGTGGAGATTCAAACAGGTTGAGCTCTTATCCAGAACATAAGGTGCTCCAGAGCAGGTTTAGGTGTTCAGCGTTAGTTACCATGGCAACCACCTTCATAGAACTAAAAAAGCCGGCGTCAACGCTGAAGTTACCTCGCTAACTGAAAAACCTGCTTCTTGGTACAGGCCCTATGAGAGCCACCAATAATGCCACGTTTGTCCACAAAACAGGTTCAGGTACAGGTTCCACTGAAACTGTAAATCTGAGAGCATGCAGTTGCATCTGACAATTCTCCATTAAGTGTTTCATATGTAGAATACAATTAACAATGCAGGGAGTGAAAAATACATTGCGGGACACCAGAAAGCCAAGCGGATATGTCTCAGGTCCCAGGTACGGGGGCTGTAGTCCTCGTCCCAGCAGCCATGGGTTTGAAGCCCTTTGCTGCATGTCGTCCCCCATGCTCTCATCTCAACATTCCCTGTCTCTCTTCAGTTGTCCTATGCAGTAAAGTAACTTCTCTATATGTTTCTCATAAATAGGTTTGGGAAAAAAAAACAGTCACTTAAATGTTTTTTTGGCCCTTAATGTCAAAACAAGCCTCAAATATTTAGTGTAGTCAACAGGCAGTTTGTTTATGTATTATGTTCTGTTTTCCATTATTGGATCGATTTCAACAAAAGCCCAGTTTGCACTCCTCGAGTGAACAAACGTCATTTTGCAAAATGGAAAAAACATGTCAGAACAAGAACAACCATACTCCAAAACAGCACACATACCTGATAGAGGGAAACATTCGAAATCCACCTGTTTTCACAGACCGACACATTGAACTAAACCCCGGGGTTGAGGACCTTGCCTCCAATTTCCCATTTTGGAGGAACTGAACTCAGCAAAAAGCAGGTTGTTTACATGGATCCCAGCTATGTGTCTCCGATGGAGCTGTTGATGTCTTTGAACAGACGGATGTGTGATTGTGACAAACTGATAGACCCCTTCTGTGGGAATACAAGTGTGCTAATAACAGGAAATGCTGTACAGTTGGCTCACATAAGGTCATTGACGTGTAGCCACAATAATAAACTGACACAGTCATGCCTGTTTTTCTGTGCAGCAACATCATTGAATGCAGTCTATTAATGCAATAAAAGGAAAGTATATGTGGCACAAATGAATGCAATATGCTCAAGCTGTTGGAGTCGAGCACAATAGAAATAATTTGCCTTGTGCCGAAGCCATCAAAGGTGTATTCACAGATTGCCTTATTACGGTACTTTGTAATATATTCATAGAGAAACATAATGCTGTTCAAACATCTTGAAAATGGCAGTGTTGACATAAGAGCCTTTTTTAGTTTATTTAGAAAATATCCTGAGAATAACTGTGACTGTTTAACTTCTGCTCTTGCAATAATAAGTAACTCTATATGGCACTTTCTGCAGGGATACTTTAGCATCAGTAAGCTTAAGATTTAGTGGAATGTACACAGAGTAAAGCAACAGAAAATAAGTCTCAAGTACTTGTCTTCTGGGTCAGTGTACTTCTGCACAGCATGTGCACACTGTCTTTCTGTGTGTTTAAAGTAGCGTGCGGTGCAGCGTGCGGTGCAGCCTCACCTGTGCCTCCACGTTGGTCAGCTTCCTTGTTTGCTCTGCGGTTTGACTCAGCAGGTTGGTTCCAATTTCAATCATGGTCGCTGTGTGATTGTGTACAGCCGTCTGTTGGAGTTGGGCCATGTCCTGCTTCATGCTGTCCTGTATGTAGTTCTCCAGCTGCAGCCCAAATGAGAAATAAATGAGATTTAGAAAGTTTAGAGGCTGACTTATTGGAGTTGTTGATTAGTGTCATTGACCATTTGTTGTACACAAAAATGTTCTTCTTAAATGTTGGAGACAACGATGCTCGTTCTCTTGCTGCAAATGTTTTCATTGCAAAAGACAGAACAGACTCTCTGTCTTTGAGTGAAAATCCTGCGGTGAACATGCTTTTAAGTAAATAAGAATCACTCCAGATTGAATAAGGTAATTCTAAATCTCAAGGTCTCCTGCATAAATAAATGAATAAATGATGCAGTTTTACAGGCACATCCTATTTCATGATTGTTCCCTGAGTACACTTATCTTGATTTGCTATTTATTGCAATCTAATTAATAATCTTTTAGCATCCAGTCCTTTATCTATACTGCCATCATTTTCTCTATATTTCTGTTCAAAAGGTGCACAGGAATATTCCTTTATGAACCCAGTCCTTGAAACTATTCCATTGAACTATTACAACATAGTTCTTTATTTGGAACATTTTAATAAAAAAAAGTAGATAAATAATTAATGAAGAAAAGATAAAACCCAAAGAACAATGGTGACTGCCATATTGGACACGAAGCAAACAAACTGCAAAAACAAATATCACATTGTGTTTGCCCTTTTTTTAACTGTGTGTCCAGATAAACATCTTAACTCACGATATTGTAAGAAAAGAATGAAACGCTTGAAATGTGTAAAACTTTCTCCTAATGCAGCAAGCAAAAATGTACATGTAAAGTTTCTTGAAATAAGACATTTCATTTTACTTCAAGAAAAAAGTCATTTATGCTTGCTGCATTGAGAGCCAGTTTTACTCTATTAAAAGAAACTCATTATTTTGTTGATGTACATACTTTACATTCATGTATGCATACACACATATACACACTTTTGTTTGATAAACATAAATCATATAATCTATAAAAATATATCTGACATACTCTAATTGTAATGAAAAGGGAAATACAATACATTTAACACCTTAATTTTCTAGTTCACTAACGGAACTGATATTTGATTATGGTTGAAGCTTGAAGATGACTGTTGCTCTGCACAGGACTGTTGCTCTGCACAGGACTTATACCAGTTTTCACATTTGGTAGGATGAAAATTCTTCCTGTTGCACATCTTGTTTGATCATTATGTCGAGCAAACTGAGAAAATAATCTTTCATATTTTGTGTGATTGTGTCACAAGAATACCTCTGAGGAAAATTCAGCTTCTCAATCACTGGAAAACTTCAAGGAGCCGTAGTATGCAGAAGGTGCTCTCTGAGTGGGATATGCTCAGTGCTTCACCCTCACAGGACTCGTTCTCGTCTACCTTACAGTATGTCCATATTTAGACAGAGACCAATCATTAAGTTATTTCCTGCACGGTGTTCCTGAGCGGCAATCAGGTCACACGACTGGTAAACAGGATGGATGTGTTGAGTGAGGAGTTACATCCTTTATGACGGTATGACATCTGTGTACAACCGGACGCCGGCGTCGTCACTTTAGTTATTTACTAATCAGTCAACGCAAAACCAATTTTAGTATTATTTTTCTCATGGCTAATAGGAGTAACGTCTGCAATCAGCGCTGATTTTGTTTGTCTTCCTTTCATGACTCTGTGTGTGTGTGTTTATGTTCTTGAATACACACGGGGATGTGTGCGAGGTGGAAGCTTTTCATTTGGATTGCTGGCAGGATTTCCCATTGACAGCCAATGATCTAATCAGTTGTTTACTCCGTGTGCCTCAGAGGCGTCAGTAAGGAATGACTGTGTTCCTCTTTCACACGAGAGCGCGACAGCAAATCCTGTTCCTCTCTTCTCGTCACCAGCTCAGTGAAACACACCTCAGGATAGCCTGAACCAGTGTATGCTGATGAGGAACATTTTACAATATCATCAAAATAATGTGCAGAAAAAAGGATGTTTCTGCAGCAGGGTGAAGGTACTATCTGAAGACATCCTTAGCATGTTTATGTGAGGCCTTGTTAAGTTATTTATCTTATAAATCTGATTACTCATTTATACCTTCTTTTTTTAGGTCAAGTTATTTATACCATCTGTCAATTAATCAATTAATATCATTTTCTTGAACCTCCACATTCTTTAAGCAGACGTGCTGCTTGTCAACAGGCAAGACAGGCGACTGCCCGGGGCCTCAGACCAGTAGGGGGGCCCAAGGGGCTGATAAACTTTAAACCACAGCAGGGACTTAAATGTGCAAATCTTGCAAAGACAGTAGGAAACCTCCCTAAGGGGACCCCAACTGTCAGCACTAACGGGTATGTGTTACTGCTGTGAAAAAAAACCAAAGTTTGTCAATCAAAGTGTGAAATGAAAAATTAAGAGGCGGTATCCTTCTATGGGAGAGAAAACAGAAACAGGAAAAAGAGGACGAGGAGTACGCGTCGGGAAACTGGAAGACATGATGGTGAATGATTGAAGGGCCCCCTAGTTAATTTTTACCTAGGGCCCCAACAGACTCTCGAATCGCCACTGCCTGTTAGGTTTCACAGGGAACTACAAAGGTTCATAATTTGATGTAGACCCTTCCAACTCTCACATTTTGTCAAATTACAGTTGTATTGTTTGGACACACAGGTATCAACGTCTCCACCAACTGACAGCTACACAGTTGAACAAATTGTAAATATAAATATTTTTTTGGGTGAATTCATTTTATTTAGATTGCTCAGATAGAAATGGCCGTTGCACATGTGCTCACTGATAGACATTAATATGTACGTTTCCCTCTTTGTACCTGCAGAGCCGAGGTAAGATATGATATTAAATAGTGAGTATAGGGTTGTCAGGATAGCAGAATTTCAAATTTTTATATGAGACTAGAAAAACTGGAATGAGATTGATACATAATTCTACACTACAGCTACATAAATAGAAGTCCTCTGCACCCAATGCCAGGTAATGTCTTGTATTTAATTATCAAAAAAGTGCAAGAAAACACACTGTTTAAATTGCAACATTGCCATTATACCACAATTTGTGCAATTTAGATTTGTGCAGAAGTTTGCTTGTAAATGTCTTGTGAGTTATATATTTATATTCATAGCTTCTATCATTCATTACAATGGCTGAGACCGCGTCGCTCTACAACATCTAATATTGTGTTGACAACCTTAAGTGAGAATTTGTAGCCTATCACACTTTTGAGCATTGTGAAATATCTCGCACTCGTACACATTTGTTCTGTTTATCTTCTTTTTGTGAAAAGCATCACGTTAGTTTTGCCAAAGAAACCATCACAACCGAGCTGATTTTTTTTTTTTCTCACAGATTCTTTACTCCATGTGCAAATGAATGCAGTGTAGTCACGCCACAGCTCTTAAGTATTAGATCGTGTTCCATTTAACCACACGCTCAAGTTTGTAGAGCAGTGCTGACACGTCATTCCTCATCAGTGCGTCTTTGCTTGTTAGAAATATGAAACTACATGTTTTTTTTGATTCTGAGGCAGGACTTGAGCGGCTGTCTTCATGTGAGCGCGGATAGTTACTGAGAAGTGTCGCCTCGACCCTGAAGAGCTTCAAAGCACCGTGCCCTCTGAGCTCTCCTGTGGAACAGATCAGAGCGGGTTTTCTGTTGTGAAGCGGAGCTTTAGTGATCACGCTGTGAGATGTTCCTCTCTTGTCTGGCTCTTCTTGAAAAGTTCTGATTTGTATTGGCGCTCTGAAGAGGAAGAAAAAGAGGGAGATAGAGAAAGAGGCGCTTCACATCTTTCACTCTCACTCGTAATAACTCTGGGGGGGGGACGCATCCCTTGTGTCCCTTTCAGTCCACAGAACCCATTATGCAATCACAAGAGACATTTCTCTTTATGAAAGAAGATCACAAAGGCATCTCTTGTTAAAGAAATTTCTTTCTTTGAAAACAAAATATGGTTTGTTTTTTTGTCTTGCAGCTCTGATGAAAAACACCTTTTATGCAAAAATTGCTCTTTCAAACCCAACTGTTTGTTCAACTTATCTGATTTTGTCGAGTCTCTTTTTTAAGTGGGGAAAAAATCAATCATTTTTAAAGTGTCTGTTCTTTGTCAGGCTTGTCTAAATGTAAATATATCGCTGAAATTGTTGCTTTAAGGACAGCATGTTACAGTATATAACAGAACACACATCATGACAAACACTGCTTTACTTCACTCATGTTTGCATGGACACAAAAAGAGTGTTTAAGTTTGAGTCTTAAGAGTTGTCCCATCGGGTGGAAGGAAAAATCTGCAGCTAGATTGTTGATCGATTGTGTGAGATAAGAAACACATTCATTGTCAGTGTGGCTGTTTAACTGTGCAGATGTTTCCCAGGCTGAAGTTTATCAGTTAACTGCATTAATTATTATCCCATTTCACATCTAGGTTTAAAGCTGCTACCTTCTTGGTCTGATCATTTAAAACATGGAAATGAAGTAAGAGCTACACATCATGTGTAGAGGGAAAGTTTGTTACAAGATCTAAAACATCATCACTGTTCACTGTCCTCAGATACCGGCGGCTCTCATTGTCACATCATTAAATTACAGCTACAGAAAGTCTCAGTCAGTCTCTCTCATGGGTGTGACAGGAGCTCACCTTGAGCAGCCACTGTGTGTTGTTCTCCATGGTCATCTCCAGCTGTTCCAGCCGCTGAGCCGACTCGCCGCTGTCCGCCGGTCCATCCTTTTGAACCGGGTGGTTGTAGTTGCTGCTCTGAGTTTGGCAGTTTTCCTGCTCGGGCAGCAGAAAGGTGTAGCTGCACGGCCCGTTCTGGATCTGATACTCTCTCTTACCTGCAGCACTGTATCCTGTCCCCAGACCAAGGCAGAAACTTAAAACTAATAAGTCCACTTTCAGCATCTTCTTAAGTTTTATTAGTACAGCTGAAACTCCTTGGACTTTCTTGAACTTGTTTTCTCAGTGGCAGGACGTCTCTCCCCGGCAGCATCCAAGTGTAAAAAAAAAAAGTCCTCTTGAGATTCCTTTTATTCCCTCTCAGCGGTAGGAGGAGAAAAAAACCATCAGGAATTAGAGCTGGTGTGTCATTCCCTCAGGTTACCGGTGCCAGACTGCATGTGCTCGCTTTTTCATCAAGCCCCCGACCACTCGTTCGAGCTGCCCATGGCCCCCTCTGATTAGCTAACTGTGAGTTTTAAAACCACTCCTCCCCCTCTATCCAATTGCTGTGGCCAGTCACTGTGAAGAGCAGTGAAGTGGAGATTCCTTTCAATGCACGCTCACAGACGAGCAGATGCACAAACTACACACGTTCCACTACATCCTCTACAAAAACCACGTGTTGTTTTTTTTTTTTTTTTTCTGCTCCGGTTGAAAAAGCTCCTCAGGATGCAGCTGTCCACCTTCGGCACACTATGTGATAGTAGCAGCGTCCATCCCATTCATTCAAGAATGTTTCCCGGTTAATGACGAAGCATCTTTGAATGGGAGAGTCAAAGGAAGAGGCCTCTATTTAAATGACTTCTTTTTAGACTCCTTCTGTGTATTTTTCTAATGAACTCGTAAAGTCTGCTAGATTAATATTAAAAGCAGTAAAATTCTTCTTTTTTTTTTTTTACAAGTTAAAAATGTTATAAAACAGTCCAAGATTCCCAGATCTTCCTCCAGAGGTCAGGGTCTGTACCGTCTAAAAGAATCTGTTATTGTAACAAACTAAAGTTGCCACTTATTGACCTCTGACCGCAAAATAGACGTGGCATCTGCTTCTGGGCAGATTTATGCAATTTTAGACTGAATGCACTTGGCAGGTCTCTGTCTGAGTCACAAGAATAATCAAAGCTGTATTTGTTCTAACCCTTCCCCATCAGAAAGAGTCATGGGAAAGTTGTTTTGTTTCTTTGTTTTCTCTAAAAACAAAAAATTCAGCTTCTTAATTGTAGCCTTCCTTGTTTGATTTTGTTCACTTTTGAATATGTGTGCAGATTGTGGGTGTTTTCTGTATCCTGTCTCTGAGTTTCATGTCTGTACACGCTTGAAATAGAACGAGAAAAAGGGTATCCCACACGGATAAAGATTCTTACTTTAAGTAAGTGTTGAAAAGAATCAGGCAAAATATGAACAAGACTGCATGTTTTCCTGACTTATAAAAGGCAGGGTGTCTCATTTCAGCATGATTTGATTAAAGAGTGCATTTTATACATCCTTTGTAAACAACATGCCTGAAATGCTCGTATTAAGTAACTAGTTATCTGCGGCTTGAAGAAAATAGTTTTCCAGCTCTGAGCATGAATCAGCCCCGGTTTATTGACTTGAAAATTAGGCTCCCCTTGACGTAACAATACAGCTGTGAACAACCTATATGAGTTAAGAGTGGACATCCTGCAAGGCAACAAAGTCATGTTTGGGGGGTCTTTTCCCCCTTTATTGCACCAGACTTCACATAAGTCTGTCTGAGGGCGCTCGTGTCACGGCGGGGAACAGAGTGCAGGTGATTTGTGCAGGAAGGGCACTGACATAGGAGGATGTTTTGTCCCATACTGCAGGAATGTGCCTCCATCACAGACTCTCAGATTGTACTTAACTCTCTACTCCCTCTTAAGGTCATTCAAACTTACTGCGATACTGTGTTTTAAAACTATACAATCTCTACAATTTTAATGATCTTTAATATCAAAAAAGTACAGATGCTTGAAAAACAACAACGGAGCTCCAGTCTTATTTTAACCAAACGCTACTGCAGGCAAGAAAGAGCAGCGGTGGTGCATTTAAATTCAGAGGTGAGCAAATATCGACTTTTATTCAGGGGCTTTTGGCATTGTATGTCTCTTACAAACAGACAGAGAGCAGAGGGGTTGACACTCTCTAAATTGCAACATTTTGGCACTGACATTATTGCCACTGTATTATTGCAACTTAATGAGTGTGCTTGCAATTGTTGGTAATTAAAAACAAGAAAGTACCCAATAGATTGCCAGGACTTGCAGTATATATTTGTTGCTGTGGTAACACGTTATCAAAATGTCTTGATTTTTACTAGTATCAAATCAAAGATTAAAACTCTGGTATTGTGACAACACCACTCTCTCTAACAAAAACAAAACCTTGTTTGTTTATTGTGAAATAATTGCAGTTAAATGGAGCTTCATATAATGCCATGGTTTTTCATTTTACCTTGCATGACCGCATTCGAGTCTGAACTTCACTGTATTTCATTTTTTGACAGGAAAGCCTCAGATTTGCCCTCTTGCAGTTGTATAGAAATACTGAAACAGAATGGCAGGAAGCGGGCTGATGTAAGAGTTACTGTATGAGGGAAATGCAACATATTTAAGGCGCATTACCAAAGAGGAAGGACTTGACGTCATTCTAAAAACACGGACTCTTTCAGGTGTTCACGCTGACTCACTCAAACAGGAGATTTGATAGCAGCAGTTCGTTCTTTAACGGTTATTGGACACACGGGAAGGGAAGGGACCACTGGGCCACATCCCATGTATGTCCATACACAAAATACTTAAAGTTTTTCTCAAGACTAGAGAAAAAAAAAGGGGCCTAAGCTGAATTTCACAGCACACATAATATCTATACGGCAACAAATTGACTTCTTTACCCTCATGATAAAGATTAAAATGTTGGGGCGCTGGTGGCGCAGTGGTTAGTGCGCTCGCCCCATGAATGGAGGCTGTAATCCTCCAAGCGGGCGGCCCAGGTTGAAATCCAGCCTGTGGCTCCTTTCCCACATGTCATTCCCTACTGTCTGTCCCTGATTTCATACTCTATCCACTGTCCTATGTCTCCATTAAAGGCACAAAAATCCCCCCAAAAGAATTATAAAAAAAAAAAAAAAAAGATTAAAATGTTTTGTATTACTTGCTAACAAAGTTTTAGGTGTTGGATGTCCATCCTAAACCTCAGCAAGGTTTTTTAAACGCAAGATGCCCAGTTGTTGGGGTAATCCCCCCCGGATGTGGTTTCCTTCTGCTCTGAACGAGACGTTAAGAAAACTTTGCAAGACTTGGCCTAAACCCTGACGTCAGGTTCTGCCGACGTATTAGAGAAAATTGTAGGACACGCCCACCCTGAAGCTCACTCAGATTTCCCTGTGACTGCAAACAGAGCTGGCCTATCGGAGGAAAGTGGACACATTGGGGGGGGGAGGCCTTAAAGAGTGCAGTTGAAATGATCTGTTTCAGGCGAGGCTGAAATACTGACACCAGTATAAAAAAAATAAGAGGTTCATGAGCAAGTGTCCCAGTCTGACATAATTAATGGTGAAAGTGAGTATGATAGATCTCCTTTAAATTAAAATGCCAGTTTGACTCACTGTGTCAATGCATCATGACTCCTTGTGGTGATGCTTTATGACATGAATGAGGGAAATGTGAACGGTAGTTAATTGGCCAAAGAAAAGGTTAATTAAGCATGAGAGGATGTTGTGCAGGGCTGTTAAGTGTTGTTAATCTTCAACCTGGTAATTGTTGTTTAAGCGCTAAAGAAGCTCTCAGCCCGTCCGTCCAGCCTCAATTTAGAAAAATGTAACATCACATAATCAGCTGCAAAGATCTTGATTGGGCCGCCAGAGTACAGTGTTAGGAATTCCCATGTGTGGTATAAATGAGAGGGGCTATTATATGCAACCTCCAATTTCAAGAGTGTTCATCAGACAGGCTTGTTACCATGGGCATCTCTATGAGCCGTCCTCTGGAGGTTTCAAAAATTCAGCTTTTACAGCTTTGATTGCAACAATCAGGCAGGTTTCAGATCGCAGCTATAGTTCACAAATGAATATTTAAGTGTCATTAGCTTTCTGTTTCTGTGTCGAACCTCCGGGAGATGCAGGCAGAAATGTAGGTCACTATAACTGTTCTGTAAACGCAGCAGTACACAAGATTTGAAGTGATTGCAAAGTAATTCCAAGATGCTGTTGAAGAACCAGAGGTAATTGGGTCATATGTGTGAGGAGATGGGATACATCTTGACATGAATGTAAACACATGTATACATGCTGTGTGCATTAACTCAAGCTGCTCCAGGCACTATAATGGGCAGATGAGTCTCGTTAAAAGCTGTTTATATTGAGGCTGCATTGATTCATTTACTTTTAAAATTTTAAAAATAATTTATTCCTTTTGGTAATTTCTATTATTAAAAAGAAATCGAACATTTTCTGGATCCAGCTTCTAACATGTAGAGATGAGCTGCTTTTATCTTTTAAAAATGAACTTTTGAACCCTGGATTTTTACAAAAGAAGACGTTTAAAGGCTCAACTTTATGCTGTAGAAAAATTGTGATTTCAAAGACTAAACAATTAACTTATTAACAAAATGATGGGAGCATTATTCAATCATTTTATTTTTTTGTTGCCGTCCTGGCTAGCATGATAAAGCATTACTGTTTTCACACATGCACAAAACTTAAAGAAAATGACCCTTTGTGGGGCTGAGTCGAATGTGTGAACCAAAACAGCAGGATTTTTCCATCCCAACTTTACCCCACTTTTTCCTGCCAGCCCCTTTAGGAAAATTTCCACGGGAAGTCTGTTGAGCTGATGTGTGAACGCAGCAGGAATAAGTCAGATATCAATCAATCTTTATTTACAAAAGAGCAGTTAAAAGGACGTACTCATTGTTGTGCTACAAAAGACAAATGGGATAGGGGGAGATGGGATAAGATGCAGGAAGGATTTCTGCTTTATATTTTTCTCGTTCCTGTTGTCCACACTTCCTTGCCGCTGAGGTGGAGGTCAGAGCAGGCCGTGCATGAATGAGGACCGCGGTGGTCGACGTAGTCCAATGGTTGTGGCTGGGCGTCAGGGGAGTTGGGTGGTAGTATCAGGGGAAAGGCTGTCCCGAAAGTTCAGGAGTGTATGTGTGACAGCTCATCATATCTAAGGGTAAAAAAGCTTCGTCCAACCATACACTACAATCGATATTATTATACAATACAGTATTAATATTTTCATAAAAGTTGTGCTGTCCACATGAACTCTTTGTATCAGCATTATGTTCAGCTCTCTAATGTTTCCCCTCTCTGTTGAGCTGTGTTTCTCACATAATCCACCTTTACATATAGCCTTCAATCATTCTCTAAAAGTGCACAATGTGGGGTCAACGTGAACTTGACCCCTGTCTCTGAACCCTCTGACCAGTCCCTGATTACTTCATGTGAAGAGAAACTTGTGTGAACATTGACAAAAGACTTGAGTGGATTTAAAGTTTGTTTCCTGGCATTCAACTTAGAAGAGAGCAGATCGTCTCCTTCAGTTTAACATCTGACCCCTGCTGGGTGCAGAGCAGACTGTACTCTGAGAGAGCTGAGAGCATCATTCACCAGAGAAAAAGTCTTTCAGTCAGACGTACAAATACTCTGTGAACTATGAAGGCTGTTGATTGAAAATCTGGTATAAAAGATTGAATCTTTGATAAACCCTCGAAAAATACCTACTGGACTAGTGTCCATCATTTATAAGAACTTACTTTGGACTGGTTTCAGAGAAGATAAGATATGGGGTGTGTAACTCTGTACATTTCTTCTCCCAGATCTGTCGTCTCCAGAGGCACCTGTCTGCCGGGGAGCATCAGCAAGACCTGTTCCATGAACAGCCAGCCATGTTCGTGTCCCAGCACTCCCAGCCGCCCACTCAGAGTCTGGTCGAGCTGATCCAGCTCTGTGGAGGAAGAGTCTGCAAAACTGTGCGGCAGGCGGGAATCTGCATCGGAAAGTACAGCGGCCGGATACCAGAGGGGTGCCGGATCCTGTCGGAGCAGTGGGTGCTGGGTAAGAGATTAACGGCTTTCTTTTCTGTGTGAACTCGTTAATTAATTGACTGTTACTAATCATATTTTCTCTTATTTCCTATGATTTTCATTTCAGACAGTATCACACTTTTGAAGCGGCTGTCGTACGACAACTACGACCTGGAATAAGACCTGAATCTTTTCTTGTGAAGTTTAATTGGTTTTATTCTGGACGGAGAGGGGTCACATAACCTGTTTCTACCTGACAGTGTTTCACATGTGTAGGTTTCTCATCATGCTTAGCAAAAGTGTTCAGGGGATTTACATAAATCCTCATATATACTCCCCTTTCTAAGACTTTATTGCCTGGTTACCATGGAAAATTCAGCAACAGCTGAATGAGTTCCTGTGAATATGGAAAACTGCTTTTACATAGTATTATATTTTATCCACTGCAGCATAATAGTTTTTTTTATGGCGGTGCGATCATTTGTGGTTTTTAACAATGTGTTTTTACTGTTCACTGTGCACTTATATATATGTTCTGTGAAGTCATTGTTAATAAATACTTTTTTAACGTGCTGATTTAATCAAGGGTTTTTGGTATCACATTTTTTGTTATGTTGATAGATTTTGGGGTTTTTCAAGTTTTATTGAAATTCATTTTGGTGAGATTAATTAACTTTAGGAAAAAGAGAAAGGTCCGCACACTGTTCAGCTCCATGGCGACGTTTCAATCCAAAGGAGCTTCCTCAGGCCATTGGATTGAAATGTTGCTCTGTTTAAAATAAAGTTTCTCATTGGGAGCTGAATAGTGTGCGGACCTTTCTCTTTCTTCTGCTGTTTTGTACTTTTTGTTGTCCTGCACCTGTATGCATTTTGCTTGGATGTGCTAGGTTTTTTTTTTCTCTTTTTGGAGATGAATTTATTTGAAACATTTTGACATTGTATCATAGTGAACATATGACTGTTGTGTGACTGGTCAATGTGTAAAGGATGAGTCTACACTCAGCAATGTGTCAGTTTGTGTCAGACAACAAATGAACGAGCGTTTGTATCACAGCTTTCACTCACAGTTTGTCAGTCTGTTGAAACAACAGAGATAGAAAGAAACAAATGAACTCCAATGCCATGATGTTTGAGAAAACTTTAAATGAACTGGAATCTTAATTGAGGATTTGTAGCGTAATTGAAAACACTGCTTGTCTTGTTTTGAAGAACTCAGTACATGCAAGAGGTATAGTATGATAGTAAAAAAACATTTCCAAGAACATCTATAAATTAGTTATTAGTTTTGAGCTTTAAATGTGCTGGCTTCTTTGTCGCTGTTTAAATCTTTTTTGGATTGAGGAAGGGGAGGGAAAGGAGGGTCTGACTTCTTTGTCTGCTCGACTTCAAATACACAAATTCTTCACAATTATAACCTTTGTTTAATTAAAATGTGAATCTTCTTGAGAGTTTAACTACCCCCTCATGCTTATGCCTGGTATCTCTACACCTACAGTACATCAGTGAATCCCAAAGTGAGAACTGTGGCAAAGCATAACAGATTTATGAAAGGACTTCCAGGTAAACACAAGGCTGACAATGAATCTACCCCAGATGTCACAACAACTAAAACAAAGACGAGAAAATAAGACGAGTCATATCTCGCCCTCGGCTTCATCTCTTCAACAGCGGGTAATGAAGAGAGCCATACTCCTTTCTTTTGCCACATCCTGTGCGAGAGGCTGTTCTGCAGTCGCCTCAATCAACACAAAACTAAGATCAAAGTGACATCAAATATGAAGAGTCACAGTCTCACAGCTGCGCCCCAGACTTGAGAAGATCTGCAGCACAAAACAAGCAGGATATATTCATCTTAAAAGATTTTCATCATTTGTTCATTGTCAGAGAGTTGGAGTAAATCTGGGTTTCACTGCTTCCTCTCTAAAAGCACCTTGATTGTTAGTTTGTTGTCATACTGAAGTTGCTTTCTGTACTTTTTTCAGACAGTGTTTGAGATCAATTCTAAAATTATAGTAATTTGTTAGCAAATGACGTGATAGTGTGATGAGTGTAAATCGACATATGTGGATGTGAGGGGTGGAGGCTTGTAAATATTTTCATCTGGCAAAAAAAGTTTGGGAATGACTGGTACATATAGTACATGTTACATTTATAGTGTTACATATAGTATATGTTACATTTATAGAGTTACATATAGTACATGTTACATTTATAGTGTTACATATAGAATACGTTACCTATATAGTGTTACATATAGTACATGTTACATGTATAGTGTTACATATAGTACATGTTACATTTATAGAGTTACATATAGTACATGTTACATTTATAGAGTTACATATAGTACATGTTACATGTATAGTGTTACATATAGTACATGTTACATGTATAGTGTTACATATAGTATATGTTACATTTATAGTTACATATAGTATATGTTACATGTATAGTGTTACATATAGTACATGTTACATTTATAGAGTTACATATAGTACATGTTACATTTATAGTGTTACATATAGTACATGTTACATTTATAGAGTTACATATAGTACATGTTACATGTATAGTGTTACATATAGTACATGTTACATTTATAGTGTTACATATAGTACATGTTACATTTATAGTTACATATAGTACATGTTACATTTATAGTTACATATAGTATATGTTACATGTATAGTGTTACATATAGTATATGTTACATTTATAGAGTTACATATAGTATATGTTACATGTATAGTGTTACATATAGTACATGTTACATTTATAGAGTTACATATAGTACATGTTACATTTATAGTGTTACATATAGTACATGTTACATTTATAGAGTTACATATAGTACATGTTACATGTATAGTGTTACATATAGTATATGTTACATTTATAGAGTTACATATAGTACATGTTACATGTATAGTGTTACATATAGTACATGTTACATTTATAGTGTTACATATAGTACATGTTACATTTATAGTTACATATAGTACATGTTACATTTATAGTTACATATAGTACATGTTACATTTATAGTTACATATAGTACATGTTACATGTATAGTGTTACATATAGTACATGTTACATTTATAGAGTTACATATAGTACATGTTACATTTATAGTTACATATAGTACATGTTACATTTATAGTTACATATAGTACATGTTACATGTATAGTGTTACATGTAGTATATGTTACATGTATAGTGTTACATATAGTACATGTTACATATATAGTGTTACATATAGTATATGTTACATGTATAGTGTTACATATAGTACATGTTACATTTATAGAGTTACATATAGTACATGTTACATTTATAGTTACATATAGTACATGTTACATTTATAGTTACATATAGTACATGTTACATATATAGTGTTACATATAGTATATGTTACATGTATAGTGTTACATATAGTACATGTTACATTTATAGTTACATATAGTACATGTTACATTTATAGTTACATATAGTACATGTTACATGTATAGTGTTACATGTAGTATATGTTACATGTATAGTGTTACATATAGTACATGTTACATATATAGTGTTACATATAGTATATGTTACATGTATAGTGTTACATATAGTACATGTTACATTTATAGAGTTACATATCGTACATGTTACATTTATAGTTACATATAGTACATGTTACATTTATAGTTACATATAGTACATGTTACATGTATAGTGTTACATATAGTATATGTTACATGTATAGTGTTACATATAGTACATGTTACATATATAGTGTTACATATAGTATATGTTACATGTATAGTGTTACATATAGTACATGTTACATTTATAGAGTTACATATCGTACATATTACATTTATAGTTACATATAGTACATGTTACATTTATAGTTACATATAGTACATGTTACATGTATAGTGTTACATATAGTATATGTTACATGTATAGTGTTACATATAGAATACGTTACCTATATAGTGTTACATATAGTACATGTTACATGTATAGTGTTACATATAGTACATGTTACATGTATAGTGTTACATATAGTACATGTTACATTTATAGAGTTACATATCGTACATGTTACATTTATAGTTACATATAGTACATGTTACATTTATAGTTACATATAGTACATGTTACATGTATAGTGTTACATATAGTATATGTTACATGTATAGTGTTACATATAGTACATGTTACATATATAGTGTTACATATAGTATATGTTACATGTATAGTGTTACATATAGTACATGTTACATTTATAGAGTTACATATCGTACATATTACATTTATAGTTACATATAGTACATGTTACATTTATAGTTACATATAGTACATGTTACATGTATAGTGTTACATATAGTATATGTTACATGTATAGTGTTACATATAGAATACGTTACCTATATAGTGTTACATATAGTACATGTTACATGTATAGTGTTACATATAGTACATGTTACATTTATAGAGTTACATATAGTACATGTTACATTTATAGAGTTACATATAGTACATGTTACATTTATAGAGTTACATATAGTACATGTTACATGTATAGTGTTACATATAGTACATGTTACATGTATAGTGTTACATATAGTATATGTTACATTTATAGTTACATATAGTATATGTTACATGTATAGTGTTACATATAGTACATGTTACATGTATAGTGTTACATGTAGTATATGTTACATGTATAGTGTTACATGTAGTACATGTTACATATATAGTGTTACATATAGTATATGTTACATGTATAGTGTTACATATAGTACATGTTACATATATAGTGTTACATATAGTATATGTTACATGTATAGTGTTACATATAGTACATGTTACATTTATAGTTACATATAGTACATGTTACATTTATAGTTACATATAGTACATGTTACATGTATAGTGTTACATATAGTACATGTTACATTTATAGTGTTACATATAGTATATGTTACATTTATAGTGTTACATATAGTACATGTTACATTTATAGTTACATATAGTACATGTTACATTTATAGTTACATATAGTATATGTTACATGTATAGTGTTACATATAGTATATGTTACATTTATAGAGTTACATATAGTACATGTTACATTTATAGTTACATATAGTACATGTTACATTTATAGTTACATATAGTACATGTTACATTTATAGTTACATATAGTACATGTTACATGTATAGTGTTACATATAGTATATGTTACATTTATAGAGTTACATATAGTACATGTTACATGTATAGTGTTACATATAGTACATGTTACATTTATAGTGTTACATATAGTACATGTTACATTTATAGTTACATATAGTACATGTTACATTTATAGTTACATATAGTATATGTTACATGTATAGTGTTACATATAGTATATGTTACATTTATAGAGTTACATATAGTACATGTTACATTTATAGTTACATATAGTACATGTTACATTTATAGTTACATATAGTATATGTTACATGTATAGTGTTACATATAGTATATGTTACATTTATAGAGTTACATATAGTACATGTTACATTTATAGTTACATATAGTACATGTTACATTTATAGTTACATATAGTACATGTTACATGTATAGTGTTACATGTAGTATATGTTACATGTATAGTGTTACATATAGTACATGTTACATATATAGTGTTACATATAGTATATGTTACATGTATAGTGTTACATATAGTACATGTTACATTTATAGAGTTACATATAGTACATGTTACATTTATAGTTACATATAGTACATGTTACATTTATAGTTACATATAGTACATGTTACATGTATAGTGTTATATATAGTATATGTTACATGTATAGTGTTACATATATAGTGTTACATATAGTATATGTTACATGTATAGTGTTACATATAGTACATGTTACATTTATAGAGTTACATATAGTACATGTTACATTTATAGTTACATATAGTACATGTTACATTTATAGTTACATATAGTACATGTTACATGTATAGTGTTACATATAGTATATGTTACATGTATAGTGTTACATATATAGTGTTACATATAGTATATGTTACATGTATAGTGTTACATATAGTACATGTTACATTTATAGTGTTACATATAGTATATGTTACATGTATAGCTGCCATTTTTTCTGAGGTAGGCTACACATGTCGAGCTATCTCCATAATGACAGAGCTTAAATGTTTTTTGTATATGGGCCTTAACAAATTACTGCAGAAGTAACATTATGACATGCTTTTGAATATGATAGGGGGAGAAAACAATACACATTTTTGTTAGTCTGTGATCAATTGTGGGCAGAGGCACTGCTCGTAAACAGGCAATGCAGGATACTGCTTGGGGCCTCAGGCTAGTAGGGGGTCCTGACAAACTTTAAAAACTTTGTTAAAGCAAATATCAAACATGTGAACTTTGGAAATCACATAAAAAAATCACAGTTTTTTTGTTGTTGATTTCAGGCTATTTAAAACAGAATGGTGATATACGCTGGTTGTGGGATAAAGGAAGTAAAACCATAGACTGTAAATTACGGTGGCTGATAAGTGCAAAGCACAATTACAAATGTGAGACAAATTTACATTTTGAAAAACCTTTTTACATTTTTAGAAAACAAAATTACAAAACCAAAACACTTATACCAAGGAAAAAACACATTTACATCTTATAAAATAAATTTACAAAAGACAGAATCTTGACAAAATGGGAATGTACCAAATGTCAGAAGTGACCCGGAAGTGATCGAGTGAGGGGTCATTTTGTTATGTTCTGGCAGGCCGTCAACCAACGATCTTGAGGAGCCTAAGAGAGATCAAGAGCTCCCAGGAAAGTAGGTGGTTAGTGACTGAGATTTACAGATAGATACATGCAGTAATATGATGTACTGTATGTGCACAGAGAGAGAGAGGAGCTCAAGGTGCCAGTTCCCCCGGTAGTCTAAGCCTATAGCAGCATAACTGAGAGCTGGTCTACACCAGCACCAGCCCTGACTATAAGATTTATCAAAAAGGAACGTTTTAAGTCTATTCTTAAAAATACAGACTGTGTCTGCCTCCCGGACACCGGCTGGAAGGCGGTTCCAGAGGAGAGGAGCCGATAACTGAAGGCTTTACCTCCCATAGTACACTTACAGACTGTAGATACCACTCGTAGGCCTGCATTCTGGGACCATAATGTTCTTGAGGGGCAGTACGGCACTAGTAGCTCCTTAAGATAAGATGGTGCCTGGCCATTTAGAGCTTTGTAAGTGAGAAGAAGGATCTTGAATTCTATTCTAGACTGTATAGGGAGCCAGTGCAGAGAAGCCAACACAGGAGTAATGTGGTCCCTTTTCCTAGTTCTAGTCAGTGCACGAGCTGCAGCGTTCTGGACTAGTTGAAGAGTCTTTAGAGACTTGCCAGAGCACCCTGACAAAAGAGAATTAAGATAATCCAATCTGGAGGTAACAAATGCATGAACTAGTTTTTCTGCATCATTTTGCGTCAGGATATTCCTGATCTTGGATATATTACGAAGGTGAAAATAGGCTGTTCTTGAAATTTGCCTGATGTGAGAGCTAAAGGACATATCTTGATCAAATAGAACTCCTAGATTCCTAACAGTGGTGCTAGATGCCAGGCTGATGTCATTAAGGACAGTCACATCACTAGAAAAAGTCTCTCTGAGGTTTTTAGGGCCGAGCACAATAACTTCAGTCTTGTCTGAGTTAAGTAGCAAAACATTTCTGGTCATCCAGGTCCTAACGTCCTTAAGGCACGTTTCTAGCTGACATAACTGACTGGTGCCATCGGGCTTCATCGATATATAAAGCTGAGTATCATCTGCATAACAATTAAACTGTATGGAGTGTTTCCTCTTAATATTTCCCAGAGGAAGCATATATAATGTAAAGAGAATTGGTCCAAGCACTGAACCTTGTGGGACTCCATGGCAAACTTTGGTGTGCATAGAGAACTCAACATTAACATGTACAAACTGAGATCGGTCTGATAAGTAGGATTCAAACCAACTTAAAGCAGTCCCTGTAATTCCAAAAAAGTGTTCTGCCTCTTGTAAATTTGTCTCAGCGATTGTAAAAGTGTTTCACATCTTTCACATGTTTCACATTTAACTGATGTAAATATGTTGATTTTTAACTTCTATTTTTATTTTTAATAATTATATTCCCGTCCCCTGTTATCTTGAGCTGCTGTAATGCAAAATTTTCCCCCATGGGGGATCAATAAAGTTTATCTTTATCTTTATCTTTATCTTTAAGTGTTTTTGGTTTTGTAATTTTGTTTCATAAAATGTAAAACGTAAACATTTTGTAAAAGTGTTTAACACTTTGTAATTTTGCACTTCCCAGCCACTGTACGTTTACAAAAAACACTTACCAAGGACAAAACTAATTTACAAGATGTGAAACACTTATACAATCACTGAGAGAAATTTACAAGAGGCAGAACACTTTTACCAGTCCCCAAACAAATTTACAAACGACAGAATCGTGACGGAAAGGGAATGTACCGCGACAAAATAAAACAAACAAAATGACCCCCTCACTCGATCGCTTCCGGGACATTTGGTACATTCCCATTTTGTCAAGATTCTGTCGTTTGTAAATTTGTTTGGGGATTGTAAAAGTGTTTCACATCTTGTACATTTGTTTTGTAAATGGGTTTTCTTTTTTTCTTGGTATAAGTGTTTTTGGTTTTGTAATTTTGTTTTCTAAAAATGTAAAAAGAATTTTCAAAATGTAAATTTGTCTCACATTTGTAATTTTGCTTTGCACTTCCCAGCCACCGTAAGATAAATGACTAAATGAGTAAAACATACAGGGGGGGAAAAAAGGTGTCCTGATCCTTTAAACATGGAACTCATGGTGCGCTCTCTCCTATTGGCTGGCTGGCTGCTACGTCACACGACCAATCAGCCTCGTCGATGTTACAAGGTGTCATTACGTAGGGGGGGAGGCGTGTATGTGTGTGTGTGTGTGTGTGTGTGTGTGTGAGTGAGTGTGAGTGACATTTGCTGCGAGGAGCTACAGCTAGCCGGATAAAGATGAAGAAATAGGGAAGGAAACAGGAAATATTTAAACTTTTGCCCCCTGAGCTGATGTTTGGGTTAAACTCTGTTTGCGGAGCCACTTTAGAGAAGACGGTAAATATTAAAAGTAGCGTCAGGTGAAACTTTCTGTCCGGTTAAACGCATTAAACAGTCGGCTAATGCTCCCCATGAACTTGCACAGTAAATAAGTAATAAGTAAGTTGAGTCGCTGCTCAGATATGTTGATACTAACAAGATAACCGTGTTTATTTAGGTGTTTTTTGTTTTTTTTCTATTGCATCATGGGTGGATGTTATTGCTTAAGTCGACTCTGCTAACTGCGTTTTGCACACACAAGGTTAAAATTAGCTTTAGCCAGCTAGCTGCTCACTCCCCTCCTCTTGCTGCAGTTTTGTCACTTTCCTATGCTGCCCAGTCAGGCCAGGTGTGCAGAAAGTAGGCCAGGTGTGGTGTGTGTTGATAGATAGATAGACTGCAGTGTGTGTGTGTCTACTTCAGGGATTTTTTTCTTACTTTTAGTGGTGTGAGTCAGAGCTGGGGTCATGCTGCTCTCTCTGGTTGTGCACACTTACTCTCTGCGTTACTGGTTCCCAGCCACCGTCATGCTGGGAACAGCCCCGGCTTACCTGCTGTCGTGGGGGGCATGGCGCCTGCTGTCGTCTGTCCTACCAGCCAGAGTGTATCACAAGCTAGACGACCGGTTGTACTGCGTCTACCAGAGTATGGTCCTCTTCTTCTTTGAGAACTACACAGGTGTCGAGGTGAGTTAATGAAGTTACTTTTAACATGTGAGAGATGAACCAGTGACACAAACGTCAGTGACAGCTGCTTACTATATGTTTGCAATGCATGCACAACACCAGGGAGGGGCCACTTTGGTCGCAGCAAGGGCCACATTCATTTAACTCTCACTGCCAGGGGGGCAAATTGTAGGATACAAAAACAATTATGTCTCAAGTTTAACTCAACATACACCAGTGATCAAATATTATTATGGATGTATTCGTGGTTTTCATGATTTCATGGCAGATTTTGTCACATTTTCTTCATGTTTTCCAATTCATTGATGTGTAAAAATTGACCTGAGGGCCACATCGAAGGGTTGACGAGGGCCGCCAGTTGCCCACCCCTGCTCTACACCATGCATAAAGTACTGGAAAGTTAAAGGTTCCCGTGTTTGTTTAAACTGTTAAAACAAAAAACAAAAATGGGAGCGGGACAAAGAGATAATTACAGATCTTGATGAACCAGATAAATATCCGTCTGTTGCCACTCCTCGTCCTGTGTGTGTGTGTTTTTGTATTGAGTGTGCAGAAAAGCAACGATTGATGCTGGTAACACGGTGATCATCGTTAATGAAAACTAAAATAAGAACGAGGCTTTAACATTAAATTATAACTGAAACTGTATTATGTGTTTACAAAACTAACTAAAATAAAGTTATATATTAAACGTCCTTAGTTTTAGTCTTTACATTATCCTTCACTATTTGTCTCAAGTCAGTTTAAATTTTGCATGAGCTTGCTGACTGCAGGAAATGAAACCTTTTATAAATCTATAGGTTTAAGAAAATAAAAATACAAGTAGTTGCTTGATATCTTTCTCTGAACCATAAGCATTACAGAGACAATCAAACAAAAACCAACACACAAACTAAACTAAAGGTAAAACAAAAAGCAGGATAAAAATAGAAACTAATGGAAAAATCCAAACATTAGTAAACCAGCATCTCTGACACTATATGATTTCTATAGTGCCTGCACTGGAGGCCACATGAAGAGATTTGAAAGGACCGTTTCTATAAATCCTTTTTGGTTTATTGAAAAGCTTTGGTCTATTTCGGTCCAGCTTTTGTAAAAAAAAAAAAAAAAAAATTAAAAATCAGTCTGACTCTGAAATGAAACTAAATCTCTGATGCACTTAGAATAATAAACGAGTGGCGCAGATGGTCTAGCGGTTAGGTTGCGCCCCATGTACAGAGGCTATAGTCTTCCAAGTGGGCAGTCTGGGTTCAAATCCAACCTGTGTCATTCCCCACTCTCCCTCTCCCAGTTTCCTACTCCATCCATAAAGGCAATCTTAAAAAAAGATGTATATACATTTAACGAAGCGAAATACATTCATGCCAAATCATTTTGAAAATTGTTGATTGTCGATAATCTCTGCCACTCAGCTAGTGTTTGTAAGAGCGTCACTTGTTTCTCTTTAGATTGTTATATACGGAGATATACCAAAGACCAAAGAGAACGTCATCTACCTGTCCAACCATCAGTGTACAGGTAACTCATTTGCACAACCTCCTTTAACATTTCAGTGTAGTTCAAAGCACAGTTAAAAGTGAATACTCCTGTGGCCTCTTTTCAGCTGACTGGATCATTGCCGACATGCTCGCCATCAGGCAGAAAGCTCTGGGTCACGTCAGGTACGTCCTTAAAGACGGACTCAAGTGGCTCCCGCTGTACGGGTGGTATTTCTCTCAGGTAATGCAACTCTGTGAGTATTTAAATGCCATTTTAGTCCCTTTCAGATGCAAAAATGAAAAATCGAACTTCAATCACATTCCCCACTGCCCATCTCGTCAGATTGTCTTTCTCTTCTAGCACGGAGGAGCGTACGTGAAGAGGAGCGCAAAGTTTGATGTGAAGGCGATGCAGGAGAAGCTCCTCACTCAGACTCAATCTGGAGCACCGGTAAGTTACTTCATAAAGGTTTTTTAAAAGACTTCAAACTGAGACGGATCATATCTGAAATTCTGTCTTAAAATTCATTTTTGAACTTCCTAAATGTCGTCAGAAATTCCCTCTCTACCTTCCTGAAATCAGGAGAGTTGTGAACAGTTTATTCAAAGTTGTACAAACAGAGAATGTGATAGCAGTTGAAATGAATTGGATGAGACACTGGATGAAGAAAGGTTCATGTGCTTTATTGTGCTGAAGGATGTTTTTGTGACTCCTCTTCTTTTTTTACTTAAAGTTTGTAGGATTAGTGTGTGTGTCAGTTAGTACTGGGAATTCAGTTTCAATTACATTTTTGTCGACCCACAAGAAAACAAGATAGTTGTGTCACAATGTTGCGCTTGTTTTGATCAAAGGTTATGTCATGTGTGGTAAATGTTTCAAAGTGTTTGCTGTTATATTTTGGCCACAAAAGTACATCACCACTTCTTTGAAAATGCAGGTAGTTTATTTTTATTTATGTATTTATATTTTGCTATCTAGATGTTTTTTTGTGTTAGGATTGTTTAAGTTTGAGAAATGCATGTGATGCAGACTTTGTGAAATCCATGAGTAATCATGTTAAATAATCGAGATCTCAGTATAAATCTAAATAATCGTGGTTGTTATTCTTGCCCTAATCGAGCAGCTACAGTGTCAGTGTTTGAATGCATGTGTTTTCACAGGAGCCTGTTATGAAAAACAGAGCTGTTAATACACATAATTGTATTTCTCAATGATAAAAACAAATCTTGAAAGAAGACAAGAGGTTAAAAGGCTTTTGAGTCTTTTGAGAGAAAAGATTGAACTTTATTCAACTGCAATTTATCATCAACTCTGAGACAAATTGGTAAAATAAAAACTACAGATAATGAACACTCAAACACTCCTGCTGCTGCTGAAATAATTCATTATTCCTCATGAGAGGAAGTTCCTGTTTGTTAAAGAAAGTCTTTGCACCCTTCATATTTTGCAGAACATGAAAAACAGTTTTTCTAACTCACTTTTGTTTTGTTCTTGAATTACATTTATTAGTAGGGTACAGGTAGTCTCAGATAAAATCCAGTTGCATTTCAGTTAAAAAGAATAAAGACTTGAAGCTGAGTTGAGTTTAAATCACCAGAACGCAGTTTGCATCTTGCCAGCATTCAAACTGATTTAATGAGCGAGCTTTTGAAAACGTTCTACCTGTCTTTATAAATTCATCACACTGTTTGTTGTCCGTGTATCTAGTTTGACAAATCCTACAAATTCCACTTAATGACGTGTATTATGAAAAGAGAGTGAGGCCACTTTGATCTTTATGTGTTTGTCTTCCCACAGATGTACCTCGTTATCTTTCCAGAAGGAACGCGCTATAATCCAGAGCTGAAGAACGTTATCGCCGACAGTCAGGCTTTCGCTACTAAAGAAGGTACTGACACGACGACAGCGCTTTTCTGCTGTACTACCACCTACTAACTAAGCCCCGCCCACTCAGTATGTCAAACAGCTGACTCAGTTCTGATGTTTGACCTGTGTTAACCCTTTAAAGCAGCAGTTCCCCAAATGAGCCTCACTTGAATGCTGATTTGTTTGTCTTTTGATTAGAAAAGTTCATATTTTGTTTGTTTGAATTGTGCAACATTAGAGGCATGTTTTACCGTTCAGAAAGAATAGTATTAGATTATCAGATTCTGGTTTATTGTCAAGTACATGTACTTGTAGAAGAGATTTAAAGATAAAGATAAACTTTATTGATCTCCCGTGGGGGAAATTTGTGCATTACAGCAGCTCAAGAAAACAGGGGACAGGAATATACTTATAAAAAATAAAAATAGAAGTTAAAAACAGATCAAACATATTTACATCATTTAAATTAAAAAAAATACAATAACTTGGTGTTTTGTTGTGAAACAATGTGTTAAAGGCAGGGTTGGTCATTTTCTCCAGATTTACTTTTTAAGATTTTGGTTGAAGTTGTCTTTAGGTCCTGACAGAAATTAATAACTCGGGTGCTCTGAGACAGGAACAAAGAAAATCTGTCATCTGTATCAGTTGTAAGCTTTTAAAAACTTTGACCAATGTCTGCCACGAGGTACCAATCTGATGAACCAATCACACGCCTCCCTGTCTCCCTGCTCGCTCTCTACCTCTTGTGTGCTCTAGCCCACACTCAAAGCGTCACTGATGACGAAGTTTATACTGTGAGTTTGTCGTTGGACGTTGTGAGAAGTAAAATAGTCAAGTTTTTTTATTTTTTAATGTACTATGATAAAGTTTAGTGTTAACTTGCCGCTTAATGAGACAATGTAGTTTCTACACAATGTAAGCGATGAGCTGAGGTTCGCTTCTGGAGAAAACGGCGCTAGTGCATGTAAGTGAGGGGCGTGGCTTTTGAGTGAGCACAGAGGGGAGGGGGTGCAGACGGAGCACTGAGGGAATGCTGCTTTCAAAATAGTTTTTGAAAACTACCAACCCTGCCTTTTAAAAACTATAAAAACAGCAGTGCTCTTACTTTCAAGGAACAGAAATATAATAGAATATATATAGATGAAATATGAAACCAAATGTAGTAAGGGTGCATTAGAGGAGCTGTACAGTTGTGTAGGTATGTGCATGATTTAATAATGTTGTGCAAAGAGTCAGTCAGCCATCATCAAAGTGCTCTTAGTGCAAGGTGTCGAGGAATAAATAGACCTGCTGCTGATCGATAGAAGATCATTACAGGCTCAGTCAAATAACTGAAACTAATCAGTGTACGCCTTGAATATTTTTGCAGCATGAAGATGTTAAAGTAACTGATTTTAAATGCTGAATTTATTGTAATTTTACTGTTTAGTTTAAACATTTCTTAAATTAATACATTTTTCTTTTAATCGTCACGATTGCCTTTGTGCAGTGTGGTGTTACGGCCGTCTCGCAAACAGCATCCGTTCTGCAGAGATTAAGCCTATCTCTGGACCACAGCTCTGAATATCACCTTCCCCCATTAATCCAGATAAATCGCTCTGGATAGGCGACATGTGCACATGACATTATCTGCTATTAGAGAGGTATTAGTGAGCAGACTGTGAGCCACATCCACTGAGGGACTGTGCAGTCGTTGAACCAAACAGAATCATTTATGTAGAATGATTTTGTTTTCAAATGTTGTATTTTTATCACAATTTATTGAACGTCTTCAAACATAAATATGGGTTACATTATCCATTATTTTCATCATGGACAGTAGAGAGAAAACAGAAAGGTAAAGGTGATAACATGCAGCACACATAACATTACCTTTAATACAACTTCAACCTAAAAATGACCTTTCTGTTATCAGATTTAATCAACAATGACCATTATCTCCTTCCCATAGGCCTGGCTGTTCTGAGGCACACTCTAACGCCCAGAATGAAAGCCTCTCACGTAGCCATCGAGACCATGAGGGACCACCTGGACGCTGTGTATGACGTCACTGTGGCCTACGAGGGAAAGCAGGGCGTCTCCGGTCACAGAAAACCTGCCCCAACAATGCCAGGTAGGTTTCTCAAGTTCAAACATTTTTATGAAGAAGACGGAGAGCTTGGAAGAACTGTCTTTATTTCTTTATTTAAACTCGCAGAGAGTGAGATCTCTCTCAGTATTTATACAATTCACAACACATGGTTGTTGTTATTATTTCTTGATTAAAATAACAACAATAGGTTTTCTCCTATTTTTCAACCCTTTGTCTTCAGGAGTTAGCTGCACTTAAGATAGCTCAGTTTGGAGAAATTACAATCAACATTGTAAAAGAAAATCTTCAAATTTCCAGACATTTTATTTGTTAGCTGCAGGTGTGAGGACAAACAGGTGATGTTTTTCACCCAAATTTATGATTTCATTCATTTTATTTATCAGCGTGCACGACAAAGAAAAGATGGTTGAACCAGATTAAGTGAGTCGCTAAATCCATCTACAGTCCCTCATAAAAGTGACACAAGACGTTCGATAAAACTCCACTCAACAAAGAAACACACCTGACAACACTAAGTACTTTATGAAATGCTATGAGGTGAGCCGACGCATGAGTGATGCAGCTTTTCAAAACAAATAATCACTGCGAGCGATGATGGCGTTTATGTCCTGCGACCGCTTTGATCTTCATTCTCAAAATGAAGCCGCTTTAAAAACTCTTTTCCACTCGCAGTCCCGTTCTTTTTCACTCCTTCCTTTATGCTGTGAATCGACTCATTACAGGAAGTATTAATGTAAAGACAAAAACTATCTTCTTGCCTCATCTGCCCTTTTTGATATGTAATAAACCTAAAATCGTAACTTCTACAGCAGCTTATTGACTTGATTTGTTGCACTCCGAGACCGAGATGTGTGAAGAAGTGTTTTGGAGGATTTAATGGGCAGGCTTCCTGGAAATGTTCTCGCAGTTTACAGGCGTGCAAGTCTCAACAGTGGACTTCAGGATAATCTATTCTGCCTACTTGTGGCTCCTTTCCTGTTCTTACACATTCCTAAAAAATTGCCGCTACTTTGAATAACATTTTAACATTCCAGTACTTGCCAAATACCCCAATAACATAAGTTGCATTTAAATGTGGATGAGGAAACATAAATATTTATGCAGAGTTGAAATGCATGCAGAGTGCAGACAAATACATTCTGCACATCTTCATTTCTTTCTCCTCAGATCTTAATAAAAGTGCATTGTGTCCCTTTACTAATTGTAAAGCAGCTGACCTTCCCAACTCATTTGCATATCGAGATTTGTTTTCAGTGACGGCAGAATCAACATTGATATTGTGCATGAAATGGGTGAATGGAGAGAAAAATATTTAAGACCAGATATGAATGTAGAGAGCAGCTGTGGTATACTTTCTGTTAATCAGTGTCTGCATAGACACAAAGGCGGCGTCACATCATCAGTCCTGCAGCCTTGTATGCACCTCACTGCGTAATCTCGTAGCAAACATTACCTGTTAACAGTCGTGCCTTCCTGTAAACAGCATGACTCCGTGTTTTGGAGTTTTTGATTATTCTCTGTTTTCCCAGTTGTTCCAACAAACAGTCTGAATGTAAAAAAAAAAAAAAAACAACATCCCGCTTCAGTCAGGAATAAACATGGACGTGTTTCCAGAAAACAGAACAGAGAGAATAGAAAAGCTTTCCTCTCATCACGCACTTCCTGATCTCCCGTGGAGAAGGTGACTTTAGAGATTTCACAAGGAGGTGGAAGTGACTCGAGCTACGGACCCTCATTGTTTCAGTTATTGACATCCTTTCTGTTTTTATATCTGAGGAATATTTCCTTGTCAGTGTAAATAGTTCAGCCTGTTGTGATTGTTTAAAAAAAAAAAAAGGACTCTGAGGTGTGTGACTTATAAGAAGAGGGATTAGAATAGACTTAATGTGTATTCATGTGTTACATCCTAAATTATAAACAATGTTTTAAAGGAGGTGTTTGCACATCCAACTATCTCATGAAGTAGTGGAGTAGGACATCAAACTGTCACTTTCAAAAGAAAAAATCCTGCATACTACTCTTGCTAGGCATCACAACGTTTCGGTCCCTCTGAACCTTTGTCAAGTGTTTTCTCTCAAGAGAACGTTGGACACTTTTCCTAATAAATTGTTGATGCCTAGCGAGAGTAGTGCGCGAGATCATTACTTGTAAAGACATAAAGGGAATCAGCCAGTTCCCTTTAGTACTCAGTGCTTCCCACAGAATGACAAGATACCTGGGCGGTGGGGGGTGTGGGGGGTGGGGGGGGTGGGCACCCAAACAACTACAAACACAACAACTATGCTTCGCGTTTTAAAAAGTTCCACTAGATATTAACAGTATTAAGAGATGAAAAGCTTCAGTTTTGCACGGAGCCGGGGGGAGAAGTGTGGGAGAGATAGAGCATGCTCTCTCTCTGCCTGCCCAGGTATCGTCTATCTGTCGGAAACACTTGTACTAATTGAACATGTTGAATAATAACAGCACTTTAAACTACAGTTATGAACTATTACAGCTGAGAAATCCAAGCAGATCAGCCATTTGTTTAATAAACTTCAAAATAAAACAGCTCAACCTATTACAACAAGAAGGTGCTTTAAGTCGTACTTTTGATATTTTGAAGCAGTCCCGCCATCCTTTATAAAATCAAAAACACATTTCCTGTTAATGACCTTTTCTTAACTTAAGACTGATCAGTATTCCTGAAACGGAACAATGCAGGAACTTTGCCTGGCAGAAATGTATCATTCTGAACGTCAAGCCTGGTTTTAGAAAAACTAAACTGAAGGAAGAGACACAAGTCTGTCAACTGTGGCTCACAAAAGCTGATATCAGGAAAATGCTCGACTCCCTTAAACGTATTTCACTGAATTGGCAGGACTGAATCTCTGGACTGAAGCGTTGGCATTTTAACTGAATCTTGATTTTAATGTTGTTCTGCTAAGAACTCGAAATCCTCAGGGGATTAAAAACTTCAAAACCAAACGAGACAAGAAAATAAATATAAATCGTCTGGGGCACCAGTGGCCGAGTGGTTAGTTTGCGCACCCCATGTTCACAGGCTGTAGTCCTTGGATCGGGCGGCCTGGGTTTAAATCCCAATTTAGGCTACTTTCCCTTACTTCATTCCCCACTCTCTCTCTCTCTCTCTCCCTGATTTCCGACTCTGTCCACTGTCCTATCTCTCCAATAAAGGCACAAAAGGCAAAAACAACAACTTTAAAAACATAAATCATCCACTATCATGTACTTTAAATATCAATAAACGAGTTCCCTGGTCACCGTTGGGTCTCTTTATGTGCAGACAGCCTTAAATATTAAACATGTTAATGCCCTGTATTTCAGCTTTACTGGAGTTTATGAAAGGGGTTTTGTTTGTCCCACTAAGCAAAGACTTCCTTCATCAACACCCGTGACCTGCAGTGAGAGATCAACCTTATTTTTGTGGGTTAAGCACTTATTTATGAAACGCGCTACAAGTGTTATTATCCCTCTGTGCCAGCACCTGTTTGGCACTCAAACTCCTCCATGTGTGAGGAAGGAAGGCCGTCTTTACTTCTAAGATTGACTTTGGCTACTTCATGTGTGTTTTTTTTTCGTCCGTCTCTTCACCTCAGCCTTCTGCACACTCTTCGGTCAGTGTTTATTGAACTGGCACAGATTGTCTCCGAAGGTCATTTTGAGTCTTTGCAGCAGCTGATTGAAGCGCGCTCTCCACCAGTGAAGCAACCTTTCGCTGCTGACTTCGATCGAGTTTCCTCTTTCGGCCGCGGTGCCAGGTTTCCTGATAATATTGCATGTTGTGGAAACAGGAACTTGAAGGTCTCTTGGGGTGCATGTGTAGCCTTGAGCCTTCACACTTTTTACATTTTTACGTCTGACCTTCTTCAACACTTTGGTTTCCTTTCTGCTCTGAGACTTTATTTCAGGAACATTTATCTGCCAGAACTGATCTAATCTAATCTCCTATAAATAATATAAATAAATAGTATGTTGTTGGGACTCTGACTTTATTTGAAACGTGATGACTGGGGTGAGTGGGGTTGGAGACCAAGTGGCTGCAGGTACAGGTCTTCATTCTTTGAATCAAAGGGACCTCGCATCACAGAGTCATCCACCCTCAGTGTCACCTCGTGTTGATTTTAAGTGCTTACTCTACGTGCCGTTTTGCTGAAAGGCTTTTCCTGTTTTTGTTTAGTCTATTTATTTTTTGTGTTTGACAGAATTCCTGTGCAAAGAATTTCCCCGAGTCCACATACACTTCGACCGTGTGGACATAAAGGAAATTCCTTCGGAGCCAATGTTCTTCCGCAGGTGGCTGCACGAGCGTTTTGAAATCAAGGACCGGTAAGTGTGTGGGCGTAATAGTTCATCGTGTCAGAATTACACGTTATTCAGTCAGTATGTCGACGTGACTGAGGTTTTAAACGCTCCATTTTTGCAGGACAAAGGTGTGTAAGCCCATGTATATGTATCGTAGCTTGTAGAAGCTTCTGCATGAGCACCGAAAGAGCTCAAAATAAAAATCAGCTTTTTACATTTTGTGTATTCCCCTTTTAAATATTGACAAGTTGATCTCAGATGGGATGCCCAGCCTCCTAGGGGATTCATGAAGTCATAACAGAGGGGTGCACGAAACTGGAGGGAAATAAGCAACTTCTCTCTGTAGTTAAAAAATAATCACATTTATGTTGAAATCTGTATTCAGGAAGGTTGATCTTAAAAACCAAGCAAAATATAAATGTCATGTTGTATTGCAAAATACATTAAAAAAAAAAAAAATCAAGATCAAATCAAAATCGTAAGTACTGGGTGCTGAACGAAAAACATCCAAAGGTAGAAAAATAGTCCGTTGTCTGATGAAGGGCGAGGGCTCGAAGCGTTACGTGTGGTAGTTTTTCCATTAAATTAAATTTAATTGGAGCAGTTTCTATTATAGCAAAGTCCAGACAAAGATATAGAGTGTGTGCTGGATAAATCTTAACTGCATTAATAATTGTGTTGTCCAATCAAAGTCATAGTTGCAGAAGGAAAGGCCAACATTTCCTCTGGGTGCACATTTTCATTTCAAATATCTTCTCCTTTATTAATGTTTTATGGAAGCAATGATGGCATGACATGAATAAGACACATTGAGGATAGTCACTATTGTCTGATATTTAATTAACAAGTAATGATTGGATTCAGGTTTACAGATAATGAAAGTAATTATTAAATGGAGGTCACACAGGAGGGAATATGATTAAATCCAGAAGCATTCATTAAAAGCTGTGATTTACAAAACGCTTTTCACAAACGGAGCTGGCTGTGCTCAACTTAAAAAAAACTCCTCAAAGACCATCAATTGATCGATCATTCAATTCCAAAGTCTGTACGATGAAACTTTATAATCGATTGAGATCGTTATTGACAACACAAGCCGAGCAACAAAACTCTGATGTGATTTTGGGTGCAGATATTTTGTGCTGTAGTTGCTGTAAAAATCCTGATGTAAACTTTTGTCAGTCAGATTTTCTTCAGTGTTTCGATCACCTCTGTAGTCTGTACGTTCTGAGACAGGCTGAACCCCTAAGAGAGTAATCTGTCTTTTTCCAAAGGCTGCTGACGGACTTCTACGAGTCGGACGATGCTGATAAAATATGCAAGTTCCCCGGGGAAGGCAAACCTTCTCCTCTGAACCTCTCTAAAACCCTCCCATCAGTGGTGATCCTGGGGGGCCTGACACTGCCATTACTGCTGACGGAGAGCGGCAGGAAACTGTACGTGCGGACCTGGGTGTACGGGACGCTGCTGGGCTGGCTGTGGGTGAAAGTCTTTCCTTAACGAACAGGGCCGAGGCTGCCACCATGACACGCACAACAGACATGAGCGAGGCGGCGCCGGTTTTTTTTGTTTGTTTGTTTTTGTTTTCCCTGCATCCGAACAACACGAGGTGTGTTCATCTAATGCAGAGCTGCAGCGTCTGATGAAGTGACTGGGACATTTTCCCAACATGTCTGGCTCATTGGAGACCTTGAGCTGAAAGCTGAACAGAGATGAGGAGAAATGTTGAGCTTTTTTTGTGTGCTGAGTGTTCCCTCGCGTTACTTTGATATCGCAGCCTAGTGTGATGGGAAAAGAGAGTTACCCAATATGATCTGTACTATGAAATAGATACAAAACATAAATATATATATATACTTATTCTATTTAACTTAAAATAATTCTCCCTCCATTAGATCTAGCCAAATTAGTGCTCTCGCATGCTCACCTTTCCATCAGACATTGACCACTTTTAAAGCTCTTACATGTCATCGAAGTGTAGAGTACTTTCAAATTAAATTAAAGGAGCCCAACAAGCTGCTGTGTGGAGCTCACACACAGTCTAAGTGATCAGTGCACTGACTCATTGACATTGGTTATAATGCTCTCTCTTACTTATGCTACGTCCCGTGTCAGGACGATAATGCACTTTGCTCATTTAAAGTGACATTTATTTATTTTTTACATTAGTGGAACAACATGCGGTCTTTAGGGGCTCAAACACACATGACACCAGCTGCTTTGTTTAAGTATTCATTACTTCCTCGTTTCATACTGATAATGAATGTAGCCAGGGGGGGAGAAAAAAACAAACATGTATCAATGTATGAGAGTGTTTTTTTCATTCCCAACATCGAGCTCTTGATTTGACTCGCATGAATATTGTTGAACATTTTTCTTTGTCTCTGCTGACCCCCCCCCCCCCCTTCATGTAGAGGATGTGTGTTTTTAAAAAAAAAAGTTCTACTAATGTAAAAATATTCCTTGAAACCTCAAAATGTCAAACGTTGCCAAGACCTGCTGAATTTACAACAACAATGTTCAACGTTGAGTTTTACGTTGAGAAATACTTCTTTTAATGCCAGCAAAGAATCCTGTGTTTGTTTGTTTGTTTGTTTGTTTGTTTTGTCTGTATAGATTATAATCTCATTTTCTATTGTTTATTTGTCGGTCTGCGACCTTTAAATGCAGTTGTTACTTCTGTTACAGCTCACATGAAAGTATTAACCAAGCAAAAAAAAAACCCGCTGATAAAGCCATGTTGACAGTCTCTCACAGGTTCCTGTGCACTCGAAGCCATTTGTATTATAATTCTCACTGTAATGTTTAATGCACTGTACCTCTCTTCTGTTTGCTGTTTACTGTGAGAACCTTTGCATTTTCCACACATGTCACTTTACATGCTTTCAGTCTCGTCTTCCTCTTCAGTCGGTCTTTGATTCTCCTCATGCTGATGGTTCAGTATCTCTCATGGTTTTTACATGTCGCTCCTATACCTCACTTGAACAATCCTTCCTCGTTTTTAAAGATGATCCTCGTCAGCCATTTTATAGTCATTTTTAATCCTGACAGGATCCGACTGTAATTCATCAGGAAATCTCTATGTAGACAGTATTTCAATGCCAACGGATTTTTTGGAAATGTGTGCCTTCTCTTTGGAGGAGTCGGTCCTCAGCCCTCACAGGGACTCAGTAGCTCTTTTCCACCAGGTGACTGCATGGGGGGGGCGCTCTGCTGGAGCTGCTGCTCACTGCAGCATGTGGTCACAATGTCTACAGCTCATAGTGGCTTATTTTGCTCTAAGAATGCATTTATTACACTTTTCTGAGGTCTATAATTAAAACGATGAAACCTTTAATGTGTGTACGTTTTGGAACTGAGGATCAGAATGAAATAAAGTTGTTTTCTTTTTCTTTGGGAAGAGTCAAAGTTTTCTCTCTTTTGCCGAACTGCCCTGAAAACACGATGACTAGAAGACTGGAGCTCTTTCATAGATGTGAGTGAAGTACTGATTTATGAACGTACCTTTTTCCTTTTATTTGGACACGCTTGATAAAAGCATTTACAGTCTGTGAATGAAATTCAATTTTTTTTTGCTTATTCACATCAAATTTTAATATATTTTTGAAAAATAACACATTTTCTTTGAACACTGTCCCCAATTTGTTTTGTATAGCACCTTTCAGACAGCAGGAGATTCAAAGTGCTCCACACAGGCTCAATAAGCATTTCAAAAATGTCATAAAACATGTGTGTGCATGAGAAATACACCAGTTCTACAGAATGCATACAGCATTTGGACAAAGTATAAGTGTGCATTCAATCCGTAAAACATTCAGGGGGAAAGAGGAATCGATAAATTAAGCGTGAGGTAGTTAAAGAGATTTAAGACTGTTTTGATAAAGGTTTCTCGTGTCATTTCGAGCAAAAGAAATATGTAAGCGTACGTTCCAACTTTTTCTAAAACCATCGAACGTCTCACGAACCAAAGTGCGCATGCGTGTTACGATTTTAGGGCAGTAACAAGGAAGTTCAGTCGCAGATCGAAGATACAATTTTTTTTTTGAAGAGCTGCTGTTCACGTTTTGGACTCAAGGTATGTTGAACACTCAGACGATTCCACTAACTTTACAATAATACTGAAACAGAAAACTAAGTCTACGTGAAGTGACTTCATATCTTCAAATTGCATAAAGATGCGTTTAAGTGCGCACTTTCTGTGTTGTGTTCAATCACTGTCGGTCTCACATTGACCCCTAGAGGTGTGACAGCGTCCTGCAGGAACATTCATCCACAACACGGGTCGGAGTTTGATGATAAAAACAAGTAATGTGCTGAAATAGTTGACTTATTTGTGTTTATTACTCTTGTTGGTAGAAGTTATTTATTTGCACTGTGAGCACTGAGGTCAATCTTCATCTACTATCTCATTCAAATGTCATTTTTTATTATTATTTTCGAATTTTATAATCAAATATTATTAATATTAAATATGCATGCATGCTTATAGTTTTAAATGCATTCATTCGCATGTAGTTACACATTTTGTTCACTAGAGGGCAGGCCAAAAATGACAGAGTTTCTCAACTGTCAGTGATGGCTGCAGCATGAAATCCTTAAATCCTGACCCCTGTGTGATGTTAATGAGAGGTGAAGAGGAGAAGGGTGAGGGTTGCACACATGTACAAACTTTTTTTTTAAAACAGGCACTCTAATACTGATCTCAGCTTTCAAATATGAATGGGGTTTGTTACTTATTCTATTTATAAACCGAATCCTGGATTTTGGTTCCAACAGCCTTTGTGGGGCACCTGCAGGTAAGACGGCAGGTAGAGGACCAGCATGCACCTGGGTGGGCCTGTGGTTTCTGTTACCAGCTGCACAAGAGAGGCAGCACTTGAGTTTCTGTTATTTTGTTCGCTTGCTTTCTTTTTGCAGAACAAACCTTCAGAAAACTTCTCTTGCCTGCGCACACCACATCCCCGCGGTGCATCAGTGGCCTTTTGATTATGTTTGACTGAACTTTTATTAAGATTTTTTCCACCAAAAAAATCGCCACTATAACCCCTTAATCCTAAATAGAATAAATATTAGCAGGTCATACACCTGTACCTTTCTCTTGTCAATTTAATCTTAAAAAAAACACTCAAACTTGTTCATTCCAGGCTTGAACAGCATGCTTTCATTGCTTTCATCTATTATTCTGTTAAAAAAAAAAAGCTGTTGATTGCACATTTGTTTATTTTTTGTAATTGTCGGTTTCCTGTACATACTGTAAGCGCTTCCACTTGTTTTCTCTTTGTTCATATCTTTATAGGGACTCTTTTATTTTGAAGGAAGTATTTATTTGATAAGGACTGTTTTCCCTGCTCACACAGGGACGTCCTCTCTCACGGTGGAAGGAAATCTTTACAAACAAAGTCTACATATTTTTGTAAAAGAATTTGTAAAACAGTAACTTCAATTCAATAACATTTCCAGGTCTTATTTATTTAAAGTCGTAGCTCAACATAAATACAGACTTTTTGTGTGTTTTATTTCTGTTCACAGGTTTGTGATGGCAGTGGACTGGATCGGGTTCGGCTATGCTGCGGCCATCGCCTTTGGAGGATTTATGGGCTACAAGAGAAAAGGTCAAAATCGCACACTTAGAGTTCTTGGGGCAGACGGCGAACTCACACTCAGATGATCGTTATAATAAACCCTGATTCTCATCATGTGATGTGTTGCATTGTAGGCAGTGTGATGTCCCTGATGGCTGGTTTAGTGTTTGGTGGATTATCTGCTTATGGTGCATTCAACGTCTCTAACGACTCTAAGGACATCAAGTTCTCATTGTGTGAGTAGCTCATTCAAGTTCTCTTGATTTACAGAAGGATCCAGCTGTTGTCATGTAATTGTGCTTTCTGTCTTGCAGTGGCTGCAGGAGTCTTATCACTCGTGATGGGGTTGCGATATAAGAAATCTGGCAAAATAATGCCTGCTGGCATCATGGCAGGGCTAAGGTCAGAGACCGACTTGCTGAACACACAGTAAAGTTTACTGAGCAAATCAAAGATTGTGAAACGATGAAGTAACACATTACCTTTATAACGCTTTTTGATGTGTTGTCTGTTTCTTTTCTCGCAGTCTGTTGATGGTGTTTCGGCTGTTACTCCTCTTCATGGCGTGACTTTAAGAACAACACGGACAAGACGGAAAGCTCTCTGTGCCTCAATGTGAACAAGCCTCGTTTTAAAGGAAACATCATTCCAAGTTTTCATACCATGACAAGTCTTTTGTTTTTGTGTAGAAACTTAACAATCATGTGACCAAAATCTTTGCAAATGCCACCAATGTTTGTTAAACTGACTTTAGAGCATCTGTCTACTCATGTTATCTTAAGTCATATCACACGAGAGGGAGTGATGTTGTACTGAATATCATACCTGCTGTGATTCAGCTGAAGATAAACACATGAGCTGATATTCAGTACAACATCTCAACATCGAGTGTGATATTACTTTTATACAACACTAATACAAAATAGTGCTAAAAAGTAAAACTCAACAACAGATTATTGTATAACTCCACCAACTTAACTAGTTCCCCATCTGTTGCCAAGCAACACAAACATTCTATTCTAACGCAATCTGATGGTGTCCATGGTTACCACAGAGCAGCTACTTTGTAGTACAACCATTTACTTGTGTGTTAACATAAATGAATCATCAGTCATGAAAACCAGTTTGATAAGGGACCCGTTGTGTGATTCTGAGGTTATGAGATTGATGAATAAAGAACAACACTGTTGACATGTACAGCTGTAAATGTCAAATTAATAGTATTCAGAACTCCAGGCTGAGGCGGAGTGATACACATTGTGAAAAGTCCCAGTGATGTTGTTCTCCTTTATCGCCACTCATGGAAGGCCTCTTGTCCATTAGGCAAGGCAAGTTTATTTATACAGCACATTTCAACAACAAGGCAATTCAAAGTGCTTCACACAAGACATCAAACGCATCATGACAGAGGAAAGAAAAGAAATATTAAAATAGAACATTAAAAAAAAATTTAAAAAAATAAAAAAATCACTGGAATTACTAAACCTGAACATATGTTCAAATAAAATTAATTGAAATAAATAAAGTAAAAAATATAAAAAGAGTTAAAATTTAAATTCTTATTAAAGCTGTTTAATGAAAGGCAGGTGAGTCTTCAACCTGGATTTAAAAGAGCTCAGAGTTTCAGCAGACCTGCAGTTTTCTGGGAGTTTGTTCCAGATATAAAGAGCATAGAAACTGATGAGGATTGCTTGGTCAGAACTTACTGTTGTATCATCATATATATTAGGGATGCATTGTTTCAACATCGTTATCGGACAGTATCGGCCCTGCTGACAAACATTTGCACATCGGGAAATAATGTGGCATGAACTGATTTTATTCGTTGTGCCAAATTAATTTAAAGCTGGCATCTAGCCAATGTGTAGTAGACCTTAAGAAGTCATGAAACGATCATCGGTATCAGCCCTGATCTTTCCAATCGGTGCATCTCTGATATGACAGGTTTAGTTTTCATCATGTATCATCACCTCGTCTGCAGCACGGTAAATGGATGTGAGCTTTGTGGGTGCCTGTTTGTCGACTCTTGATACGGTGTTTATTGTTTATGCTGCTACTAGGGCTCAAAGACTAAAACATTTTATTCATGACTACTTACATGCCACAGTATATCTTGTATATTTGACTTTAAAAAATAATTTTAAATGTGATTATTTTTTAATAAAAGAAAACCTAATAAACTTGTGACTCTTAATTCTCCAGCTACATTTTTTTACAAGGCGACCGATTGTTAAAGAAGAACTACACAGACATAGTATATTTACTTGTAGAGTCTTGTTTGCTTTTGTAGATCTGAGGTCAGCTGATGCATGCAAGTGAGGGGTGTGGCTTTTGAAAGAGGTGGGTGTTGACGGAGCACTGAGGGAATGTGACTTTCAAAATCAAGCTACTTTTCAAAACGGACCAACCCTGCCTTTAAAGAAAATTCTCATGTGAACTTAAGTACGGTGCATTTCCTTCAATGTGAAAAGTGTGGTGTTAAATTGACAGAGCAACACAACAGCATCTCTAATGTTCCTAAAAAATAGAATTTATTTAGTACAATCATGAGTTACAGAGTCATATGAAAGATTTTGATTAAATGTGTGCTAATTAAATTAGCTCTTTAATGACATATAGTGCAGTATTCCTCTCAACATAAAGAGAAAATATAACTAATGCATATGTATAGTCTGACTTTTGCTTTATACTGCATGAGAGGAATGAACCACCTTCTACAGAGTTTATAAGAACGGCATTTTTTTAATATCAAACACCTCCATGACGGTCTCCACGTATTTGTCATCTGGCTGTTGCTTCCTCTTGCTGCCAGGACCCAGGAAACTTTTGATGGCGGGAAACTCCGTCATCCTTCCCTGGAAAGCCTGGACGGAAGTGAAGAAACAGAATAACCAAGAGGTGGATTATTTATTTTTGTGCACTGCTGTGAAAACAAACGTGAGTTTCATAGGAAGACATTTTACCTTGACGTTGCCGAAGTCCTTTAGGATTGCGACAAATTTCTCCTCAAGCATCAGGGTGCACTCCATCAGCAGCACGTCTGCCATGCTCATCTTACCTCCCACCAGGTATACAGTCTCACCCAACACCTGAGATGCACACACAAAATCTCATTTGATTTTCTTACACAATCCTATGCACTCATCGCCAGCTCTTTTAAAAAAACAAAAAACAGACAAGATGCACAGTGGTACCTTTTCGAACACAGGAAGGTAGCGTGCTTTTGCTTTAGTTTCAATTTCCTCCAGTTTGGCTTTGGGATCTTTGATGAAGGGCAGCATCATGATCATCTCCATCAGATCCTGCAGTCCCTCTGCGTACATGTTGATCCTGAGGGGGAACCATCAGCACAAACAATTATACATTCATCTAATAAATGGCGTATTATAATGACGGCTACACACGTTGATAAAATGCCTCGTACATGACTCGGTCTTTATCGTTCTTTCCATGAAGATTGTGCTTCTCTGCAATGTAATTCAGGATTGCCTTTGTTTGAATAAGCTTCATGCCATCGATTTCCACCAGGGGAACTTGTTGAAACATGAGATCTCCATCTGAAAGCACAGCAGCAAGCAGGTCATTCAGAGGGGCACTCCCAGTTGTAGATCATAAATGCAACATGTTCACTCTATACACAGGTCACAAGACAGGCTACTATATACATTCACTTCCACCTCAAATCCCAGGTTGCGTCACATATGGGTTGAAGTTGAGAGCAAAAAAAAAAACCACAGAAGACAAACCGAACTGAAGAACGTATGTGACTTGGAAACAGGCCAAAAGAGCACACAGACAAGATTTTAGCTTAAAAAAAAAAAAAAATACAATTTGGAAACCAACTTACCACTTAAAAGTTTTAAATATTGATCACGAGTTGTCAGAAAGACCTCATCAAACTGTGAAAGCAAGATTTAAAAACAAATTTATTGCACATTCAAGAGGCTTAGGGTTCCCCACAGTAAAATAGACAAATTAGTAAAAGTTTTGTTTTTTTCTTACCTCAACCCCTGCAACAGTCAGAAGCCAGCGGATTGACTCCATTTTCCCTCTCCCATTGAAGTAATGAAGCACAACTCTTCCAGCCATGGCTACAGTGTTTTCTTTTTTCAATATGTTAAACGCAAACTAAGAAGGAGAAGAAAACAAATCACAAACAACTGAATACAAATGCATGTACCTTCACAGAGACTTAGTTAACCATGTCTTTGGTCCACACCTGCAGAGTGAGTCGACTACCGTGCGAAATCAAGGTGGAGTGGGACTTTCAAAGTGTAGTTTAACTCGTTATATAATATTGTATTGTTGAAAAAAAATGTTAGATAAGGGGGAATGAAACACATGAAGGTGGTGATTGGTTGTGTCCGCCCAATAGAATCATGGCTCATTGGAATTTCTTTTTTTACCGCTAGGCATCATGGGAAATATATTCAGACGTTCTAGCGTTCAAGCAATGTTTATCTTCGTTCTCGACTTTGTACGTAGTTTACGTCATAAACAGGCTGCTGTCTGTCTTGGCCAGGTGTCCCTTGAAAAAATAGGGTTTTAATCTCAATGGGACCAACCTGGTTAAATAAAGGTTAAATAAAATAAAAAATAAAAAAAAAATTAAAAAAAATAAAGTAAAATAAAATAAAATAAAATAAAATAAAATAAAATAAAATAAAATAAATATATAATATATGATATAAAAAATAAAATAAAACACAACCAAGTCGAAATGGGAAATGTACAGAATTCACAGCGAACATGTCGATGTGTGACACCCGGTAAAACCGTGATAGAAACTGGTAGTCGTACATGCAGCTATATATACCACACGCCCCTCTCTTCTTCTCTTGGATGTGAGGGCGATCTGGCTGCGACATCTGTCACCCCATTGATCGCTAGGGTTGATTCGGCTGATCTGGCTGGCTAGGCGGGTGTCCCCTTCCTCCCTCACCACTCCATGTGTGTCCCTCCCGAAGCTCCGCGCTCGGTCGATGAGGACGACGTCCCGGCGGACGACCATCATCGGTATACCAGTAGCTGCGCTCCCCTGCTAGAACCTCCAAACAAGCTCAAGGCCCATTTGTAGGAGAAACGTAGGGAAGTTAAGCTCCAAGCGTCAGACACATCCAAATGCGGCACTGCACGTGGCAGTCTGCCTTCCTTTTTCTATTTAAATTACAAAAGTTAACAGTTGTTAAAAGTAAAGCATTAAGAAGATATCCTTAATAATACCATGTGGAGATGTGTCTTTTAAACACGATTATTGAGAAATGGTAGGCTGAAACACACATGCACATGTAGAAAAATCATCATCTACATCAGGGGTGGGCAACTGGCAGCCCCCATCAATCCCCAACGTGGCCCTCAGGTCAATTTTTACACATCAGTTAATTGGAAACATGACAAAATCTGCCATGAAATCATGAAAACCAGAAATATGTCCATAATAATATTTGATCACTTGTATATGTTAAGTTAAATTTGAGACATAATCGACTGTAATCATTTTTGTATACTACAATTTGGCCCTCTGGCAGTGAGAATTAAATGAATGTGGCCCTTGCTGTGACCGAAGTTGCCCATCCCTGATCCACATCATTAGCAAAAACACTTACTGCTTGTTATTAATAATAAAGATAACAGATAGGCTGCGGCAAAAGGAAATAGTGGGCTATGAGCGAGAAAGAGAAAATACATTCATAATACAAAAAAAAATGTAAACTAGACGAAACAATATAAGCCACAAGACTAAGACATGACTTATTAAACTGAAAGCCTTGTAAATGTGTTTTTATCCTACTGGGGTGTTTCGGTGACATTTTGTTCTGTACGCCATTATACTTCTAATAATGTAACATAACATGTAGTCTATGCAGTACGCCGTTAAAACACCTTTACTAATTTTCTTCTTGCTGCGCAATGCATTGTGGTAAAAAATTTTATTTCACTTTCCCAGATAAATTCAGTGTACTTTAAAGTTGGTTATAATTCTCACTCAAAAGCATATAGTTAAGGATTTAGTAGTGGACTTTAGACTGAGTAGCCTATTGTGAATGACTCCCGATTAACTGACCAATCACTGTCTGAAGATGTTTTATTCCCGCCCCTCTCCTTTGTAGTTTTCTACTATTCATTATTATATAACGAGTTCAACTTTGTGTCTCCATAGCATTTGTATTGCAGAGTTTTTAGAAAAGTAAATGTTTCATTAAGTTTGCTATTTGCATTCAGTAATATTTGGTATATGTCTCGTTTACTTATAACATGAATCATTCCAAATAGCCTACTTAAACCATGTGTGGAAAACATTTCCTTTAGTAGGTCCACAACTTAAAAAGAAAAAATAGTAGCCTATCAATCCACTGTTTTCTGGCAGATTCAGAAATCACATTTAAAGGTCATATCTTTTCTGTGTACTCTTTGGTCTGTTCCCAAGTCACATGAACTTCCAATTTTTGATTTTTGCTGACATCAACATGTGAAGCAACCAGATGACAAAAAGACCACACGTTGGAAAGAATCGTGTGATATCATGTAGTCACATGAAAAGTGTCCATGTAAAAGTGTTTTATTCCACCTGCTGCTGAGCGTCTGTTTAGACATCTCATGTTCACAAGTTCCCATGAGGTCAGTTCAAACAGAAGTCAGTCCTGAATTACATTGCAGAAAAGTACACTCTTCATGGAAAAGATGAGAATGAATGTGTGTGGAGCATTTCATTGTAACTTTAAGAATGCTATATCTAAAAAGTACATTTTAAGCATGAAAATAATCTGTGTTACCTTTAACAGCATAGAAAGCAGCATGCAAATATTGTGTTCAGATTTAGAAAAGCATCAAAGAAATGTGCACAGTCACTCTGACATGGAACTGATCATATACATGGAAAAACATGGTAATAAATGTCAACCATATAAGATACTGTATCAGTAACACAGAGCAGCTTTTTAATGATACCTTTGTTTTAAGAGTAATGAACTCATCGTATAGTAGAGCTTTAAAAATGACCCATGTTGGATATTTGAAAAGTCATGTGTGTTGTTATGAAACTTCAATGTCTCCCATTGTGACGACTCCTCCTCACGACTAGGTGTTCCTGTTTTGCCGGTTCTGGTCGAGGCGGGGTTGCAATCAGGGGACGGCCTGCACCTGGTCCTGGTGTAGTCCACATCTCATCAATATAATCCCTTCTCTCCAGACACACATTTTCTCTCCTCCTGTGTACTGGTTGTTTCTTTTTTTTTCACTCACTCTTTAATTACGTTGTAAATGAATGTGGTGTTACTTTGATATACTTCGTCTTCGTCTCACATTTGTTGTTGTTGCAGCCTTAGAACCGGGTTGTAACAATATCTCTTGTTAACATGTATGGCTCACTCTAGTAAAAAGGATCTGAACATCATGTGACCGGATGCACTGGATTTATGTACGTATAGCATTAACAGAGAGCTACTACAGACAGATTAATCTGAAGGGGATTACATTTTGCAGTGCAGCTGTAAAACACACACACACACACAATTTACTAAGAGGTAACATTCAAACATTCTTTTAAAGGTCGACAGACGGCGCCCACTGTGGCATCCATGTGTGGAGACTACAGTACTCCAAGCGGGCCGTCCGGGTTCAAATCTGACCTGTGGCTCCACTCCTGCACTCACTCTCTCCCCCGACACCATCCACTGTCCTGTCTCTAAAATAATGTCATAAAAAGCCCCAAAATAAACCTCAAAAAAAGAAAACAGATGCAGACAGCCGGCATGTCAACGAGTGTTTCCTGAAAAAATAACACAGATCAAACATGTTGGCGCCCAGTTCAAAGTTTAATGATACTCAATAACTGGATATTCAATGATCACACTCAAAAGGCCAAGCAGAATATATTAACTTGGACCATTTTACTTGCAAAAGAAAAGCATTGCACAATTTGGCAACCACCTGCATTTTATAATCTTACTGAAATGAAAAGCCTGTCTTTAATCCAGACAGCAGCTCTGTTACACAAATACAAAATAAAAAAAACACAGAGGAGCAAAGTAGGCTCAAATCTTGGCCGGTTGCATCAAGCTTTACACATCCACTTTGATAATTTACAGCTCACAAACATCCATAATACATACAACAACAGAAAAGAAGAAGATATTATTGCTGTGTAAGATGTATGTACAGGTTTGATTATAAAACGACTAGGCCTACTCTTTGGAGGTGAAAGAGTAACGAGGCTCCATGGAGACGGCACTAGCGGTGTCCGTATTTGGCAGACCAGTCTGTTCGCCCGTGGATGCTCTGAACCGGAGGGCGAGGCAGCAGGCCGGAGGTGCTCTTGTTGACCATCGTTGTGCTAGCAGAGGTGCTCATGTGACTCCGACCGGACTGCCATGTTGCATAATCTACAGAAACAGCAAAATAGAAAAATTGAGGTTTTAAAAAAAAATGGAAAAAGGAAGAAAGCTTCACAGACATGTTTTTGGGAGCGCTGAGACTTATTTAAACTTGTTGAAAAGAAGGATAATATGTGACCTTTAATACACTATAAACCACATCAGATCAATGAATGACCCGTTAACAGAAAGCTCTGAAATCCAATCCTCACTTGATGCTGTTGATTCCATTGTAGGACCCTGCTGCCCTCTGTGACCAGCAGAGCCGAGGTCCTTCTTGTAAAACGATGGCATGTATCCACCTGGGATTGTGTTTGTACCTGACATTTCAAACGAACAAACAAACACAGATCCATTTATTTAGTAACAATGGAAACATAAAGCTGCAAAGATAACAGTGTAGACATCTTGTGAGGGTTACCGTGAGCTCCTCTGCTCGGCAGAGTCCCTCCAAAGGGGATACTGCTGTTTCCCCAAAGATGGCTGCCAGTGAAGTCTTTACTGGCATTTATGGCCACGTTCTTCTTTGTGCTAATGCCTGAGGACGAAAGAGAGAGCAGTCTAATTCCTCCTAACCAAAAAATATATATTTATGAATATTTATGGTGCACAGCAGAGGTGGACGATCCCTTCCTCTTTGACTCTTCACTACCTGCATCTGATACCTAACTTACAGCTGCATTTCCCTCTGTATCAATAAAGTATCCATCCATCTATCTTTCAAAAAATCTTCTCTAGAAATGTCTCAAAAAGTGAGTTCTCTTTGATTTAAAATGTACACTATCCTAAAGTGTTCAGTATTTATTTGTTGTATTGCTTTAGATTCTGAAGTGACAAAGAAACTCCTCATACTTAGATCACACCGTTATTGTTTACAGAGGTAATAACATTTTTATTTTTAAGAAAATATGGCATGTACATTTATTTTGGATGCTACCTGTTTTTGATTTTGTCACCAATAAGACGTCTGAAAATCTATCCCAGGGTCAAAAAAACTTGTCTTTAAACTCCTGCTCGTCTATCCAGAGAGACACGCCCCCTAGCTGCAACCCCGGATGAGTAGCACCGCTGTGCACCTGGAACCCATCGATCCTCAAGGAAAAAATAAATCTTGAACAAAAAAAGGTAAATACAGTCTGTGTGCACGCTAAGTTTGCTTATTGAATTTTTAATGAGGTACTGCCTAACTGCATGAACATGTTTTGAACCCTTTTCAGTTTGGCATTTTAATGCAAAGCATACAGTTACATCTGCTACCTCAAAAATCCTGTGATTGTTCTGCTGAACCATCAGAACGCAAACTGAAACTAAACCAGAGTTGACTCTGAAAAATGATGACTGTGTAAGCGCACGTGGACACTCCTCCTCAGAGCTGAGGTCTACTCCTCAAAAGGAATATTACTGAATATTACCTGGTAAATATCTCGACTGCCTCAGGTAATGCTGTTTAGCTGAAGCGGTTCTTGATGGCTCTTGGTAAGCTGAAGACTTGTTCAGGTTCAAAGGTGCGTCTTCCTTTACTTTGGGTCGACTGAAATCCAGAGCGTTTCCATACCTGAAAGAGAAGACGTTCAATCAGACACAGATGGTGTGAATAACCTGCAATGCTATTTTTTTTTAAAACCACAGAGCCTTGCTTTTTTTTTTTGCATATTTTGTGCACACATTATTATCGCTTGTGGAGACGGACTACAGCCTCACCTGCTCAGCGCGTCCTCCTGCTGCCGCGACTTTTCGCTGGAGAAGTTGCTCTTCCCGAGAATACTGATGGATGTGAGATGAGAGTCTTCGTAGTCGTCCCAGTCTTCGCCTTTGAGGTGTCCTGTGCCGTGGCCCCAACGTCTCCGTCCTCCTTTAGGTTTCAGCTGGTAGCTCAGAAGGTTGGAATTCTCTGTCTCATGCCTCGCTTGCTAAAGATACAGAAAATAAAAACCATCAACCATGTGAGGGAGGAAAACTTTCCACATTTACATCAAATGGTAGCTAGTGCTAAGTATCCTACGCACAGCTGTGCCATCTCCAATACATTTCACAAGATATTTAAAATAAATTAACAATAAAAAAAAGATTTAGTTACTAAAATTTGCTGTTTAATTTTGTTCAAAAAAAATGTAAAAGATTAAATCATTGACTAACACTTTAAGAGGTGTTATTTTGTTTTACAAATATGCTAATTAAGTTAAAAAAATATAAGAATGTGTTTATTTAAATGTCCCAATGGACCTATTTTTAATTGAGGAAACTGTTAAAGGACTTTTAAAAACCATACTGTAAACATGGGAGTCAAGCTCTCCAGGGTACAGAGAAGGTTATCTCCAGTAAACTTCTGCTTTCAAGCTTTCTCACTTTACTTTAACTGCCAATTTCCACAAAGTCCGTGCATCCACTTCAGCACCGCTCACTGCCACTCTCGTCAACGCTCCTGTTTTAACAGCAAGTCCCATGTTTCAATTCAATCCTGAGTCTATTTTCGTCAGAGCTCGCTGCAAGCACGAATCAAGCTGGACAGAATAGATCGAGTCAGACAGGGAAACGCATGTAGTGTCTGGTGAATTTCAAAATAAAACAAAATATGCGGACGCACAATTGTCCCCTCCATCCCTTTATCAACATGCACCGTTTTTAGATCACGGTCATTTCGGGTGAATTTGCATGCAGTTTGAAGATACGAGCCATATGAAGAGCGCTAGGCTGCTCATGGGTGACATCTACTGGATCAAAAAGTTGCATATTCTTCCTTTATACTCTCTTCTGATTACCAGTGTGTTCTCTGTGCTAGATTTGTCCTGACTGTCTGGCTGTAGAGATAAAGAAACAAGCACCACCACACACCTTACTCTGCAGACTCTTGTCAACAATATAAGGGAGATGGCTCTGCGGTGTTCCTTGAGTCTGATCCTGCTTCAGCATGTGCTTCGGTTGCTGCTCTCTGACCAGCTCCATGTGCCGTTGGTACGCCGCTGCCTGGGCGGCGGGCGGCACAGGGGAGGGCTGGATCTGCTGGAGAGGTCTGGACGGGGGGCAGTGTTGGTTGTGAGGTGGAGGCTGGGACAGAGGCAGCACAGGCTTTAGCAGCAGAGGCGGGTGCTGCAGCGTCTGTTGTTGCTGTATAGGAACCTGCAGCGGCACGAGGCTCGGCTGAGGTCGGCCCTGCTCCAGGATCTGCTGGGGCGTGCCCAAAGCCTGGCCCACGTGGAAGTACGAGTACCTGAGAGCCTGAAAAGACAAAAAACGGAAAAAACTTCAGCTTATATTATCAGCTGTGAGAGATGTAGAAATACTTGTTTGCAAGACTTTACCTGGGCAGAAGCTGGTCTCTTCTTGGGGTCCCACTGCAGGAGGTCTGTCATCAGGTGGATGGCTTCAGGACTGGCATTAGGGATCAGTGTCTTCAGATTACTGGGGACGCACTGAGGCCACCGGAAATTCATAGCACTGGCAAGCAGGTATCCCTCCGGCCAATCGTTCTAGAGGAGAGACACAGTGAATCTTACACACCACAACAAGAACATCCAGAACTAACAAACTAGGTAGGGTGACTTATTTATCTGATACTGGTGTCATTCATCTGCTATCTCTTTAAAGCTCCCCTCCCCATTTGCCCACTTCCCTCTGATTGGCCAGCTCTCTGGAAGCCTTCTTAAAGGGGGCAGAACGCTGCAGGGCTACCAGGGGACAGAGAGCCTATGGAAGAGGTTTCATCGGCCTATGTAGAGGCTTTAGGTAGACTTGTAAAATTCTTGGTTTGGTATTGGGACTGGTGTCGTTTGATTTGCAGGAAAAGCCATTTAGCGACCTCTGCAGACTAATCCTGGGATTGCTCCAACATACGTTTACCCCATGAGCTGAACATTTGCTCTGGTTTTAGTATCTGTTTCCAGCATTTTAATCACTTGTGTGAGTTTTCAATGAGTCCTCAGAATTACCTTCTTTGGTGTCCCTAAGACTTGGCAAATTTTGAATATGGTGTCTACTTCACTGGAGCCAGGGAAAAGAGGCCTGAGGGTGTAAAGCTCTGCCATGATGCAGCCAACGGCCCACTGGTCTATGGGTGAACTGTAAGAGGTGGATCTGAGGAGAACCTCTGGAGCTCTGTACCTGGTTCAAAGATGAAGACCAAAAGGAGTTTAGCTGCACTGAACTTTAGAACATGCTTTTTTCGATTGCGAGTCCGTTACGTTTACTCACCATCTGGTGGAGACGTAATCGGTGTACGGCGGGCGAGATCGGATTTCTCTGGCAAGCCCGAAGTCGGCTATTTTCACCAGCTCTGGGCCCATGCACAGGAGATTCTCCGGTTTCATGTCTCTGTGAAAAAACCCTTCAAACGACACGAGGCATGAAGAAATGAAATAGATGTGTCAGGGCTGTCACAACAGAATGTTACACTTCATAATGACACGTGTAAGAATCCAATCATATCGTTTTATACCTTTTTTGTTACCATGGCAACACAAGTCAAAGTCACAAGCACTAAATAATGGGTAGTTTCTTGTTTTTAATGACTAAAAATAGCAAGTAATCTCCTGCACACCGTCTAAATTTACAAATATTTTGGTACCAAAATTGTATTGTGTAATCTCTCTCTCTCTCTCTCTCTCCCTCTCCCTCTCTCTCCCTCTCTCTCTCTCCCTCTCTCTCCCTCTCTCTCCCTCTCTCTCCCCCTCTCTCTCCCTCTCTCTCTCTCTCCCTCTCTCTCCCTCTCTCCCCCTCTCCCCCAACAATGTGACTTCTGTGAAACACACATTGAGAGTCTGAAGTTCTTTAAAGGTTTATTTTTGTGCCTTTTCTGGATAGAGTCTGAAATCGGGGAGAGAGAGAGAGAGAGAGAGAGAGAGAGGAATGACATGCAAAAAAAGAGCCACAGGCTAGATTCAAACCCGGGCCGCCCACTTTGAGGACCACAGTCCCCGTACATGGTGTCCGTGTATTAACCACTAGGCTCGTAGATCGTATCGTTTTATAGTATAAAAAAAGTATTGCGGTATGGAACATTTTGGCAGCCTTACCGTGTTTGTGAATAAACGTGAGCCCCTGAAGTATCTGGAACATGATATTTCTAACAGCTGATTCAGGGAACAATCCAGTCCTGCAGGGAGAAGAAAACCCGATTCAAAACTTTGTTCAAGCAAGAGAATAAAAAAAGTTTGAAATGTGGAATTAATAATGAATGAAGAAATAACACATACGCGTACCGGTCTTTCATGAGCTGATATAAGTTTTCCTTCATGTACTCAAATATAAAGTACAAGTGATCGTTCTCTCGTATGACCTCCTTCAGCTTGATCACATTGGCATGGTTGAGTTTCTTTAGGGACTGAAAGAAGAGAAACAGGCGATGTAAGACTGTGTGGCGTACACAAACTACAAGAGTGGAAGTAAATCTAACCATGCTGGAACACACACACACACACACACACACACACACACACACACACACACACACACACACACACACACACACACACACACACACACACACACACACACACACACACACACACACACACACACACACACACACACACACACACACACACACACACACACACACACACACACACACACACACACACACACACACACACACACACACACACACACACACACACACACACACACACACACACACACACACACACACACACACACACACACACACACACACACACACACACACAAAACTATAAAGCAAACCCTTCATGTTGAAACATCGGGACTCGGTGTATAGAAAATGCTGCAAAGGCGGGTTTTATGCTGTAACTTTTAAAGGGGAAATAAATGTAGAATAAAAAAAGCAGGATGAGGAAACGTACAGCTTTCCCGTGCGCTGGGATGATTCAGCTTTAACCATGCTACAGCTTAGTTAAGGGGGATTTGGGGACTTTATAATCTGACATGCCTTCATATTGATGTAATTCGCAGGATTTAAAGGACCAGCATAGGCTCCGTGTTTTTTTTTTTTGCAGCGTTAAGTTAAAGCTCCAGGAGAGGGTTGGGGGAGAGGGGGAGAGGGAGGAGGGATGTAGGTTAAGAATAGAAACCAGAGCTCAAAAACCAACAGCACACAAGAATCACCTTCTGCTCTTAGAGCCGGTGTTTGACTTCGAGCTGTGAGACAGAAGGTTTACGTTGTGTTAATGAAGGGAATGTTTCTTTAATGATCCAAGAAAAAAAAAAAATCAACCCAAAAATAATCACAGGATGAAAAACCTAAAACACTGTTTCACTGGTCACTGCATCACAACAATCAACAGCATGCTTAACATGTTACACTGCATGTGATATTTGAATCTGAGATCAAACTGCGCTGCAATAGTCAAGTCTCTGTGCGAGCGCTATAACCTTACTAGACGTTAAGCTCTTTCAGTGATTACCCTTCACTTAAGATGATTTAACTTTTTTTAAAGGTAGAATCTGCAAATACTAACAGCTTAGTGTATTCTAAGAATGAAATAAACCTTCATGTAACTCTGGATTTAAACAGGTGAGTAGGTGGAGCATTAGGCCAAACATGACCGAGGTCAAATGAAAAACCAGAAATAGACAAACTAGCAGATGTGCCAATAGTGTTGTTACAGCTGTCAGTGACCTGGTGATACAGAGAAAACAGTCCCTACAGCTTTGTGTTGATTATGAGGTGGTAGAGCTTTTTAAAGGGAACACTTGGTCGGTGTTCAGTTACGTCGTGTTCGGATCAGTTTGAGACAAATAATGCTAGAGCCAAATTGTCTTCCTCGTCCAGCGCTGCAGTAAGATCAGACAACGTGGATCTTTATTCAAAGCTTCAACAACGACTTTAGAACATTTACATTTTACACTACAGAACGCTCAGAGGAGTACGGTGGCCGGGAAGGGCAAATCAAAATGACAAAGTGCGAAACACTTTTGACAAAGCTTGAGACAAAGTTACACTGTGGAAAACATTTTCACATTTAAAACAAGATTCCTGAAGCAAAGCACATTTAAACAAATTTACATTTAAGATGAGAAATGTACAAGATGCTTGTGAAAGTGTTTCACATCTTGTACATTTCTTATCTAAAATGTACATTTGTTTTGTTTGAAGTGTTTAGCTTCAGTAGTTTGCTTTGTTTGGGGACTGGTAAAAGTGTTCTGCCGATTGTAAATGTGTCTCAGTGCTCCTTAAAGACTTTTAAATCTAGGTAATGTGTTTTGTAAATGTAGACATTAGCTACATTAGTTTTGTCCTCGATAAATGTTTGTTGCTTTGGTTAATTTTGTTTAAGAAAACGTTTTTCAAAATGTAAATTTGTCTCAAGCTTTGTGAAAGTGTTTCACTTTGTAAGTTTTGCACTTCCCAGCCACCGTAGAGGAGGGACTTTGCTTTAAGATTAATCCACGCTCATTCTTCCCAAAATCTAATTCTGAAACCGTGTTCAAATGAAAAACCATCACTCACCTTGACTTCACGGAGGTTCATGCATTCTTCCCAGGAGTAGAATTTTCTTTTCATTCTGGGAAGAAAAAAAAAAGAAAAAAGTATTAGTGATTTGTTTGCAGTGACGTCACAATGCAGAGCAGCAGTCTCTTTTCAAGTTCAAGTTGAGTCTAACAGTAAGAGAACAGTAATGTGCAGAACATGCAGAAAAAGTCTTTGCATGCATGCACGCCTGGACAATCACACATTTACTATTCTGCTGCTCACTTCTTTATCGCGACCAGCTCCCCCGACTCCAGACTGCGGCCGAGGATGACGGAGCCGTAGGTGCCATCCCCGAGCTGTCTGATGTTGGTGTATCTATTCATTATGCTTGTCCTTCCATAGAGTCAGGCGGGTAAATTATTGGGAGGAAATAGAGATGTGTTCGCCTCCTGCTGGTGAATGCAGCCAGATTTTCCTGTGACAACAGCAGAAGACTACGGGCAGAGCTGGAGGACTCATGGTGTCATGGACTTGCCTCCCTCTAGCTGAAAAGGTGAGGAATTGAAAAGAGATGAAGTTTGTCTGAGGCAACATACAATAAACATAATCTTTAACAAAACTAGCATGAGACGACTCGACCATTTGACCTCACACTAAACACTTAAGAGTCAAACACCTTATCAGTACTGAGGAGAAATAATATTAATTACTCCTAAATGAACTCAAACGGAGTCTTACATGGACTGTGTTTTTGCAGAAAGCAAAATGGATTTGATGTTTTGTTAAATATCTTTGCATTAAGTGAAATGTTTTTGCCGTCTGGTGATATGATTTTTTTTTTTGCAATCATGAAGTATTTGTGTATCTGACCTGCAGGGCCACAGTCAGATCTTATTTCTTATGCAATTAAACCTTTGGTGGAAAGAATATACCGTAATAAATCACATGTGTATGAACTCATTATAGAGAGAAAGGGATGAAAGTAGTCCTCTGAGCGCTTACACCCTGAACTCAGCTCAGCTATAAAAAAAGGAGAATCCAGCTCTTTACTCACAATAACAGAAATCATTTACAAAAAGCCATTTCTTTTTTTTAAACCTGTGAATTCATATTTATGGATGTGTTAAGGTGTGGAAGGAGGTGAAATTGAATCATTATAATCTAAAAAGTGTGTTCCTGTTCACTATTTTCCAAGACACCAAACAATACAGGAGTCCAAAATAAAACTAAATGTTTATCAATTTCAACATGAATGATATCACACAATGTTCCCTCCAGATTGGACTACAACTAAATAAATGCAGTTTCAAAAACTACGATTTACACCTGCAGTACATCTGTCTTCAATCTTTTTTTTATCTAAAGTCCTCAGTCATAGAATACAGCTCTTTCCTTCATCTGTATTTTAATGCCATTACACCTATGTTGTTGTTGTTGTTGTTGTTGTTGTTGTTGTTGTTTCCCTCATGTTTCATCCTTGACGAAGCTGACATTAATTGTTTTTCATATTTTAACTAGTTTGCATGAATTGCTCAGAATTAGAGCTACCACCAAACATCAAATAGGATATTGGAAACGGGATATAGTTCACCCTGCAGGTCATCACATCAGATGGGAGAGTGTGTTTGGGGTTAATTGTTAACCGGAGTGTCGCGCAGGAAATTGTTGCAAATTGATACAATTAACGTTGTGTTAATGAGGCTGGTGGGTTCGGCCCAGCTGCTGAAAACAACATAACATCCTTTACATTGAGTTAAAAAAAAAAAAGGGCCTCAGTGACTGAATGTGAAACTTAAATTAATACGAAAAAGCATCAGACAACACTCACCCTCCTCACGTCAAATAGACAACAACACATGGCCGAGCATCCGGGGGTCGACGTGTGTGACAAAATGCTCAAATGAATAATAATCAGCGTTAGAAGATCCACTCTTGTCAAACCGACTTCATAAATATAATGTTATCCAGGCCCCGTTTTTTTTCTTTCCTCCAGCAGAGCTCATCATAATCTCGCGTTGTTGTAAAAACAAATCACAGCTCTCCTCCGTAAAACAAAGATTACAACCCGAAGCGAGAGGCTTCCCTGCAACTTAATCGCGAAGCTCTGCACGTTTAAATATATCCAACTATAGACTGTTTTTGGTAAGCAGTATGACACATTTGCTTTCCACACATATAAGCAGGTGAAATATATACAGTGGACCCTGAAAGATGGAAAACATCTTTATAAAAAATGAAAAACAACGATTTACCAAAATTACAAAAATAAAAAATGACGATTATTTAAGCGTGCAAAGCGATGTCGAAGGAGAACGAGCATTAATGCTCTTGTTTCGCACTTTTCATCTTTGGTTAAACGTGAAATCTACGGCGTGGCAGAAGGTTCAAAAGGGTTAGAGGTATTTAAAGTAAAAGCAATTATGATCAAGGCTCCTTCGTTGGGGATTGTAGGTGGGGATTTTATACAAAACGAATCACTCTTAAATCAAACTTCTTAAATTAATCAATCCAATTCAATTCAAATGAGGTTTTTTGAGCTTTATTTATTTTATTATTATATTTAATCTCTTTATGCTTCATGTGAATACCTTATATTAATCACCTCCAGGGACACAAGCGGTACCCAGTCTGGGGCATCCTTATTTTGGGGAACCCCTGAAGTAGGTTACTCTTAGTGTAAAACAACATATATAAATATATTATGTTGCAATTGGCAGATGAACATATATGTTTATTTGCAATACGTGCATTGATAAATAGATTTTGACCATGACGTTCACCTCAATCAGCGAGGTCGACTCAGAGGCGCTGCTTGTCATCAGGTAACTGCTTGGGGCCCCAGACCAGCAGGGGGGGCCTGTGAGGGCTCACAACCTTAAACCAAAGCAGCGGACCAAACGTGCAAATTTTGCACCGACAGTAGGAAACCTCCCTTATTGGGCCCCCGTCTGACAGCACTCATTCTTGTTGCCCTGCTGAGCGTTGCATGCATTAATTCTGGGGAAACCAAAGTCGATTAATGAAAGTCGACAAATTAAAAATGAAGAGGAGTTATCCGTCTTAAAGAGGAAGAGGAGTAAGCGTAGGGACGATGGCAGACATGATGTTGATGAACGCTGGTTAGAGGGCCCTCCTTCTGATTCTTGCTTAGGGCCCCAAGAGACTCTAGAATCACCACTGAATATTTGAATTTATTTTTTGAATATTTGAATATATTTATTTAATAGGGACAATGCAATTTAACATAATCTCAATACAAAGCATGAAACTGATGCAGCATAAAGAGTATATAGATATTGCTAATTTCCAACTTGTGTCCCCAGTTGAGCCTTTGTGTAAACAAACAGATTAAAATGTACAACATTCAGTTACATAAAACCCCAAAACACGATATGAGGATACATTAAAATACAAATGCTATAAACCAGTTTAAAATAAAGTTTGACGATACTATTTAACAATGGGTACAGCTCTGGCTTGCTTTGAGTCAGCATTTCACCTTCATCATCACCTTCCCCTGGAGGTGGTGATGGGGAGAAGGATGATACAGAAACTGTTGAACATTGTGGACAATAACATGCATCCCTTACACGATCTCGTGTGTGAACAAAAGAGTGTTTTTAGCGGGAGGCTACGGCAGCTAAGCTGCAAAAAGGACAGATTTAAAAATACTTTTTTTACCTACTGCAATTGCGCTTTATAACGACTCCCCTTTAAGTAAGGACAGAAGACATTTAAACTTTTAAACTTTAGCATGAGCTGCATATATCAAACTGTATTTTGCACATTTGACTGCTTTTTTATAATAATTCTTTATTTATCTATCATGCTATGCACTGGCAGAGCTACTATTTTGTACTGTTATCTATGAGTAACAGCTACTTATGCACATGGACCATCCATACCACTTTTTTTATCCTGGCTATGTGGGCTCATGTTTATTTTGTATGGGTGGGATATGTGTGTATATATGTGTTGTTTTGTGTGTTTGTATGCATGCTGGCTGCTGGAACACCTACATTTCCCTGCTGGGATGAATAAAGTATATCTGATCTTATCTTTATTATCTTTTGTAAAATATTTTAAGTCCGAGATTAATTTTATTTCAGAGTTTGCAACCTTTTGATGGAGAAGGCTGATTGACCGAACTACAAAATACAAAATAGACTGATATTAGGTGAGGTATCAATCCCCCCCCCCCCCCCCCCCCCCCTTGTGTTGTTTTGACTTGAAGCACTCATACTTCCCTAATTCGAATCCAATCTCTCCGCCTTTTCCAATCGCACTTGAACGCACCGTCTCTTTCCAACTTCGCCACACTTCCGGACTTCTTGTGTCGCCGAGGCCGCAGGCTGCTCAGCGAAATGGCTGCATTCCTGAGAGCTCGCAAATATGTTCGTTGTGTTGTCCGCTTCTCCGACCGCGAACTGTAAACTCTAGTAGTGCTTTGCGAGCGTGAGGATTAAAAAAAACCCCAGAGAGCCACCTGCCCAGCTGTCATGGTGAGTCACCTTGTTTGTGCTGAAATACTCAGAAAAACAACAGCAAGCAACACTGCCTAGCTTGTTAGCTTACGTGGAAAGCTCCACCTGTCTTTTTTTCTTTTACCTGTAGCTCTGCAAGAGGAAACTAGTTGTGTAACAAAACGTGCATTGCTCAGGAAGATTAAGGTTGTCTGTATAAAAATAGCACAATCTTGTTGCAAACTAAGAACCAAAGCCAGTTGCTAAAGCCACATGTGTTTGTATCTGATCACTTTAGTCACAACACACATCCATTCAGTGTTATTTTCAATATGCAAATTACAGATATGTAAGGAGTGGACCTTCCTGGAGTCCCAAAAGTAATAATAATAATAATAAAGTGTGCACACGTTAGAAGATTTTAACTTTTGTCACAATATATGTGCATGCAAGATATATTTTTTTTTTATCTAACTCCTTCAAATACAAGTTTGCATGTGCAAGATAATTACTTTGTGTCCCAAAGTTTTCATCTAACTTGTGTGCACTTTTTGGGACTTGAGGGGCTCTGTAGGTGTGGCAGTAAAAACAGGAGGATATGAGACTCACAAAACTGCAAAAGGCTGAAAGCGTGAATGTGACTCTGTTGACTTTAAAGGTGTTACACAATGTGCAAGAGGAGGGTTAAAAATAAACATGAAATGAGCTGGTGGTGGGATCAGACCGGTTTTGTTTTTAACTTTGGCTTCCAGGTAGAGCAACAAATGAATGGATCTTTTATTTTCTAGTTGTTGCATTTTCCCTCAGCTTTCATTTGTTTTTATTACAGTCTGCTGACAAACATGTCTGCTGCAGGGTGGCGTTAAAAAAATGTCAAAATATCAACAATTCTTCTCTGATGTTTTAGCTTCAGGCTGCTTCACTGCCTCCCCTGTCATTTTCTGAAATTAAAGACCAACCTGTTTTGTTGTTAACTGACCTCTGAGGTTGAAACACCAGGCTGGAGATTTGTGGTGCCCAATGATTGAGGGAATCAAAGTGCAACACAAAAAGAGGTTTTCTCGGGGCGTGACTAATGATAGGTGTTTTAAATTAATGATTTATTTACCGTTGAATAAACAGAGGAACAACACGCTTATCAACTTTGCACAAATTATGTGTTTGCTTTCTTTTGTTTGACTAAGTTTGAAATATAAAATAGTTTGTTTTGGATGATGCTTGGTTTATTGTCAAAATTAAATGTTTGTGCTACAGCCCAACCGATAATATCGTCCGATATTAGCATATCCAGTGACTGCTGCCGATATTACTAGAATTATTCACCAGTCAAATAGAGCATTATTGTATTACACTAGCAGTTCTCTTTCACCAGCAGGGGGCGCTATATGGATCACAACAAGCATTATCTCTCTCCTGAGGCGATGATACAAACAATACCAAAACATTTTAGTGCTGCCATCTAGTCCACCTAACCACTGAATCAGAGAAGAGGCTTTTTTAATGGGCAGATAAATTCAACATGTGGAACAAAATCTGATGTTTTTTTAATCGTCAAACGTGAATGAAAATGTCGGCGTGGTGGAAGTCTTGCACCAAAAAAAGAAGTCATGAAACAAACATCAGAATCGTCAATCGGCTAAGTTTTCATTTCAAACATCGGTATCGACATCGGCCCTGAATTTCTGAATCTTTGCATCTCGAGTCTCAAATGTTCAATCGCCAAAAAATCGAGCACATTTCAAAGCAGCAGTTGAAACACGGTTTAGTGGGCAAACATTTCCTCTGATGCATCTTTTTTTTTCTCTTTGTGCAGGCTGAAGAACCTGCAGAAATCACAGGTACGATTGAGATTGAGGATGATGATGAAGGTTCAGACGACCCAAACCTTCAGGTGAGCAGTCGTGTGTATATTAACATTTCTATCCTGATATCTGAATTGTTGATTGTAAAAGGCACAATGCAAATTAAACCTTTTATGGTGCAGAACAAACTGCTTTGGTATGATTTTCAGTTTTATTTTTTTACTTTGAACTTGTTTGTTTTATCCAGGTTAGTGTGGGTTCTTCCAGTGTTGGGGTTTTGTTGTTGTTGGCTGCACGTCTCATCATATTTATTTGTTGTTGTTCGGGACCTTGAGCTGGTCGCTGTTATGTTTGCTTCTGCAGCACTTTGTAAACATTTGTTTTCACTGAGAGGCTTCTGGAGTTGGGACCGCTCCGCCTCTCAGTCGGTGATTGGGTGTTTTCTTGTGGAACTAGTTTTTGAGTTGATCTTTGTTTAATCATTCAGTTTGTCTGTTGATGATAAATCTCTTTGTTTAGACTTTGGTACAGTTTTATTGCGTCAGTTTGTGAGTTTGTTGTAAGCCCGATAGAGCCGACTTGTGGTGGGGCGTAACATGCTCTACAAATAAAGTTATTATTATTATTATAATTATGAATATCAGGCAGCCGTACGCTGTGAAATGTGAAACTGCCCCCAGAGACAAGATAGTTATCCTGCAGTGCCTCCGTGTTTTCAAACAGAAATGTCAGTAAAAAAAAATTCCCAAATTACCAGATGTCCCTGGGTAATACTAATCCTGCCCTTTAGTCAGGAGTAGTTCTTTTTTTACCCGTCTTTTTTTTTATTAACAGTTGAATTGATTTGCAGGTGCAGCTCAACGCGTTCAGAGCTCAGTGGATGTCAGAACTCAAGCCGAGCTCTGGAGGGAGCGCGCGAGCTAAAGGTCTGAAGAAGGCACAAGATATAGCTCGGGAGGAAAAAGTGAGTTGGGAGATGATTTGCTTCGGGTCAAGATTGTTTATGTCTTGAAGAGAGAAAGAAAAAGGATAAATTTAGTGAGCTGTGTTTACTGACATGACTGATCTTCCTTCAGGCAGCTGAGCTGTTCTTGAGAGCTGTTGAGGAGGAACAAAACGGAGCCGTCTATGAAGGTGTGTAAGACCCCGGACAGGAAGGGATTCTGAGATAATACAGAGGAAAATACAAGAAATTACCAATATGGAACAAACAAGCAAGTTCTTTTAGCTGGAATGCAAATGGACTCAACTGAACTCAAATGGACCAACTTTTTACCATTTTAACCCGGGTTGATCCCCCCCCCCCCCCCAAAATAAATGTGTCAGTGGAAGTGCTTTTTCATTTTAGCTGCATCCATGTAATTAGATCAATCAGGGGCAACAACATTTTCACACTGAATGTTTTACAATCTGTCTTAAAATGTGTTCATCACTCAACTGAATGATTCTCAGAGGTCTCCCTTTAACATTGAACATTTAGTTTAAAACCAGTAACCCACTGAATAGAACTGGTTTCTTTTCTTCGGCGCTTCATTTCATTTCTTGAACTCTTTCTTTGCAGCTATCAAGTTCTATCGCATGGCCATGCAGCTCGTTCCTGACATTGAGTTTAGAATCAACTACAACCGTCCTCCTGACGCAGACCGAGCTGGAGGAAAATAGTAAGCTGTTTTTTTCTTTTTTTTAGGATACTTGAAGTCTTTATCTCTTTAGTGCTATCTCAGTCTTATATTTTTCTACATGATTCAGAAGGCCGGTTAGAAGTTTCATAACACTGATACCAATGTTGCTTAAATGTCCTGAAGGTAAGATATCTACTGAATGAATCATTAAATGACCTTACTGTATGATCAGACATTAAGGAAACTTTGCTATGTTGAAGTGCTGGCTTCTCTTACAGCAGTGCAGCAGCCAGTTAGCTCTCCTTCTAAGTTTAGATTCTGAGTGGTCTGGATTTGTTTGGACCAGATAAGTAGGCAGCTCCCCCACACGGCTGTTTTGCCCCTCAGTTTGCCAGGCAAACGTCAAACCAACAGGTGTTGCAGCGATGGAAGCGGAGCAAGAGAAGTGGTTCAGATAGAAGTGATTGTACCCGACCTAAAAAGCCTCTGCATGTTTCTAATAAGCTCCACGAGCAGAAACGTGCTCAAACTAGGATCAATATTGGAGATGCTTTTGAAAAATGGAGAGAGGTTAGAACACAGAAAGGTTTACAGACCGACGCAGAGCTGGATAAACACTGAAGCTTCAATGTCCGCAAGATGGTGACCTGCATGAGCATCGAGTCTAGACATCGCTCTCCAATGTTTTTTGGACTGCAGTACCTATTTTAAACACTAGGTGTCAGAGTTACATATTGGTCCTTTAAATGTATTTAAATCAATAAATTGGTTTGATTATCCTTGATCCATTTTTTTTGGACACCTGAATGCAGCATCTTCATCTCAGTTATTATCAGGGTTAAATTAATTTGTCAGTAAAGGATTATCTTAGAGGATATGTGGTTCTGTTTAAGAACGAGTAAACTTTGAGTGTTTAGAGAAACGGTTATTTACACATGAATAACTGACAGGCAGAAACGAGGGGGTGGGGGGGGTCAGGATGCCATGATTGATAATGTGTGCCCACCAGCTCTCTGTTCCTTGTTCATGTTTGAAAGGTGCATAACTGGGGAAGTGTAGCGTTACAGCCGCAGGTCATCATTGCAAATGAAAGAACAGATGAATAAATACACAGTCAGTAAACCAGAGAAGAAGAAATATGTACATCCAGGAAATCAACATAACAGTGGTAAATAAGAGTTTCAGATAAAGTAGGTCTGAAATGATCTGAAATGGAGAGGTGTGCGCGTGCGATAAAAGTACGTTTCTCTTCTCTCTAACTGAAGATGATGTGTTTGTACTCCAGCATGGAGGACAATGACGTCGATAGCGAGATCGAGGATCTACTCGACTACTTTGAGGAGCAGCTCACTCTGGAAAGCTCCTTTCCAAAGATCTGCACTCCTGAGCTGGAGTTGACTCGGATGCACATTTCAGGTAAATATTGGTAAATAAATTCCACTAAACACCCCTCAGCATGTGACGCACTTGTTCTTTATATGTGCAATTGTTTTTTTTTTCCCATGACTGCAGCATTGCCTCGGGAAATCCTGATGTACATCTTTCGCTGGGTTGTGTCGAGTGATCTGGACATGCGAGCCCTGGAGCAGCTCTCGTTGGTGTGCCGCGGGTTTTACATTTGTGCCAGGTCAGCTCGGAGACTGTTTCTCAAAACTGCTGGTTTAGTTCAGGACATGTCTAATCTTTTAAAGGTGTTGAACAACAGATTCATTGATAGTATTTCCATCTTTTTTTAAAGAGCGTTTGTGATCATTATTTTCTGTGAATGGATGGAGACACATGAAATGTTTTTTGTGATTTGTGATTGAACCCTTGCTGGGTTCACTCATTCTTAAATCTGTGTCTCCAGAGACCCTGAGATTTGGCACTTGGCCTGCGTGAGAGTGTGGGGACGCAACTGCACCAAAGTTGTACCCTTCAAATCGTGGAGGGAGATGTTTCTGCAGAGGCCTCGAGTCCGTTTTGATGGTAATTTCTTTTTATACATTTGAGATTTTGGATGTTGCCGTCACTTAAAGAGACCTCCACTGGTAAAATATATTTCATATTATCTAAAGCAGGGGTTCTCACACTGTAAAAAGTGAGGTGGGTAGGTCATATTATGCAGCTCAGACATGCACACACACTAATAGGCTAACCTGCGGGAGCGTGGTGGGAGGAGCATGTATTTACTGGTGTCCAGTTTGTTGTTATAACTACACTTCACATCTAGTTAAGAAGTTTTACAGTTTGTTGATGAATCCTTTCATATTCTTTCCACAGGTGTCTATATCAGTAAGACGTCATACATTCGTCAAGGAGAGGAATCACTGGATGGATTTTACAGGGCTTGGCACCATGTAGAGTACTACAGGTAGCAGTTTGACTTTTTTTTTAAATAATTACTAACTAGCTAAATAAAACGTAACCGTTCATAAAGGTAGAAGTGGTATTGTACAAAATACAGAATTTACCACTAGCCAATGAACAAAAGGAGGAAGGAAGGAAACTGACTGATAAGGACCCGTCAGCAGACAACTGAATGTATCTGCAAAGTGACCATTTTAACCAGTTCACACTTAAACACAGCGGAGGAATATTTGAGAGTAAGTGAAACTGTTTCTGCAGCAGGGTTCACAAGTTCAAGGAATAATTCCAGCTTAAAGGTTTGTCGGTAAGGACAAAGGATCACAGATAGCTCCAGTTAATCAATCAATCATTATTTGTTTAGCGCCAATTCATAACAAGTGTTATCTCAAGAGGCTTTAAGAAAGAGCATATAGGACAACATGCAGGCTGGATTTCTCCTTTGTATTCCTTTGTTCCAGTTGTCCACACTTCTTTGCCGGTGGGGTGGAGGTCGGAGCAGGCGGTGCATGAGACCAGTCTTTATTTTCTATAGTTTCAACTGGTTTATCAACTGGTTTATCAACTGGTTTATCAACTGGTTTATCAACTGGTTTATCAACTGGTTTATCTGGTTACAAGAGGGGAAAGGATTCATCTCTACATTATTATTTCTAAACCATAACCAGAACTAACAAAAGAACATTAACTTAAACGGGTACACATAAATAATCTAAAACGATATAACTTCAACAATAATGCTGCTGAATTGATAAAAATGATTACAGATAATAAAGCTCAAGCTATTTGAAGGCTGCCTACATGTTTTAAACAAAAGGAAACGTGGAGTTCAAACTAAAGAAGAGATGAGGCCATGCACGGCCAGCTCCGTTGTTCTCAGAGGGACGGCACAGGTGAGCTGGCATCCTTTACTGGTTCTGAAGCTCCGCCCATGCAGGTAACAGTCAGGGATGGAGGGGGGGGGGGGGGGGTTCCCGCAAAGCCAGGTGGAGGGGAGTCACAGAAGGAGAGGGGGTTTTAAAATCTGAAATAGGCGGAGCAGTGTCTCAGATTTAAGACTGTAAATGTCAGAGGAGCGTTGATGCTATGAGTTAATGGAGCAGAGATTCTGTGTTTTCAATGAAAGCCTGATCGTGTGGATGAAGCTGAACTGTCGACATCTTTGTTCCAGGTACCTGCGCTTCTTTCCCGACGGTCACGTCATCATGCTGACCACCCCGGAGGACCCTCTGACTGTCATCCCACGCTTGCGTACCAAGAACACCAGGTACTCCTTCATGGTTATCTGCAGCTAGAACAGACTTAGCTATGTCCCAAGTAATGTCCCGTGTTGAGGGTCCAGCGTTTCTCATGATGGTTTATCCCACAGAATGGAATCTGCTCTGCTGGGTCATTTCCGTCTGTCACAGGAGACGGACAATCAAACCAAAGTTTTTGCTGTCGTTTGCAAGAAAAAGGAGGAGGTGAGAATAAATGTTGAGACGTGAACGATGAATACAGACAGTATGTCGCTGTACATTCGTTATCACAGTGCAGAGAGACGTTCTGTTAGGGCTGCTCGGTTATTTTGATTGATATTCAGATGATGAGTGTTAAACACGATTACTCTTTGATTTAACAACTTTTGCATCACATGAATTCACCATGAAAGTGGCACCAGTTAATCTGAAGGTAGCTGATAGGTAGATAAAGCATCATCATCACGCCCAGGTTTCCATCCTATAGTTAAAATGTATTCATGCTGAGTGACTAAGCATAAAATCATTTATAGTGTAAATTCCAGACTTCTGTGACGTGATTATTGAGAATGCTCATTTTGCAATAAAGAGGAAATAGTGTTTGATTGACTGTGCAGCCCTTCAGTCAAAGTCCCTTTTTAAAAAATCTATTTGAATTCCAGGTTGTAAACCTGCAAATCTTGGGGTGAATAGTTATGACAGGCACTGTTTATTAAATTGTGTTTTAATATGACACGGTTGCATTATTTTACTTTCAGAAATTTAACTCAAGTTCCTCTGCGCGTCTTAACAACTTTTTAAATACACAAAACAAATGTTTAAATGCGGTAATATCTAACTTAAGATGATGGTTTCATGCATTTTTTTTGTACGGGTGGCACACGGTAGATGAAACTAATAACGCTGTAATTAAACCATGACTGTGAAACCTGCGGTGTAAATGTTAAGAGTGTAATATTAAAGGTGACACCTGAACCTCTCACTGGGCACTTTGAATTCTAAACTTGCTTGGGTTATAAAGTTAAAGTGTAACGCTCCACTTGTAAACCTTTTAACAGAAAGCGGCCGAGTTTCAAAGGAATCGGTTCTGCAGGCGGAACCCACCTCCGGAGGCTGAGCACAGCTTCCATGTGGGACTGCATCTGGCCTCTGGGGGGCGGCAGAGCTTCAGCAAGCTGGTGTGGATCCACCACTCCTGCCACATCACTTACAAGTAAGAGGCTTGAGCACTTTTGGTCCTGGAATTAAAAAATTCAAATGTATTTGTTTAAAAAAACGAATAATGTCTTCAGGCTGACTGGAGAAACGGTGGTCACAGCTTTCGACCTGGACAGGATGTACGCGCCCTTCTTCTTTGCACGTGTGAAGAGTTACACGGCGTTCTCCGAGCAGCCTCTGTGAGGGGAGACCTGCACATGAACCCACAAAGACCACGGAGAAAGTCCAATCACCACGTCAACAAAGCGCATACTACTCAGCCTTTTTAATTTATGCTGCAGCTGGATAACGGTGGTAATAGCATGCTATGTTTCAGGTTTACAGAGTAGAGAATGACTTATTTTCTTATTTCAGAACTTCTAATGATGTGCTGCGAGTTTAATGATTAGCAAAACTCCCGCCTGTTTAAAGTAATGAATCTTCATGCTGGTGTTGTTTCATGATGCACTCTCCATCAAATAAACTGGTGTACACACTGATGTGCGATTTACTTCAAATTTTTACATTTGTCAATTCTAATGGAAGAATATTTTCTGTAACAATTCTTCATTTCAGTCAGGCCCGTGGACACAAATGATACATCAGACGGAAAACAATAGAGATCCTGTTACACAACATCAGAGAGAAAACATGTCAGATGTGATTTCAGACTTCTACATCGTTTGTCTTGCTGAGGGCACAGAGGTATAATCCACGTATTACGTTTTCTGGGAACCAAACACGGACAGATAAACAGGATTTGCAGCAGGAAAAAAAAATAAATATGAAAGTTGTATTGGATTTAGATAAAATGATTTGTGGCCGCTTGACCGAACAATGCCTAGTTTCAAATATCCTGACCTAGAATCTGGTGACAGTTTTCATAAAGATGAAGTAGTTCCTGACCTCATTAGTTTCTTTCAGAGAGTATTACAAAGTAAGGTTGTTCACATTTTTGACACCCAACGCCACATTTTTTAACACGATACAATCTGGTCGTACGGAAAAGTGCTGCTTCAAGGAAATAAAGAAAGCATTGTCTTAATTGCAAAAATGCATTGGCAACGCTCCAGTACTGAAAGGTTGCAGATAGTTTTTGTGCACTTCAGGAGTTTGCCCGCCATTTTTGGTGATTTAATAAGTCATTACTGTTATTTTATTACCTAGGACTTCTGTTTCTGATGCTGTGGTGTCAAAACAGGTAACTAAATTATATTATTTAATTTGAACTAGAATCATAACTAAGTCCAAAATGATGGTATTGATGGACAACTAGAGGCGTGTCCAGATGGTTTTGACTGGGGGTGGCTCAGCTGCAGCTCTCACTTATGCCCCGGGGTGGCCTGATGTGTGATGTGTGCACAAATTCACACAAATAAATATAAATGATTTACCCTTTCTAACCTCACCAATCAAATCTACTTTTACAACAAGAGGTATTGGCAACATTAGCTTATTTTTCCAACACATAAAGATGTATATGTTTCAAAGTCACACTTTAAAGTACTTAAAAAAGTGCATGCAAACTCCTGCAAAGTGTCTAACTTGCCATGTTTTGGTCCTGACACACTTTTAGTTCATTGCAGGTAAGACAGAGAGCACTACTTTCCCATGTGCCTGTCTGATTAAAAAGATGTGCAAGGTAGTTTTTATTTACAATTAAAAAGACAATATTTGGTTTTAACATAAGTCCCGCCTCTGATGGGACAAACAGCCAATCACAGGTTAGGTATTTTGCAGTGGCCAATCACATTCCTGGACGTGACACTGACAGTGACAACCCCATTGCAAAGAGACGATAAAACAACTAAAAAAAGATAATCTAAGATCAAGCTTTAGTTCATTTAACATGAAACATTTTTGATGCTGTGATACTCATGATTGTTTCCTTCATTTTAAGAAACTTCTACTTGTGGCTTGATGTGCCTTACTGACTGGTTTTCAGAGGGCATTGCCTCTGAAAACCAGTCAGTAAGGCATTGTTTGAAGAGTGGCAGGCCAGCACGCACGCCACCACCCAAAGCTCACAGACTGTCACTCTGTCCTCCAAACGCGAGCTTTGTGTGACACACAGAATGACAATGCATCACGTCTGCACACACTGCAGGAGGAGGAGGAGGAGGAGGAGGAGGAGGTCAGGATGAGGCATTTAGTGGAAAGGACAGAGAGGAGAAAAAGTGTGCAGCCGTGTCAACATAGGGCGACACATTTTAAACTGATAACGAGAGTTCAAGTCTGAGGCGAGGCTGTCTTAAGAAAACATCTCAAGTAAATCTGTTTCTTTCCACTCACTGAGCTCACAGCACATCCATGACCCTGTGGTGTTCTTACTTCATGTTACACTCAGATTGTAACGTTAAGAATACGAATGCCAAGAATTCCTCAGGCCTCTTCTGTATCAGTGCAAAGCGAACAAAGAAGAAAATCTGTGTTCTTCTCAGAACTCTCCACAGGAAGGGTTTGAAATGTAACCGAGAAAGCTCTGCATGTTGTTCACTCAACCAGCTTGTGTTTTTCCCCCCAAAGAAGAACATATCCACTTACACACCGACTTCAAAGTCAATGCAGTGCATCACAGCTCCAAACATAGAAAAGGGATTTAACCTTTTTAGCATACCTGTGTTTTATTATAAAATTATTCTACCTGTTAAATATAAAGTATAGTCCATCTGTCTCGTCAAGCATTACTAGAGCAGGAGCTATTTGAACCACATCATGTTAAGCACTGCAGCAGCTGCAGATGTGTTATAAAAAAGGATTTTATTCTGAGGTATGCACACAGGAAAAATCTGCAGAACATTTTTGCAGGGAAAGTGTATTGAATTAGACTGATTAATATTAAATCATACCAGCTTGTTGTGTGAAAATCCCTAATAATTGTATCATCTACTTTTACATTCTATTATTTTATATGTTAGCGTCAAATTCATTAGAATATTTTAATGGCAAAAATAGGGGGGGAAAAGTTTCATATTGTTTCATATAGTTTAGTATATAGTATAGTTTCAAAGCCTCTTATTAAGGTGCGGTCTGTTGTCTCTGAACAGGAAGGTCAGGGGGTTCGATTCCCAGCTCCTGCAGCCACGTCTGATGTGTCCAGGGTCAAGACACTTAACCCCAAGTTGCTCCTGCTGCTTCGGCAATGGCGGCAGGTGAATGTGTATGAATGGGATTAGTTATTACTGATGGACACTTCACATAGCAGCCTCTGCCATCAGTGTGTGAACGTGTGCCCAGGAGGAGAAAGGATAGTGGACCGGGTTAGAATCCGGCCTCTCTCGCTCTCTCTCTCTCTGATTTCCGACTCTCCAACAAAGGCATAAAAGCCCAAAAATAAATCCCTTAAAAAACAAAACAGCAGCTTGGAAACAAGAAGGTTCACATTCTCAGTTTGTCTTTAATGTGTTACAGCGAGTAAAGCATGAGTCACAACATGTTAACCCACATTCACCCCAAGATTTCTGAAAATATACATCTATTTTAACAGTTTATAAATGGTATGTAATATATATCCTCACATACATGTATGCTTCCTTGGCCTTTAGCAAATAGGCTGTATTGAAATACTTATCCTGCCCTGAAACACATAAACATGGTTATCTTCGGCACGATCACCTTGTACACATGAGGAGCAGTAACAGGATGTAGCTAGAAACAGTTATTCAGCGTCTCAGTAGATATGCTTCATGCATGTGTTGGCAGATATTCAGCGGACCAAATTCATCATGCAGAGAGAAAGTGACCTTTGCATGTATTATTCAGATTTAACAATATTTTCTAATACAGTGGATTTGAATCTAGGTCACCTTTACGTTTGAGCGGCGTGTTTTTGCTCATTCGGTGGATAAGGCCTCGCAGTCGCTCATTAAACTGAATCGGCACGGTGCTGCAGCGCTCCACAGCTCCGTCGCTCAAACTCGACGTTTTAGACCAGCGTTTGTGGTGTAAGCCCCCCGACAAAGATGTTAATAAAATCACATCAGGAACACAGTTTGCTACAACCGCCTTTCTTTTCGCCACCAAAAACCGAACAAATAAATCTCATTTTGTTGTTGTTGCTTTCACGTGTCATTTTGTTAAAAGGATAAACAGTCTAATCTGTTTCTTGAAAATAAAGAATACTTCACTGTTTTGGAAAAATAAAGCTTCTTTCTTCAGGAGACCGACGTGACTAGACTGAGAGCATCTTTTATTGGCATGCTAAATATGAAGGTATAGCTAGCTCCTGGTTGGCTTAGCTTAGCATAAAGCTGGGAAAAAAAGAGGACATAGCAAGCCAGGCTTAAATCAAACATCATCAAAAGAGAACTTTGGAGAGTCATGTTGTTGGATTTTGTCACCTTTGAACAGAGCAAGGCTAGCTGCTCAACCCAGTTTTCAATCTTTTTGCTAAGCTAAGCTAACCGGCTAATGGCTGTAGCTTTTTATTTAAAGGTGCACTTTGGAGTTTTTGTGAAAGTTGGATAAATGTACAGATTCTGTGGTGTATGTTCATAACTCTATACACAAACTGTCCCCAGAGGAAAATTTGGTCCCTGTAACACTGTTTGAAGATAAAATGCTACATGAGAAGTTACAACAACAACAACAGTAAAACCGTAACTCTCCTGGTAGCTTTTAAGCTCTAGACAGTGTTCAGAGACCAATTTTTTTTTCGGAAAGTTTGTGTATTTGGTTCAGAAAATATAGCACAGAATTGTTTCACTTCTCCAACTTTCAAATTTCACAACAAAATCAACATAGTGCACCTTTAACATCAAGTTATGTGACTGGAATAAATCTTCTCGTCTTACTCCCTGCAAGGAAGCAAATAAGTGCATTTCCTTTGATATTAAATAATCTTCTCTTCTGTATTTGGTGGGCAATGTAAGGAGGCGTATTGTATTCACATGAGAACATTTCTATTTTTCTTAATTAAAAACATAATTATTTCGACAAGTTAAAAGGCACTTTTTTTTTTCTTGCCAAAACCCAGCGCCTCTGTGGGGATCCAGTGTTATCAGTAATTGCCTTATTGTCCCAGCCTGCACACATTTCAGATGAATCACATTATATCAGTGAAACATCTCTTATGGGCTCAGCTGATCCCGACGGATCAGAGCGGGCGGGGTTTGCGTTTGAACTGCAGAGATCTAAGAACAGACTAAAAACAAAACCATCTTCGTTACCTAAAGACAGGAGTATCTCGCCATGTTTCAAACCCAAACCAAAAGAATACGCTGGTATCTTGTTAATTCAGGAAAACAGAGATGATTTTATTTTCTCATGTGAACGCAATATGCGTCCGTAGCAATGTGTCAGTGAGAAGTAATGGTTTAGCATATTTGGTAGGCAAGAAACAGAGACATAAAGCAGGCACAATATTTTCTCCAAGTGTTCAGAAAATATATACGAGTCTGACGTGGAATAACATAAATCTGCAAGTTGAAAAAAAAAAAAAAAAAAAGCTAGAGTACAAAGTAAATCAACTGGTACAAGAAGGCACCCTGTTTCTGTAAAGACTCTAAAATAAATAATCATGGATTAACTGACACAGTGTACAACCACAAGATCAAGTGGGGTTATGGATCGTTTGACAATTTTAATAAGGTCATGAAATAATAAAAGGCTCCTGATTGTCACCAAAATGAACCTTGAGGTTAGATTATTTTCTGAACTTCTGCGACTGAGATCAATAATGAGCTTTGACTCTCAAAAGCATAGAAAGCTTTCTCTGAATGTAACATATGAGCATAAACGACTACGGAAGCCCTCAGCGGACATGCAGAGTTTGATTGTATTCACTCCATTTCCCCGTCCATCCATCCATTATCTATACAGCTTTTCCCGGTCAGGCTGCAGGGGCTAGAGGACCTAATCCCAGCTGTCGTTAAGCTGACATATAGGGATTTCAATCTCCTTAAAAACTCAGGCTATTTCCCGGACGAGCTGTATGTGTGAGCCAAATTTTTCGCTTTGACTTCCCCCGGAGTTTCCGCAGCAAGTTCGAAGTGAGCTGATGTGAGAACGCAGCAGGATATTCTCCGGAGAATTCACCTCGAGCCAATAGGAGGGGGACTGACGATTCTATACAGTGACCGCTGCACGGTGCTTAGAGTGTCTGCACACGACCACTACGATCTCTGTGCATGTAATTAAACAGCTGCATTTTGTTTCCAGTTCGTCAGTATGTTGTTCTCCACTCTTTTGTTGATGTTGTCATTCTGTTGGACTATGAGTAGCATTGATATAAAGGCAAATATTCTTATTATAGCATCGTGTAACGGACTGTTGCTTCGTCCGCTACTTCCACGTTGTGTTTTTACATCACGTCTTACCCAGGTTGGGATAATCTCTGGAGCAGTCCTCCCAAAATTATCTACATATTTGCATTTATGTACATAAATATTTGCATATCCCCCCCCTGCAGGACCAACCTTCGGTCCTGGGGGGACAGGGCCTTCTCCATTGCAGCTCCCACCCTCTGGAACTCTCTCCCTAAAAACATCAGAGACTCCCCCGCACTCACTTCCTACAAGAAATCCCTAAAAACTCACATTTTCATCGCCGCCTACAACCACTGACTCTCATCCTCTTCCCTCGACACTACTTCTTTGTTGTATTGTTCTCTTAGCTTTTGCTTTGTTTTTTGTTGTTTCCTGTCAAAGCGTCTTTGAGTATTTAGAAAAGCGCTACATAAATCTAATTTATTATTATTATTATTATATGTGCATATGTGAAAACGGACATTTAGACACAGACAACCAGCAACATTCACACCTACGGGCAATTTTAGAGTCACCAATGAACCTAACGAGCATGTCTTTGGACTGTGGGAGGAAGTCAGAGTACCTGGAGAGAACCCACACATGCACGGGGAGAACAGGCAAACTCCACACAGAGAGGCTCCTGTCCACCGGGGATTTGAACCAGGAACCTTGCTAACCACTGCACAGCCCCCAATTTCCCCGTGATAATGAGTCATTTATGGTCGTCTTCTTGAGATCTTGACTTCTTAATCTCGTTATTTGGAGATAACAACACTGGATCCTATCATCTGGAGACTACAAAGCTTGCAATTTCAGGAAACAGGAAACAACCAGAAAAAGCTTGTTATCATCAGCAAACAAAGTAAAAACGTAAATGGATGCATTCCCACTTTTGGCTTCAGTAAAGTCAAACATTGACTAGGGCTGTCAGCATTTACTTGTTAATCGTGATTAAGAAAAGGTCTGAAATTAATGCATTCTTTTTTCAAATTGTGAATAATCGCATGCTAGCTCGTCCCTTTAGGCGCACTGTAGATAAGCCTCCTCAGTGACTTCCTGTAGTCACAGATGGAAAAGAACAACACCGCCGCATCTCATCACAGATCAGTCATTGAGTCCAAAGTCATTTCAACCTCCTGACATCAAACAATTCCCTTTTCCGTGGTCAAGTGTCGTAAAGTTCGATCTACATGAAAGGTCCTTACTTATATTTCAAAATAAAAGCAGGGTTGAATTCAAACGGTTAATTACTCTCATCTTAAGACAGTACACAAATTCAAAATAAAAGCCTAACAATTTTAATTTTAAAATGCGAAAAAATTGAATTTCAAACACAGGATTAAAAATGTGATTCATCTCGATTAACTATTGAAATTCAGCGATTAATTGCGATTCAAACACGTGATCGTTTAACAGCCCTAATATTTATTTATAAACAGTTGCACTGCGGCCTAAAGGACATTGCCTTCTTCTATGATGTAAGGGTTTCAAGTACTTTTTGCATTTACTGGATAAAACTACAGTAGATAAAAGACATTTTGAAAGGAGATCAACAGATTTTTTCTTTTTTGCACAAGGGGTAAAATGTTCGAAGGAAATGCTTTTAAATTGTGCTCATAATACACAACATGGCCCTTGAACATTGTGTCTTAACCTGTTTTAAATATAAGTATAGTACACTAAGCTTTGGTTACACTTTGTTTACATGGCTATATATTCTAATCTGTAGACGCTTCTGCTTCTGCTTCTGTAAACTTCTGCTGTTGCAACCTTCCAATAAATACACATTACAGCATCACACAGGGCAAACTTTAGGATTATGCAACGCTAGAGGCAGGATGTAAGGTCAAGCAGGCGCAAGATGCATGCTCTAGTTACACATTAAGGACTGTAAAGACCACTGAGTTGTTTTATTTGTCCCGTAGTTTGTCGAGGACGATGAAACCTTGAGCTGCCGACACACACAGGCGCTTCATCTTTGGACCTTCTGTGTGTAAAGCGTCATTTAATGAGTGCGTTTGTGAGTTTGTTTGCTGGTAGCAGGAAAGAGTTTTTTTTTTGCTTTAGAAGGAGTTTTTCCTCCACAGGCCGGGCGGGGGAGGCAATATTGTGCGGTGTCAACCATACTGCAATACTCTTCTCCATAAATATACCGATTTAATGAACATGAACAATACCATGAGTAGGAATGTGTGCAAAAACATGGACAGTCTCTGGATACATGTGGCTATGGCTTATTTGATCTCAAGTGAGTGCAAGACTATCCTACCTAAGAAGATACATATACCTCTTAGCAGCATTGGCTAACTCGCTACAGTGAGAGCTGTCAATCAAATGTCAATCCATCCTCAGCTTCTTGTACGCAGTGTGCTCCGAAGACCCCGTCCCATTGGCGTGTCCGTTTGTTGGTAGAGAAGAGCCGTTCTGGTGCTCCTTCTTTTGAGAAACACTGTGCTTCTTGTACGTCTTGTGTTGGAGAAAGAGAAGCAGAGAAACCATCCAATTAAGATAAGATATAATTTATTGTCTTTTGTTGTTAATAAAATGCTCAACAAAGTTATGTTCTCACTCAACCTGCCAAGCTTTACATCTTTTTTCTCATGAATCTTTTACTTGCAGATGTTAATGTTCCATCTGGCAATAAACAGCTCTAAAACACAAAGTGTCTAAGGTCGCACTGACACTTAAGGCCCAGTTGACCTTGCTTAAGCAATGATCCCCCCCCTACCCAATCCCCGTATCCACATATATTATTTATTTGAGTGGGTAAGGGTTCGAGTTCATCAGAACAGTCAGTGTTTCAACAAAAATAATAATCATAGTTTCATTAAAAAATAGAATAATTCACTGACTCTACAGTCGCATTTAATTAATCTGACAGGAAGTATTTTATCCCTCGCCCACACACATATACTTGTGTCCATATACCAACACACAGACACACACACACGCAAGCAGAGTTTCATAAAGTATACTTCAAACTCATCAATTAAAAGTGAATCAAAGAAATAAAACACTCACCTGAATGTAGAAGTTGGCGAAAAAGAATATGAGCGTGATGATGTAGCCTATTTGGAAGTACAGCCATCCCATAGGGAATCCACACGGCCATATGACGGCACACATGGTCTGAGACATGGTTAAAAAGAACTGGCTCTGTGGAGGAAATACGACACATGCACCACAGTGAGAAGGTGACACACACACACACACACAGAGAAACATTGATCCAGAGCCTAAAATATCTCACATGGACGATACAAACAACTCCACTGAAAGAGGCTGCTGCAGAAAATAAAATACATTTCTAAATAGAAACATCAGCGCCCGACTGACAAGTGAATCTCAACGATAATCCCACCGAAGGTCATGAAAATATCTTTTTGTTGACATCTTTTTAATGCACTTGATATTCGACTCTATCCACTGTCCTGTCCTTCAATTAAGGCATAAAAATGAAATAAATAAACATGAAATCTCAGAGAAACAAACAAGTATTTTCCACTAGGAAATTTTAACTTATGGACAAATTCATTTGCAAAACCCCAACAGTATAAATAACAGTTCAAACCCTCTACAACATTAAAAATGCTTCTCATAGATGATTCCATCGGTAATAATATTTATTCTATAATTAAAAAAAAAAAAAAAAAATAGTAAACCTACCTACAGTATAATACCAACTATCCTTTTTACTGCATGATCAGATCTATAAGTACGTCTGATTATTTTTCTTTATGAACTTTTGAGGGCAGGACTTTAATTGGTAATCATTTACTGGGGTCATGTCAAGATGTCCATACTTCCTGTATCACCGGGAATAAAGAAACAGGGGATAAACCCACCAGCTGTAACTGTGTGATGTATTTCTTCCACCAGAGGTACGGCCGCACGGCTGGAATGGCTGAGAGGCCGTAGTATGAATACATCACAACGTGGATGAAGCTGTTTAAGGCGGCACCGAAGTACGCTGACAACAGACAGAGGAGAGAGAAGCAGGAAGTTATTCATCTACAGCGAGCATTAACAGTCAAGTGAGCGGAGAGAGAGAGAGAGAGAGACTCAACAAGCGCTTCATTAGTCTGCTCTGTTTGGAGGTAAAATCAATAGAAGCCATTAACTGTAAAGTAATAATATAATGACCTTCTGAAAAACAACCAATCATATTTACAGGTAAGATAATAACCCGTGTTTACAGGTAAAATATGACACATAAATGATCGTTTTGAGGAGATTTTCAGTGTAAAGTCTGAGACAGCTTCATAATTTGCAGACTGCTTTGTTGTTTTTTTGCACACACAAAAATAGAAAACGATGATAAAGCATGCTACACAGTGCAGCCACCGTCAGGTCAGTAAGTGTTGCTCGTTTCCTTCACAGCTTTTCATTTGGTAAACAGGCTTTTTTTTTTCTTTTTTCTTTTTTTTTAATTTCTTTTTTTTTTTTTTTTTTTAGGGCTAATGGGTTCCAAATTAGAGCCGTTGAATTATTAAGCTACACGGTGAATGTGGTTCCTGAAAGATCCTGAGTCACTGAAGGGGAAAAGTTGTGTTCAAACACTCACAGTGGCCGCAGGGTACATAGTTCATAACAAACCACCAGATATTCAACATGCTGGCGTGGTGGTAGATGTGAAGAATGGTGATCTGGTGGTTGTTCTTCCGTAGTATGAAGAAGAAGGTGTCCATGAACTCGATGAGCTTGGAGAAGTAGTACCACCACAGGACGTGTGCGATCTGAGAGGAGACACAGTGAAACAAAACGTGGTCAAAAACAATGAAAATGGATGTTCTGGTAGCGACACACACCCTTTGACAGGAGAGCTACTTCTACTGATATAGAAATAGCCAATCCTCTTTCTGATGGTCTAGTTGTGCTTTTTTTAGTCATATAGCGGCGGGAGAATTCATTTCTGTCTGTTTCATAAACCGGATAAAAAGGCCTCACAGGAGCTTTAAAACAGAAAAAGAAATCATATCTGTATGTTGTATATTTGGTGTGTTAGAAGTCCAGGAGGCAGCGGAGGCCGGGCTCTCGAGTAGACGGAGCTCCCCCGACCTTCAGTGAGGTGATCTGGCACCTTAGAGGAGAGAAAGTATCAGGCCTGAGCAGGAGTGGTGTTTGCATTCAACCGTTTAAAGGTGACAAGAAACGAGTTAATGCAACAACGTACAGGCAGGGTTCGAGTCCGAATAGAATATTTTAAAAGAGTCAAAAGCTCAATGAAAACAACATACCAGGTTTGAGGCCCTACACAAACAAGTAAGGACTGACGAGTTGACTTGAAAAAGCGTTTACAGTGTTTTGTGTTAGAAAGCGAGTGGGTTTAAACTCTTAATAGACGCCACAGTGACCGACGCCCCCGTGAGCGGTCGTACGTCTGCTTAGCTGTGCAATACTCACAACGAAAGTTGGCGGTCTGATTTCTACGCTTGTTATTTTGCCAGTTTCAGTTCCAACACATTCTCTGCTTGTTTGTGTACAGGTAACCATGGCAACTGAAACCCGGCATATAACGTTGGAATTGGAGCCGATGATTGATTTTCCCAGCAGCAGTTGTTTATACTAGCTTTTAGCGTTCTCTTCTTTTGTACACAACAGCAGGGGATACCGGAATGAGATATTACGCCACCCAGCGGTCCAATCACAGGGCTTGTTGGAGTTGTTTCGATTTGTTGTTACATTTTCTGAGGCGGTGCGCGAAGCCTGAGTTTAGTTTATTTGTTTATTTGAATCAGGGACAGTGTACAAAAAAAACAAAACATTAGTCTCAGAGGAGAAGACATGCTTTGTACCAGATTTAGCTAGCTAGCTAATTTCCATCTGTTGTCCCTGGGCAGTAAAATACAAAGCCTGAGCAGGAGTGTTGTTTGCATTTCATGATTTAAAGGTGATGAAACAGTTAGATAAATAGTTACTGGACTTATACTTTAAATCTTAACGTCTTATTTATTATTGTAAATTAAAGTAGAAGTATTTGAGAGCTTCTTTGTTAAGATGTATTTCATTGTTTATACATACTTTTGAGTTACTATTAGTACGGATTGTGCTCTATTTATAAACATTCCTTGCCTTCACTGTCCTTGAATGTTCAGGAGGAATCATAACGCGATTTATCTTCAGCGGCGACACACGCCGATCAAAGTTTTGATTCATGAAGTGCAGAAATGAAAAGCTTTGCAGATTCCACAATGAGCTTAGTTTTCACTTTCACTGCGGAGCTGACGAGTCAACATGATGACATGATTCGGATTAAATTGACTGCCTGTCTCTGCAGCTTATCTGCTGGGATTTATAGATACGCTGACAGAGAAAACAAAGCAGTAGGTTTAATAGCAGGAAAACAAAAAAAAACACACATTTTGCTTATTTGCTTTTCGGCTACAATCACAAGAAGTGTATCAAGAAACAAGATGGGAAATCATGCATGTGTCAAAATAACTTCAGGGATGGAGATCAATTAAAATAAAATCTAAATGAGTGAATATGAAAAGGTGGCGTTCTGAAAACCTGACTCACTTTAGTATCCACTTCTTGTGAATTGTAAATGTCCTGGCAGTAGAAGTTGTATCCACCGTACCAAGCAGCCGCCATAAGCTGAAGAGAAAGACATCAAGATAAATGATTAATAGCCGTGTCACAAATCCCTGAATATGTAAGCTAAGCACACTCTTTTTAGTGAAGAACAAAATGCTGAATATATATAATAAATGTGAAACACGCAGGGAGGGACGACCTAGAAATGGATGTAACATTAGAGGATTGAGTATCAGTCTACTGGGGTCCACGCTCAATAAAGGAATAATCAACTAAGGGGACTGTAGTATAAGTGGACAATGAGAACATACATCACACCAGTGAAAGTAAATAGATATGATAACGATATTCCAGATGTATGAAGAAAATGACGAGAAATAGACACTGTTGGATTGGGTTTGGCTGTGCGGTCAGATCGTTATATTCTGGAGGAGGTTAAAGAAGGAAAAGAAGGATGGACAAGATTGTTTTTGAAAGATTTTCCAATGGATGCTGCGCTCGTTAGTTTTGGCCTAGACCCCTAAAAAAAAAAAAGCATGCTTTAACAACAAGTCAACAGAAACTGATAAATATGTCTCCAGCATGCCAATAGATCAATATATTGGAAGAAATGGTTGCACATTGGGTTAGCAAATACTAATGATGTTGCCTTTGGAGAAAATGACATCGATAAAGAAAAGGAAACCAGATCTGTTTTTAAAGATATGAGCACAGTTTACTATCATTGTGAAATGTTCGAATTAATCAGCTGATGAAGAGGAGGAATGGAAACCTCACAACATGGTTAAAGCAACATTACGTGAACTTTCCACCCTAAAAGTAATTTCAAAGTTGATGTAATGCCGTCTGTCCCGTTTCCACAGAGCACCCCAGTGGCCTGTTTTGTAACTTTGGCGGCAGGCCTCGGTTCTCTTGCGAGATGTGTGCACAGTTTGACGACACTAGTTCACACAGCAGCCTTCAGCATCCAAGAGGCCCGTTAGGTTTGATACAAGGACTGAGGCTAAGAGACGGAAGAGGACGTGATGGATGAAGCTAAGAAGAGAAAAAGAGAGGGTGATCGAGCAGGAAGCTGGTGTAGAGTAAATATTGACGTGGCTTCTCACAACGTCTTTGCTGGAGTACGACAAGATTTGCTGCCTTGACTTAAAATACTACCAAAGCCCAAAACGATAGCCAATCTGTATCCCCTAGCAAATAATTCTCCCTGTACTGCGCAAAGGTAGCACGTATTGATGGGAAGCACTATTCGATGGAACACTCATACTGCATAAACATGAAGTCTGATCATCACCCAATGATTTCTGAAAGACAAACCAATGGGTATGCTGTTGCCATATTGGAAATGCTGCCTTTGCAGTCAGATCAGTCGCGCCTCTAATTATGCATAACTTGTATCTTTCATAATATTAAAACAGGTGAGTTATAAAAATAAAAAAAATCGGAACAAGACATTAAAGGAAGAATGTGCAACGTAAATATGAAATGAATCCTGTGTAAATGTCTCTCTGAGTTGTGACTGTCTACAATGAGAGAGAAGCTTGAGTCCCGCTGGCTGTGTTGTTGTCTGAGCTGCGTTTACATCATGTAGACATGGACGGGACAGCCGGCTCCTCCCCCTTGTGTATAAAGCTTTTTTTAGTCAAGGAAAAGAGAAAAGAAGAAGAACATACTCTCTGCTTATTTGGATGTCAGATAAGTGTCTTTAGATCACGGTCATTCTGTGTCAACTTACATGCAATATCAAGCTACGAGCTAACCAAAGTGTGCTCACACAACAAATCAGGACACAGGTAATGGCAGCTCGAGCGAAGGATAATTTGGTCTGTCGCCTGCGCTTTATGGTGCGCTCCATTTGATAACTTCTACATGCATACGCGAGGCGAGGGGGGTTTGGAGGTGTGTCGCTGGAGGAGAGCGGAGGCTTTCACTACCTGCAAACAGAAGTTCGTTTGTCGGAGGATGTCCTTGAGAACATCCTGCTTTGCCACCCTCTGCTTGTCAAAATGCACATTATCCACGAGGGTGAAACGTAACAGCACATTGCGTTTTTTTACGACAGTGCAGTTTGACTCAGAGACCTTTAGTGAGCATCAGAGGACACCAAACTGAAATCCTCCATTAATGTTACATAGAGATCAATACAAAGACAAACCCTCAACTTCTCTCATGTTTTGTATTTGTGGCTTTATGTTGAGAAGTAGTTTGTTTAAATGTTTAGTTTGTTTGTGTTAGTGGGCACTTTGGTTAAATGTCACCCATCTATTTATTGTGTTTGTTAAAATATGCATACATTTAAAAAAAAGTATTAATAGAAAAAAGTCAAACTTGTAGAGGGATATGACCTGGTTTTCGAAGAATTTCCACTCCCTGCTATTAAAAAGAAACAGAACCAAGCCAATGCACAGGCAGACATCAAGCGAGATAACAACATTTTGACCCACATCTGTTTGCTATCAGGTTATGGTGACCGCTCTTCAGCTGCTGACATTGGTTACTATTAATCTACAGCCTGAGCTCTCAGTGCTCCTGAAACACAATGTTCGTCTTGTTGGTTAAAGTATAAGATGTTATCACAGAGAGTGCAGGAAGCTGCTTCATGTGATCCTTTGGAGCATTTCTAAACACAGGGAGAAGACAGCTGCAAGTATTGGCATGGATATTTAAAATCAGGGCTGGGAATGGAAGAGCTAAAGAACATCTTTAACAGATGTTGATAACAGCACAACAGCCATCGAATGTATCACAATAAAAGGGTGGAAACCTGACCCCCTGACATAAAACATGTGGGAGGTTTGGGAAACTACCAGACGGAACAAATATTACAATCTCAGACTCTACTTTTATGAAAGGGGACATATCATGAAAAATCCACTTGTACAGTGTTTTTGAACACATGTTTGGGTAACCTGAGTGTCTACAGACCCATAAGATGTGAAATAAACCCATCAAGTCCTTTATTTGTGGTCCGCAGAAGTCTTACAACACACAGAAAAATGCTCCGTTTCAAATTTGCTCTCCTTCACTGTGGGATTCTGGTAAAAAAAAATCCCCTCTCCTCCCCTGGTAACTCCACCCATGGACTCCACCTCCAGCCTGGAGCAAAACTTTTGAGCAGGTCCGCCATTTTTATTCTCGCCAGTGAAGGAGTGATGTCTACCAGGAAAACTCAGGGGGCGGTCATTACATTTAAAGAGACACACACACCAAAACGAAGCATTCTGAGAGAGCTGGTTCATGCAAAAAAATGTAAAATAAGATTTAAGGCCTGAGGTATTTAATAGATAAAGCATCTCTAACTTAACCGGTCACCTTGATACTTTCTCAAAACCTGAAGCTGCAAAAGTCAGCTTTAAAAGAAAGGAAAAAAAAAACACAAAATTAATCACAATGATTATGTGATGAGCCTCTGTGCCCTGGATAGTTGACAAGAACTGAACTGCCCTGTACTTTAATCACGTCAAAGTAGAGCGCAGTTTTGGTCACATTGATTTTGGACAGCCAAAAAGTTCAGCACAGAGCCAACTGTCAGTTTGGGCCTTACGCAATGCAGACAGAAAAAGGAGAAGCTTTTTTCTGCCAGCTGGATTTGGACAGAAGTGCAGATAATTTATTCTAACAATACAACTAAGTCATTGTTACACAAAACAGAACTGATCACTACCAAGGCAGAATTATTTCATCCGACACAGTGGGGGCAGCTCACACTCAAAGAATTCAGTTTAAAGTTTGTTTATCTCTATCAGTTGTATTTATTTACAGCTGTGTTATACTTATTTACAAAAAAACAGCTTTAGGCTGTCAGCAAAGGCAAAAGGAGGGATTTGAAGGCTAAAACATGTCAATCAATCAATCAATCAATTTTTATTTGTATAGCGTCAACTCATAACAAGTGTTATCTCGAGACACTTTACAAAAAGCAGGTAAAAGACCTTACTCATTGCTATATTACAAAGACCCGGCCTATCCATCATGAGCACTTTAGCAAAGCAGCAAAAGTTACAGTGGTAAGAGCTAAGCTAAGCTAAGCTAACCGTCTCCCAACTTTAGCTCCATATTTAACAGGAACAGTACATTTTGAGGGATGTGCTCATTCTTTTCCTTCCATACCAGTCATTAAAACCACTCTTGTATTAAGCTAGAGCCTGCAGCTAGCTAGTTTAGCTTGGCACAGGTTGTGCTTTTTGGTGGTTTCTTCTCAGGGCGCGGTCACACTGGCTAACCCTACCGTGCCCAAGCACGCTTCAACCCTGAAGTCCAGTTCGTTTGATCAGTGCGACCGCTCCATGTCGTGCTCAGGCACGGTACACTTCATGCACGAGCACGCGGGTACACAACGCTGACAGCCTTCATTAAGGAGAAATCCAGAGTTTCATGTCTGTATCTGACTAACATGACACAATATAAGACTCTCTCTCTCTCAGCGGGGGGCAATCGTGCTTGGGTACAGCAGACCAGTGTGACCGCACCCTTAGTGCTAAATTATTAATAATGTATACTTTATTGATCCTGTGAGGGGAAATTCATTTTTTACACTCTGTCTAGTTAACATGCTACACAAACATAGGCTGAAATACACACACATGCACAAACAGGATTGAACAGAATTTCTGGACTTGGTCTGTGCTGGGACTTGAACCAGTGACCCTCCGATTCCCAACCCAGGTCCCTGCAGACTGAGCTACTGCCGCCCCCAAGCTAAGAATGTCTTCTCGTCTTGAAGGGAAAACATTTAGCTGAGATAAAGTGAGACCCATGACTCATTAAAAAGTCTAAAAAAAGAAGGATTTACCTGCTTTAGATGGGACGGTATTGGGATTTTACTAGTTTGAACATGCTGGGTCAGCAATTTTCCTCTGCCTCTCGTCTTTATGCTAAGCTAAGAGGCTACTGGCTGTTTCTGCATATTTTACATACCCTCATGATTATTATCTATTCTTCCAACAAGCTTTACCAAAAAGAAAATGAGCATATTCTTAAAACATTAGAGTATTGCACAGATATATTTTTATATTCACACAGTAGTAGGTAGCGTATTTCTATGAAATCTCTCTGAATGTGTGGCATTAAGATGATTGTATTGGCCTTTACTTTAACACGTCTCTCAGTCGGTTTACCTCATAGAACATGTAGAAAGACAGCAGCGTGAGGCCCAGATTGTAGAGCACCAGGAGGCCTCGGCACGAGTACGGCTGCCTGTTTTTCATGTACTTGGGCCCCAACCACACGATCAGAAGGTACATGACTGTGAGCGCAAAGGTAGGTGGGTAGTTGTCGAGCAGCAGCCATCCCCGCACCCGCTGATCTGAAATATGGAGATACAGAGGCCAAGTTAAGGTGACCTCATTGAAGAGTGGAAACGCAGCAGTGAGACAGCAGCACAAAGGAATGTTTGCTCAACACCTAAAAGGGTTAACAACAAGGAGGTGGAAAAACTCGAGCAGAATAACTCTGCAAGTCCATACAAAAAGTACAGCATGTAAGGAAACAATTGGGTGAAAGGTCGTAAGTAATGTTTATCTGTTCATTGTAGACCTCTGCTCTGATGAAATACTTTTAACTCGGGCATTCAGGTTCCAGCATGTAGCTCGACAAACCTGTTAAACATGAGAGCATCACATTCGATATATACGTTACCAGAATGAACATATACATTAGACTCACCTCTTGGGCCCATCCATGACTCTACATAAGTGTTCAGTTTATGATTGAAGGTCTCCATTTGTTACCTAAAACAAGAAATATAATGATTGCAAACCCACAACCAGTTTAACATTTTTATGAATACATGAAAGCTCATTTGATGCCTCTAATTATTACAATTCAAGCCAGCATAGATTTGATTATAGTACACTAACAAGAAGGGCAACATAACAAACATAGCATTACATTCATGACTAACAAACCGATGACGTGCTTTGCACCATTTAGCATTGTTATGAGGAATGTGTCAGCAAAAAAACGCCCATTTACACATCCACTTACTACAATGAGACACCCTTCAGAGCGTTCGTGACCTTTGGTCCAATTTTCATTTTTTCCTATAAGCTGTGTTTTGTTCTCCTACCCATCCTGAGGGTATATCTCACTCTTTAGATTGCAAAACATTCACTGTGTTCACCTGCTAGTGTCTATCTTTGTCTGTTTGTCAATTGTAGCTCAACAGGTTTTTATATAGATAGTTCCATTGAAACTGGTTCAGGGCACGGAAGAAAATCAGGAAGCTGTCCTGGCTTGCCTCATTTTGCAAGGAAAGCAAAGAAAAACAAAAAAATGAGAAAAAGAATACGGCGAGACTGTTACACTTTGCAGCATGAGTACACAACATCCGGCAGACAAAAATGGTATTGACACCACACACCCCCCCCCCTTCAACCCAGGTGAAGTTCAAATCTCAGCACTTCTCATTCTGGGACTTAAAACAGGAAACAAGCCAACAGGTGAGGTGTAACAGACAAATGGCACACAGTTTTCCCATTAAGGAACTGGTGCAAAGATTAGATACTCTGGCTTTAAAACTATTGAGGGTAATGTATGTACAAACAACATGCTTTGTTAACACTAATGTGCTCTCACCACAGACTCTGCAGTGCTGCTACATTTACTTGGATAAAACGTCTCTAATCATTTGTGCATGCTCGCTTGCCAGAGCTGTAAAACTGTGTGGATGCATTATTGTTAACATCTGTTGATCACCACCATTTGTGTGTTAAAAAAAACACACTTATTGTAACCATAAGTGCCTGTCGAACATTCAGGGAAAAGTTCAAAAGGACAGTTGAATTCTGTATTTCCCTCAGAGGTAAGTTACTTTTCAATTTAAAAGGTTAAAATTCACCTCATGAGAAAGTCTGCTCAGCCCTGTGGCAGAAAGCAGAAGGCCTTTTAAATGAGTTAGCAATGTATGGATGGGGTTCTTAATGTCAAAGTTATTACTAAAAGGTCTCTTTTGTTGTAAAGCCTGCAGGAAGTAGATCACCTGACATTGAAACCTGGACAAAGAAGTTGCAGCATTGCAATCTCCTTTATTTCCCTTTTAGACTGAGCCTTACAATTTGAAAGAGAGTTGTTATCATACTGGTATTTACATCCAGTAATGTATCAAATGGGACTTGTTGAGTGTGCTGACTATCCTCCAACATGACCAATTGGTGTTCTCGTTGGAGGTAAATCATGTCACAAACACAAACAACAACAATGTGATGCTAACAGAGAGGATGCTGCAAGTTAAAGCTAACAAAGTTCAGCAGGTTTGTTCGTTCTCAAACATTGTGTCATCATTTATAACCTGCCGAAACAGATGGGTGACATCACTCAGGCTTAATCCATTATTATTTACAGTCTATGCTTTTAACTTCAATGTGAAGTTGTGATGGAATAATTCGATCTGCAGAGCAGCAACTGATTTACTTTCTGTGAACTTGAAAAACACTCAGGCCCAGTCTTTATTTATTAACACCTCAGAGTCCTGCATGCCGTTATATTGCAAGACCCTGCTGTATCACTTCAGGCTTGCACAGAATCCCTCCTCACAACAGAAATAACCGGATACTGCTCTTCGTTTTTTCCCCCCACTGACTTGTTTACAAGCTATACATCCGATTTAGTCCAATTACGTCACAGACTGCTGCACTGCTGGACAGCCTCTACACCTGCGTCTACAGCTGCAAACATAATAACACCGACATTCCAGTCTATTCTGTGACCTCCCCCTTTGGATGTGATAGTATATTATACAAAAGGGCCATGTGAACCTCTGAAGATTAAGCCTGTTTCTCCAACAAAGACACACACTTATGAATAATACTCAACATAATATGACAAATAAATCTGATTTTGTTTGCATAGAGGTTTCAGTTTCAGGTCCTCAGATTTCAGAGACAGAAGCAGAAGAAGCTCAAACATCTCAAAGCAACCTGCATGAGAGGAAACATCAGTCAATCCTTAAAAAGGAAGTTAACTTCAATCCTGTAAATAACAACACATTCCTTTACATAGAAGATCAAAAATCTTATTCAACTCATTGTCCAAAGACAAATATGTTTTTTGGTTGGGAAGGTGAGTCTGATTTCAAGACAGAAAGGTTTCATATCACTTTGCTACACTCCTATTTTGACCTTGGTAACATTTGAAACACCTGTGATGCAACACATATATTCAACAAATACATAAAATCTATCTCCCAAAAGCTTCCCTGCAAACACATTTATCCCGGTGACAAAAACACATTTCAGTACAGATAATCAAAATGGAGCTCAGCGTAAGTTCAAACAGGAAGACAGGTTATATTCTTTCACACATTCATTCATCTCTTCATTAGACCTAAACCACTCCCCCTACTACTTCCTCCATCTCTCGTAATCAGCTGATTATGGGAGTTTATTCTTAAAGTAATTAACCGACCAGATTCTTCCACAACCTCTCTCAACCAATCGTCCTGCTGCTGCTAGACGCCAAAACAGTCAGTTTCACACAAGTGTCAGTGCAATCACCTCCATTCCAGCTCAGCATATACAGAAAACCCACTCCTCATCATAACCTGTATTCCTCCTCATCACAGCCTGCATTCCTCTTCATCAGAGCCTGCATTCCTCTTCACCACCAGGGTCTAGACTCCATAGGGGGGTATCCTATCCTGCTGTCGGCCTCATCACCCCTCTGAGTACATGAAGTCGTCATGATGGAGTCTAATCCCCAAAGATTTTGCACATTTATTTCTAAATTGTTAAAAAAAATAAGGTTAAGTCTCTCCTGATTGAACTTAGGAGGATAGGATAGGATAATACTTTATTGATCCCTGAGGGGAAATTCAGGTGTCGCAGCAGCACAGACAGGTAAGGTCACTAACTTGAATAACTTGAATAAGCTGCTTCCAAGGCAACAAATGACTTCCTAAATCACTTCCCCCATACAGGAACAAATGGTTCAATCTGATCAACCTCAGCACAGATACATCCAGGCACTGACGATCAGAGATGCATTAGGCTGCACCAGAACATGATCATCTCCACGGCCCTAATGAGTGCATGGCAAGCTGCAACAGGAGAGCATCTTAGTGGCCAGTAAAACATTGTGGACTCAAACTGAGGAGACATCAACACAGCAGAATGATTCAGAGGCCGTCTCACAGAGAACATCATTATCTGTATACATCCATCATCAAATGTGTTGAGTCTCCTTAAAGAAATGGCCTGGGGTTGTGTTTGGCAATTGTGAGTAATTTGGCAAAACAATTAACAGCACTTTGTCACCGTCTTATGGGATTTACACTCGTTTTTCTGCATCAGTGAAGATTTATTATTTCACTAAGCCAACAAGCTGGGGCGTCTCCAGACCTTTTTTCTTGGACTGGGGAAGCTAAACTAGAGGTACTGACTTATGACCTCTTCTTATCATATCTAAGTTTAAGTCACATAAGAGAATGGCAACTTATAAATCGTCTCAGTTTTATCCTTCGAGGAGTCAAAAAGAAGATTTCTCGGGGCGCTTGTGGAGCAGTGGTTAGTGCACGCACCCCATGGATGGAGGCGATAGGCTTCCAAGTGGACGGCCCAGGTTCGAATCCAACCTGTGGCTCCTTTACCGCATGTCACTCCCTACTTTCTCTCCCTGATTTCCGACTCTATCCACTGTACTCTCTCTCCATTAAAGGCACAAAAAGTCCAAAAATAAATCTTGAAAAAAAATAGAAATTCTTCAAAGTTATAATTCAAATTGTATGACTCTTGGCCAGGTCTCCCTTGTGAACGAGATAGTGATCTCAATGGGTCGATTACCTGGTTAAATAAAAATAAGAAGTGAAACTTAAAAAGTGAAATGCAAACTCTTGTACACTGTCTAACTTGTAAAAACACTTGTAAAAGCACTGCTAATGTCTCGGTACAAAGTCAGTTAATTGGAGTTAGACAGCGTGCAGGAGATGTGAAAAAGTATTTATTTAAAACATAATATTCAAACAAAAGACAATATAATACATTGACATGCACAGAAAACGACTAGCTGCCTGTTGCAACGCAGCCCAAATTGTTGATTTTAACCCTAGTCCTACTTCTGAAAAGGAAAACAACCAATCATAGTTTGGGGATTTTTTGGGGTGGCCAATCTGGCGTCCCTATGCCACCCCTGGAAACCCCTCTGAACACGCCACAGCCAACAACACAGCCAACATCCTGATATCAAACATGCACCATGAAATAACATGTGGCAGAGTTTTGAATTGCTCAACCCCTCAGAGGCGATGGATGGATTGTATTCAGTGTTGTGCAGGTATAGGAAGTTGTCTACTATACCAACACTTGATTCATTGATTCATTGGTTGTAATGTCTTGCACTGGTTCTGCATGGCAAAATAATTGACTAGAAATCTCTTGGGTAAGAAACATTTTAGCCTAGAGTTGCCTTAGTGTCGACACACTATAGCTTTAAATTTAAAATGGCTTTCCAGAAGTTTCCTACACACATTTTGTGCAGACATCAGCACAAAAAAAAAAGAAGCAACATTGAAAAGTTTCCAGCAGGAAATCACGAAGAATCGTTTCACAATACTGACAACAATCACACTGAAGCCACTGCAGGGCTGGCTCTGTCTGAAAAAGTCTTTTTTTTTTGTAGTGTAAAAGAAGGTGATGCATGATGGCGAATGCATGCATGACACAATCAATAGGAATCTGTGTATGACACACTCAATAGGAATCTGCTCCCCGGCGTCTGCAGTAGCCTAAACGCGCCACATTACTGTATTAAAAAGTCTTTTTTCCATCGCGCACACACGTGTGATCTAAACTGCACTTTCCGCGCAGTCCTCGGTATAAAACAAGCAGCTCGGTGCCCTGATTTAACAGGAAACACACCAAACGCGGATATCTCATTACATCACCCCTCCTCTGTCACAGTTAATACTTCCTACATATTTTAGTTTGAACTTCTCGCATCCTGTCGATCGCATCCAGCCTACATTAACAGAGGTCACCGCTTCAGCATCACCCAAAAAAAAAAAAGAAAAACCCTCCTCGCTCGGTCCGACGCCATGCGCGCTGCCACATTTTCTGGATACAAAAAAAAAAAATGACAGGAAGCCTCACCGTAAAGTCACCCAGACGTCCCACCACGGTCGAATGAAATGTTGAGTGTGTGTGATGAGGTGCAGCTGCGTGCAGAGAGGGGACTGCCTACCTTTTTTTCGAGCGCAGAAAACGTCAGTGTAACCTTGGGTTGGCTGGCAGGTCTGTGCACAATGTGGAGCCTTGTCGCTCAGTGGAAAAAAAAAAAAAAAAAAAATAGTGGGAGGAACACGCAGACTGACTGACTGGGCTCGTTGCCCTGCAGGAGGAGGTTTAACAGCCCAGGAGGTGACCCGGTGTGTTGCAACCACACAGAGAGTCAGAAAGATGACATGCAGGTCTGTCACTGTTAAACCATGATTGCAGTTTAATAGGTGTGGGTTAATGTTTGATACGGGGCAGACTGGTGTAGCCTACATATAAATATAGCCGATTTTCCTCATGCATTTGTAGAGATGTACAAGTACAAAACATGTATTTGGAGAAACGAAACCTGAATGGTTCTTCATTTTACAATAAAAAGGGAAGTGTTGGACATTAAGTCATACAAGGTAACACATTATCGTTACTCATATCCTTTCATAAAAATCATGTATCTTAATTATGTTGTTAAAAATAACATAAAACCAACCATTCTCTACCGAGCTAATTAACTGAACCCCAAAAAAGCCAAAAGTATATATTAAACATTTATGTCTCAATATAAGAAATCAACATTTTTAAATGTGGAAAAAGCTCTTTGCACACAAAAAAAAACCCCGTTTCTTTAAAATGAAAATCTTCAATCAATTTCTCTACGACAAAGTCTAGGGTCTGGCTTATTATTGGGGTGAGGATGAGGTTATATCAAATAGCCAATCATAATTAATGATAATCTGGCGGCACTAGTGATAGCCAATCAGGTTAAGGGATGACCCCCCAACAAGCCCCTGCCAGACACGCCCCCTAACAAGACTGAGGATCCTGAAGAAGAAAAAAGATAGCACCATCATGATGTAATAGTACAAGAGTGCAAGTTTGCAAGCCTAACTTAATAAAAACACAGAGAAATGTCCTGTGCTGTTTTTTTTTCACTAATTATCCTGATGCCTTAATGCAGATTTTTAGTTTTTTAATCAATATTGGAGTTTTCATTTTAAGGTTAAGTAAGTGTCACAATCCCTGATATGTGTTGGTAATGTGTGCATCAAACAGACGCCATTTTTTGACCAAATTCAGTTCTACACCTCGGTACTATAGTCTACCCTGGTTTGTGCTCTGCTATTTATCCTGATATTTGGCTTTTTCTGGATAAAATGATTAAGTGGTGGTGGGGAGGTGGATGGAGACATGGAGAGTGCGCCCTACAAGTGTTTGTGTCGACAGCATCCCATCCTGATTCTCTCAAACTTCTTAATTTGCTCATGAGCGGGCAGATGTTGGTCTGTTGGCTGGTCCACCACTCTGAACCAGAGGTATACAGCCTATGATAAACTGCTATGAAATTTGATCCATTCATTCATTCATTCATTCATTCATGGTCCCCAGAGAATAAAATTGTGACCACTGAGGGATTCCATGACTTTTGTTCTAGCGCCATCTTCTGGTCAAAATTGTCAATTCATGTGTCACTGATTCCTCGTTAAACACCTTGAAGACTTTAAATATTTCTATCAGATACAGCTGTTAGTGCTAATAAGCATGCTAACCCTACAAGCTAAGATTTTGCTTTTAGTAAACATACCTGCTCATACTGGCATTGTCAATTTTAGCAAGTTAGCATCATAGCCCTAACCATAACTATTTACCACCGTCTTCAGCAGCTTAAAATGATCGCGTGGGGAGCTCAGAATAACCTTCACAGGGTGGTTGTTTGGTAGGGTCCCTAAGTGACCACTAGAGCAAAAGTGTGGCCAATTTAATGACCAGTAAACAACGAACTTATCTCAGAAATGCACATTTTTGTAACATTATTTTTTCAGTGAGCTGATATGAGAAGTGGACCGAAATTAACCTGCGAGCTTAACAGAATCCACAGTGGTGGGAAATGATGCTTCTGTTTGTTCATGGACAGTATATAAGTGTTGGTGTAGGATGTTGTTGTTGTGTTGGATGGTCTACAATGCAGTCATGCATATTACACAGGCTCATAACTCCTGGTGCACAGATTGTCCTTCTCATTGATCTCTTTGGCATTTGAAAAAAAGGAAAACAGCTCCATGTTTGTTTGTTTTTTAATTGATTTTCTAGATTCATGGGTCACATACAAGGTCGGCTTAGAAAAGCAGGCCTGAGCAGCTCGGCCTGTTTTGTTTTTTTACCTTAATTCATCCAGAAGGCTGTTGTTGTTATTTGACTGTTTTTTTTTTATTTTACCTTTAAAGATTTTTTTATTTACTTTATTGAGTTGCAAATAGGGAGAGAGCGATGGGAAAGACATTTGGGAAAGGAGCAGCAGGCCGGACTTGAACCTGTACCGCCCGATTGCAGTACTATAGCCTCCCTACATGGGGCCCCACCAAACTGCTAAGGCCATCTGCTCCCCCCGACGACTATAACATTTCAATGTGTGCATACATTTCTCTTAATATGTCCTGCTGTCATCTGTGTTTCTCTCAAATGAGGCTCTCAGTGGGGAGCAGATGGCCTAGTCCGACCTGCGGCTCTTTTCCGGCATGTCAGTCATTCCCCACTCTCTCTCTCTCTCTCTCTCTCTCTCTCTCTCTCTCTGATTTCCTTCCTTCATTCAGCTACGGGCTGGACGTCAGAAGTAGTTCACTCCATGCCACAGTGTGGAGGGAGTGGTTTGAGAAAGGAAAGATGTGAACAACAAAATGAATGGTTACCTCCATTTACTTGTTTCTGGTTGTGGTATGTTGCACGTTGGCTCACCGTCATGGTTTATACAGGGACATTAGTGTTATTAGTAACACCTGTGCTTTCTGTAACTAGTCCAATGTCAGCTGTGAAAGAGGCTCATTTCTCTGTGGGATTAGTGAGGACAGATGGCTGGACTGAAATTCCCTCACCTGCTATGATTAATTGGTAGGTGACAAATCAAGTGTCTAGACTCAATTATCTAATGTAAAAAAATATGTTAACCGATATTTTATCAGAGGTCAACGTCTCTGAAGTGGAGGGCTTATGTGTTAGCCTCTCCTCTCCTCTCCTCTCCTCTCCTCTCTCCTCTCCTCTCCTCTCCTCTCCCCTCCTCTCCTCTCCTCTCCTGTCCTCTCCTCTCCTCTCTCCTCTCCTCTCCTCTCCTCTCCCCTCCCCTCTCCTCTCCTCTCCTCTCCTCTCTCCTCTCCTCTCCTCTCCTCTCCTCTCCTCTCCTCCTGCATTTATTTATTTGTAGTCGTTAACTGGTTCTTCTCCCTCCACAGGATGGGCCTGTACCAGTTTAAATCCTGATCTAACCAGAATGCTCATGTAGTTTTCTCTGCAGGTTAGAGCCGGCCCGAGCCATTTTGGTGCCCGAGGCAAGATTTCAGCAGTTGCCACTTATATTGCAGACAGTTTGACCACCAAAGACAATATTCATCCACTTAAAAAAGCTGGCTTACAGCTTTAAATTTAACAGAATGTCTTTATTTAAAAAATGAAAAATACTTATAGACAAACATTTATAAAATGGTAATAACAGCTAATATTTCTTATAAGTAAATACAAAATAAAATAAATACAAATAACTAGTGTAACAGAACAAACAGTTTAGGGACAGCAGGGGATGGATTTAAATGTTTCTGATTGCATCTGGAGAGAGAAGATGAGCATTTGTGAAAAAATCTGCATTTTATAGTATAGTGTTTTATTTAAATATTATTTTCTCTTCTGAGCAGTACAGAAAACTCAACTCAGTAGTTTTCCTTTCAACCAGACCTACAGCATGCACACATATCTATACAGAGAGGACTTCAACCAGACCTACAGCATGCACACATATCTATACAGAGAGGACTTCAACCAGACCTACAGCATGCACACACATCTATACAGAGAGGACTTCAACCAGACCTACAGCATGCACACACATCTATACAGAGAGGACTTCAACCAGACCTACAGCATGCACACATATCTATACAGAGAGGACTTCAACCAGACCTACAGCATGCACACATATCTATACAGAGAGGACGTCAACCAGACCTACAGCATGCACACATATCTATACAGAGAGGACTTCAACCAGACCTACAGCATGCACACACATCTATACAGAGAGGACTTCAACCAGACCTACAGCATGCACACACATCTATACAGAGAGGACTTCAACCAGACCTACAGCATGCACACACATCTATACAGAGAGGACTTCAACCAGTAATTATTAGGTAAAGATGTGGTGTAATACCGCCATCTTGCGGATGAAATAGGAACTTGTTTTGACACATTTTAATTATCCAATTTGTTCAATAAATCTCAGAGCTAAATTGATGTATTTAAATACATTGGAATATTTTCTCCAATCAATAAACACATTAAGAAAGAACATTTTTAATTCCTAACTCTCTACAGTGCCTGGAATAAGTCTCTGGGATGGACACAATTATTTTCTGCTTACCAAAGAGCACAGCTGGATTATATTAGACAAACTGGCAGCACAGCTTTCTGGATGATGAAGTTGGTCTGACTGTTTCTTGCACTTCGTTGGTCTGGACTGAAACAAACCAAACAACTATCAGATAGATCGATCAATCAATCAATCAATCAATTTTTATTTGTATAGCATCAACTCATAACAAGTGTTGTCTCGAGACACTTTACAAAAAGCAGGTAAAAGACCTTACTCTTTGTCTGTTAACATTACAAAAGATCCTGTCACCGCGTAGTTCCTAGAGATGAAATGTCTGGAAATCTGGTATATTTGTTCACGGTCCTCAGAGGATGAATCTCAAATCCCCTGACTTGAAATAAAGCACTTCAGTAGGATCCAAATGTAAGTTTGCTGAATAAATGCCTATAAACTCCTCTATTTCAGAGGCTTGGAAACATTTTCATTTGTCCGTCAGAAAAAGTTTGGGAACCACTTGTTCATCCTCACACAGCTGCAAGATCTGTAAAAGAAAAGCCCGACCGATTAATCAGCCAACCGATAATATCAGCCGATATTTGTTTATCCAGTGACTATTGGTAGCGACGATTTTTATTTGAGTTTCATTAACTAGCAGTTATTTTTCACCAGCAGAGGGCGCTATATGGATAACAGCAAGCTTGAGTGTCAAGCGGTAATGCATGTACATGCACAGTTACTTTCCATTTAAGTGACCATCTTGTCTTCATTATATCTTTTCTACAGATCAAAGATAGATCTAAGAAATATATTGGTTGATTTATCGGTGCCAGTTTTTGTTTTCTCCCAAATATTGATATCGGTATCTGCCCTAAAAATCTCATATCAGTCGAGCCCTATTTAAAAGAGTGAGCTCTTGATTCACATTGTTATTCTCTGTTATAGTAGGTGCTTGTATCCATCTGGAGGGCGAAGGCATTGACCACAAATTGAGCGAGCTGATACACCTTACGTGTGAATAAGTACAGTTGTCTGTCTTCATCCGCCATAGAAAACAAATCTGGACTGCCTTCAGACAATTTAAGATAATAGAAGGGTTACATAACGGTTATCGTTCATGATCCCATTTCAACCAGCTTCAGCAATCTCTCTCTCTCCATTCACTGCTTTGAGAAATTAAGAGAAGTAAAGTTTTCTATCTTCTATCTTATTTTCTGAATCATACAAATTTGGTTTGTTTCATGAGTAGAAAGTAGAAGACAGACATGAATCTGTCTTCATGAGGTTGAGGCCGGAGTTCCTTTCTAGAAGTTCAAGCTGCGGTTCCACATTCAGATGATGTCACTGTGCGGACTTCTAATGTGGCTTTTTGGAAGGAAGTTAAGACTCATGTATGAAGGCAAGCTTCAAATTAAATCCATTTGGTTTGGTTAATTAGAATAAAAAGCATTCTCTCTCATGTCTTGTTGGTGGGGACGGCCTGCTGCTATGGAAATCCTTCCTGCATCTTATCCCTATATGCTCTTTTGTAAAGCGTCTCGAGATGACACTTACAGCACTATACAAATGACGATTCAATTAAACACCTGAAGTGGTTGTTACTGTTTTACAGATTTATTGTTAAGCAGCATCACATTGCAAACAACGGTTCACCATTTCCAATTGAATGCAACACTATCTTCAAGGTCCCACTACAATGTCAGCAAAGCAAAGATTTCTCATAAAAAGCAGAAGAAAAAAAAAACCACACATCTACCAAAAGCAAAGAACGGTCTTAATGCAGCAAAACAACAAAACCCTCTTGATGTTAATGTTTTAAAGAGCAGACGTACAGTATTTACAGAACACACATTAAAAGCAGACTACTGTACATCTCTTAACTACATTTACATTCTCACACAGAGGCTTAATTTCCAGAGAAAAATAAATACACATCTGATTTCTATTACACAACCTTTTGCATGTCTTAACCCTATTAAAATAATTTTGTGATAATAAAAATCTGGTACAGTATATATACATACATTGGATGCAGGTGCGTGTCATACACACCTGCTGTTTGTCTTTCTTTTTAAATTGGACCGCTGTCGTTCTGAGCCACACATTTGGTCTTTTCTTTACATGCGAGTTTGTTTTGTATTGTGACGGTGCATTCCTGCAGCTGGTCTCACTGGACCCGGTTGACGGGGTTTCCGATGAGCTCCGGGCACTGCTCTTCGCCTTTTGCAATCTTGTCGCACTTTCTGAACAGGTCGTAGTTGATCTTGTCGGTGAAGACGCTGTCCTGTTTGTACTGCGGGTGCGTTGCGACAAACTCCCTCATCCATTTCGCCATGGTCATCAGTTCACCTGTGACGGAGCGAGGAAAAAAATCAGAGTGAGGCTCGGAGTCAAAGTTGCATGAAGAGATTTTCTTTCATTTGATAAAAGAACTTGAATGAAAACGTACCAGAGGCCCGTTTCTTGATGAGCTTCAGGTAGTTTAAAATGGTGCACCTGGTGTCTACATCAACTTCCATGTTTTCCAGATAGCAGTTTAGGATCGGGATGAGGCCCTGAAAGACTCCCTCCTGGTGATGAAAAAGAGAAACAGCAGTTATCATTACATAGCTGTAACGTGCTGTAGAGCTGCGTATGTTTGCTGTGTGCCGTTTTCTCTCTCTCTCTTCTGTGTGCTCCAGGTACTGCTCTCACATTGGTGCAGCCAGTGATTGAGCACACCTGTGCCAATGTAACAATCAAGGCAGAGTGTAAAATGCGAGAGAGCGGCGTTAGCCAGTGTCAGTGGGCGATCCGGCTGCGTGTGGTTCTGACATCACGTCAGCACTTCAGACGCAGTACAGCTGAGGCTATGTGAGAAGTAAGGAAATCACCAAAGTTATTACAACGAATACTGAGGAGATCATGAATGACTCAACAGAAATGTCCACCTTGTGGCGTAAGGGTATCACCAAATTCAACAGGTTTTGTTCTCTGGGGACTAGGAACATGTTTTTAAGAATTTGTCGTCCAAGCCAAAGTGTCGAACGATTGAGCCACAGTGGCATTAAAGAAAGAAAAAATCAAATGCATCCGGTGGAGACAATAATCACCTTTCCGTTGATGATGGTGTCGATGCTCATCAGTGTGTAGTCCTCATTAGAGCCATCGCTGTCCAAACCGTTCTGAGCAGAAGCAGCGCCATCGAGCCCCGGGTTGCAGCCTATTGGCACACAATAGATAAATATATTTGACTCCACTTGGATGGACTTGAAGTTGCTCTTTTTGCTCCGATCTGAGGCGTTCAGCATCAGGATGGACCTGAAGTTAAAACGTTTGGTAACTCACCTTTGAAGATGTCCTTCCTGAAGTAAAACATGCCCTCTTGGACAGCGTTCCTCTTCTGTGCCACCTTCATGTTTTCATCGACCTGAAGAGAAAAATAAAGTTCAGTTTTTATATCATAAGGGGGAAAAAAGTCTAACTTTAAGGATGTGATTTCTCAAGAGCTGTAATGCTGTTTTCACCTTTGACAAGGGGATCAGAAAGTCCAGTTTATAGGACAAGATCACTCTGGTGAGCAGCACAACAAAGACGACGTAAGCAGCATTTTCAAAGTCCGTCAGCTGCACCTGAGAAATAACAACAAGAACAAACCTGGAGTGAGTCTCTATCAGGATCAGAATCAAGGTTTGAGAATTAAAGGACAAGAAATGTGTCTTTGTTTTGGGTTAAAACAATAAACACAGTTCAGTCAGGATCATTTTGTCAAGACCTGATTGCAATTGTTTATATTTGGCGGTATGGATCTGTCTGGGATCTCCCTGCCCTTCCCGTGCATACAAGGAAAGCACAAGACAGGGAGAGAAGCAGCAAACCCAACAGAGCAGGAATCGATGACAAGCATGACATTGATTAAGTCAGAACAGCATGGAAGGAGGAGCTGGGGTGGAGGAGGGTTTCAAATGCGGCTTTCAGAGGGAGCAGCAAGAACAGACAGGGAGTTTAAACAAGGTGGCATGAGTACTATTTGGCCAATAGGATGCTTTGAAACAAATCAGCTGGCCATCAGCTGATGCGGCTTGCGTGCGGTCAGCTGTTACCAAAACTCTGGCATGATAGTAGAGCGTGACGCCGTGACCTGCCTGAACATTGTGCTATACAGACACAATATTCTGGTTGTTTATTTTTAAATGGGCCATGACTCCATGATTGGACACAAACTACAACGTAAAGTCTTGTTTTTGTGATGTATTGTGGTTTATTGGTTTTTACCTCCATGGGGCGGAACTCAACTCTCCAGCCGATGTCGGAGTTCGGAGGTGGAGGTTTGAACCTCATCGTCTGCCAGTTAGTCGACTGCAGGTTCTGTAAGAGAAGAAGTTTCAATGAAATATTCTGCAACACAACAGTCAAACGTGTTGTGTTTTTGTCATTAAATATAACTGACTTTTTGTCTAACTAGTCACAACAATGTTCTCAAAATCCTCACCTCAAAGTGATCCGACTCGTTTTCATCATCCAGGTGAATCTTCTCCTCAAACACAGAGAGGGGATCACGGATGAAGAGGTGTGCTATGTGCTGGGCCAGCGGCTTGTCAATTCCTGCAAACAGAAAGCCGATATTCATTTATCGACTGCACATGACATATCCGTATCTACCGATGACAGTATTAGGCAAACATTTTTTACAGGATCGTACCTGCATCGAGCAGCTGCTTGTAGATCTCCTCATCTATCGTCAGATCGATGTCATTGTACTTCTCGCTGCAGCTCGACAGGTAGCTGTCGATTGAATCATACCTCGACTTGAAGATTCTGTATTTGTTGTTTTTCAAAGGCTGTGGAGTAAAAAATAATTAAAACAAATCACATATAAAGTACAGTTTTACTCTGATATCTTGTGTGTTTAGTTTCCAAAGTTTAGAAGTACGGTAGTTATTCAAACTGCATAATTCTGTTTTATGGTGATGTTCTTCATAGTGTCTACACTACAAAGCTCAAACTATTTAGAGGCCACGGTGTTGTTTTAAAAGTTTGATAAAATGATAGACACAAAATGTCAAATAGATGAACCCATTCCTGAGAGACTGAACGTTCCTCATGGTGTTTTCACACATGCACTTAAATCCAGAAACTTTCTTCATGTGTGAACGGAAACAGACTTTATCCACTCTCTTTCCTGCCAGCCATCGATGTAAGATTTCCACAAGAAGTCAGGGTGAGCGCACGTGAGAATGCAGGAAGAAATGTTCAGGAAAAAAAATCTCCACGAGTGAGCGAGCAGCCGGGGTGATGACATTTCCATCATGTGACCGGTGCGATCTCCATGCACGTAGTAAAACTGCTGCTTTATGTTTTCTGCCAGAATGTTCTTTTCTGCCCTTTTTTTAACGCCTTTATTGTAGAGATAGGACAGTGGATATTCAATCATAGAGAGAGAGAGAGCTGCAGCCTCTGTACACAGGGTGGGCAAACTAAACGCTCCATTCTCAACTCTTTTGTTGAAACTATAAATATTTGTCCAACTACATGTTACTTTGATATAAAGGCAAAAAACTGTCATCATAGCGTCAGACTCTGTCCCTCATCTGCCATCTTTGCGCGTCCTTTCTGACGTCATGTCTGGCCTTCAGAGACCCCCCCCCCCCTCCCAATCCCCGTCTGACAGGGAAAACTTCACGCAGTGAGGGATATGTGTGAACAATCATCTTTCAAAAAAGATTTTAGTGGCAGGCTGTTTCTTGAAATGTTCAGGTGTGCAAACTGTGCATGTGTGAAAACAGCTTCTGACCGCGTTAACTTGGTCTTTTGATTAAATCCTTTTTTTTTTTCCAGCTCTGCTTGCTCACCTTCAGTCCACGCTCTTCCTGTGTCCGGTCATCCACCGAGGCAGAAATAACCCCCCAGCGACAATCAATGTCTGACACATAGCCTCTGTAGAAAGGTGAGGCTGCGCTCAGGGCCATCTGTAAAGTGCACAAACAGGATTCTGTATTGTTAAGTGTTTTATTAAATCACCTGGACAAGACAAATAATAAACGTATCTTGTATTGATGTGAAACTAAGCAACTCATCGTCTTCTCATATTTAAATATTAGATCACGTTAATCAATAATATGTTATATAAAGTCTGAGGAGCAGGTCAGGTGAATGATTAAATATATGACCGGCAGCATGTTGCTGATTGTTGTTTATTGATCTACTCACCACAATGGGGCAGAATGTTGCGAGTTGGTCATAAAGGTACCTCGCCTCGTCGATGCTACACGCCTGGAATGTCACCTGAAGGAGCATCATAAAAAAAGGTTGAAGTGCATTCATAAATCACTCAGAGTGATTGTGTTCAAACTGTGATGTAGTAAAAGGTGGTGTAACTTGTGTTCCACTTGCTGCTTTACAATTCCAATGTGTTGTGCTGCTGCTGCTCAGACAGTTTTGTTCAGTACCTGCAGACAACAGTTGCCCATGCCGAAGCCCATGGCGTCCATGTAGATGTGATCGGGCAGAGCCGCCCTCGCCGATTCACCGTCATCCTCAGGAAACTCTTCCACAAACGGAGATGGAGTGCACTTATCTTTGAAGACTGAAACAGGAAAATAATCACCATAATTACTTTTTTTTTCCCCCATAATGATTCGCTCAATGCAACAAAAAAATTCCAGCTGCTGCACATTTCTGATTCAAATACTATCAGGTTTTATAAAGGTAAAGTCTTCTACTGTAACACATTATCCTACAGCCTTCATGTCATTATCATGTGATTTATGTTTGTTTACATGCTCTTTATTGTACTGCACCCAAGCTGATAATCCACTATTAAACCCTCTTAAGCTGTGGACTTTCCTCGAGTACATGTGTTGTTTGTTTGAATGCTCAAGTGCAGCACAAGATGTAGCAGTAAAGATAATAAGCTTTACCGCTACAAAGTCTCTGTGGTGTTATGTAGAGCGCTTCTGTGTGTGATTTTACACGACTGTAACGTCAAATTAAATCGATAAAAAGACTTAAAGTTAATAATTACAACTATTTTCACACAAGCTGTTCGTAGTCAAACTTACTTGGCACATTAATCGCAACCTTCTCTCCTCTTCTGTGACGTATGTTTCTGGTAAGGGTGCTAAAAAAATGAGAATAAAACACACCTTATAATACAGAAAACAAATCGTTTCATCCACAGATATCGTTATTTGTGGTTTTTAATTCATGTGTATACCGAGTTTATAGAATCCTTTATCTATATTTGTATTTGCCATGTTTGCACACCACGACAAAAGGTCAATTATCCTGCTGGTAAATAGTAGAGAGGTAGGATGTAACCACATCAGTGAAGCGACTACACGACTACACACACACACTGTGATGTGTACCTGAATCTCGGGTGTCTGTTGATGGCTTCATCTGGGAAAAACAGTGACTTTGACACTCCCTTTTCAACAGGAGTCGGTTGGTGCTCCGGTTTGGTGAAACCTGGACAGCCTAACCTTTAGAAAGAAAAAGAAAGAAAGAAACCATGCAGAATGATGAGAGACATGAAACAACAACTTCTGTTTTCAACCATTTATTCGACCGGTGATTTTCTCAATCAATTGTGTTTTTGTTTGATGGAAAATGCACAGTATAACTTTCAAAAAGAGTGTTTTAGATTCCTTTTTTTTACCCTTGTTCACTTTTCTACATGTCAAGTTACAACTGCAGATGATCATGATTGTATGTTTCTGACACAAAATAGTCCTTATTTTGAAGTAGGAGGGGAGTAAGACATGTTATTACAAATTATAATTTAATAAAAATAAGTTAAAGGCTTAGATACTTGTTCTTCTTTTAAAGTTTATTTGTGGGCTCAGACTCAGAGAGAGTGAGAGTGAGACAGAGGCCACAATGACGAGCAGGAACGGAGCCCCAGGTTGAATTCAAACCTGGGCTGCCCGTTGCAGTTACTATCTCTCCATTCATATCTGTTGTGAAGTCATCTGTCGATTAAACAGACCCATTTGTAGAAGTGTAAGATTTTCATGCTGGACCCCACAATTATATTTTTCCTCCCAACACTACTTTTATTTTTTCAAATAATTCAGTACCTTGGGAATGAGGTGATGGTGCAGAGCGTTTCATTCGGGTTCAGGACCAATGAGGCCTCTCGTCGTCTCTTCCCCATGTTTCCCTCCACCGTGTTGAACTCTGACATGGTCCCCCCGTACGGCTGCCCTGGAGTCCCCTCGATCATGTAGCTGCCGTACTCTGGTCTCCAGAGTGTGGGGTGACTGCAGGGACAGGAAAAGTGTTGTGAATACATTCTGCTTTTAAAAGGGGCAGCATGGAGAACACACTCTGGTCCGAGTACCACGGTGACCTTTCTAATTAAAAAAAGATAAGCACTCTGGCTTTATCCCCTGTGGAAGCAGTGTGGTGTATTTGTGCCGCAGAGCGCGGTCTTTGCTGTGTGCGACAGAGGGGCAGTAATGAGGAATTCATCAGCTCCACTATTCCCACTGCCTCTGGTATTTTCCCCCGGCTGAAGTCGGCTC